>NC_133116.1:21597644-21926358 GCF_022965805.1 Primulina eburnea
ATTCTCAGTCCTAACAAATTCCAGTAGAATTATTCTTTTTTCAACCATGTCCCGAATAAAGTGATGTCTTATATCTATGTGTTTTGTTCGAGAGTGTTGAACAAGATTCTTCGAAATGTCTATGGCACTTGAATTGTCACAGTATACAATCATTGTATCACTATGGAACCCATAGTCCTCAATTATTTGATACATTCACACAAGTTGTGAACAGCAACTAACAGCTGCCACATATTCAGATTCAGCCGTGGATAGGGATACACAGTTTTGTTTCTTGCTAGCCCATGATACAAGATGGTTTCCTAAATAAAAACACCCACCCGATGTGCTTTTCCTATCGTCTAGATCACCGGCCCAGTCAGAGTCAGAGAATCCTATAAAGTTTGTGTTTGTGTCATGTGTGTACCACAAACCTAATTCTAGTGTACCTGCAATGTATCTTAGCATACATTTCACAGTTTTTAGGTTTGAAATTTTTTGATCTGCTTGGTACCTAGCACATAAGCACACACTAGACATGATATCGAGGCGAGTAGTAGTTAAGTACAAAAGGCTACCGATGATGCTGCGATACATTGTGTTGTCAATGAAAGGGGATTGATTAAGGTGCCCAAATGCACAATGGAAGTTTCAAAAATTGTTTTTAAACAAGAAAACCGAGCACCCTAATCTTATAATGTGTAGCAAATACGAAAAACACGAAATGTCATACATAGGGTGTTTTAAGAAAATTTTACCTGTCAATCACAAAAGATTGATGATGGCTCCAACTTAGTTTTAAATAACTAAGCTCGTGAATGGAAAAGACAATCTTCAAGCTCTTTTTGCTTCAAAATTAGGCCCACCACTTGCAAACTAGATCTCTCTTATTTTGTACTAGAAAAATAAGAGTATTTTTCAATGAGAAGTGTAGGATTTCCTCAACAATTGATGAACAAAAATTGGGGAGAATGAGGTTCTAAATTTTGGCCAAGGTAAGGTTTAGAGGAGAGAAGGAAGAACCTTCTTGGAGCTTGAAAAAGTGATAAAGGTGCATGAGCATGCCATGCAAATTTTAATGAAAAAGTAGTCCACAACTCTTCACCTCCCAAGCATGCAATTTATGTGGGCTTGTAACATTTAAAAAGATCATGGACTTTAGTTTAAATGTCTCAAACAAATTTGAGATCATTTAAACTTTACTTGATTTTATCAAGCCCACTAGTTTAATAATTATTTCTAATTGGGCTCTACAAGGCCCATTGTTGTTTAATTAATTCAACACTTGAATTAATTTAATTATTTGGACTCTAATAGGTCCACTAGTATTTAATTAATTCAACACTTGAATTAATTTAATTTAGTCCATAATAATGTTTATGAAATTCACAATTTTCAAATACATTATTTGTTTGGCCAACTCTAAATTTAGGAACACATCCTCAAATTAAAAGTTATATTCTCCTTATAGAAGTCATACTTCTATTTTTATTTATGTTTATAAACTCCTTTATAAGCCGTTCAACATATTGAACTATTTTACTTCTCAACGGGATCTAGAAAGCTAGTACTTGTGTGGCCCTCAATGGTTCGTTGATACAACTAGCCGTGTGTTCACATCTCCATGTGTATTGGACTAAACATGTCCTTATACGATCATACCCCAATTGCTCCATTCATAATTATCAACTCCTTGATAACAAGAACGTCAGAACTCAAGTCTGATAGTACACAACTAATCATGTTAAACGCCTAGCAGCATCGCTTACATGATTCCCTAGGTATCAAATGATAGTGTCTGCAAGAACCATTCAATTATGGTTAGCGTACAATACGGTCCCTTCAACTCATATATCCTGACCGATTCGACAATTATTGGTATATCGAGAGTTGTCAATGAATCGATACTATTTGTCATGTCGTAGTTTCATCGATGGTGTAATCTAAGAAAAGCCTTTCTTAGTAACCACCATACTCTGATCAGAGATTTCAAACTACATACACATGAGATCACATAGTATATCCATACCTGAAGGTAAGCGGTGAATCCCCGACTACAATGCATCGACTCCTATATATTTCGACAAAACACTCAACATTTCCACCTGATGACCCCATGAGAGTCGGTAAACAAGTCAAAGTGCAATGCTAGCATATAAAGTCTTAATGTTGTCCCGGGTCATAAGGACTAATGGTGTATAACCATAAACTATGAAGTTTCCACTCGATAAGTGAGAACCACTTGGAAAGTCTTTTATGGAAGGTTGTTCAGTGCACTCTACAAAGAACACCTATCTGCATGTTCAGACATCACAATGTCCCCTACCAATGAAACATGGTGCTCACATCGCAGATACTAGTCTCGAACTCGAGCGGCCTATATCCTTCTTAGCGGCGGCTGAATCGACTAGGAACTGTTTAGAATATACAGTATTACAAATATGAGTTTCATGATACTCATCATATGAGAATCTCATATTCTTTCTACTATTTGTATATTCAGGGACTTTATCTACGGAACTCGCATGGGTATAAAGATGTGCCAAAATAATAATTTCAAATATTATTAAAATAAATACTGTTTATACATAGAGTTTCATTGTGAACACTCGGCCAACACTTGGCTCGACGTGCACCTACTCTAACAATCTCCCAATTGCACTAGAGACAACTACCCATATGCTTCAAACCCATCGATTCGTGATGTTTCTCGAATAATGGTCCAGGTAAAGGCTTAGTTAGAAGATCAGCAACATTATCTGTGGAGCCGACTTTGTCAATCGAGACATCTCCTCTTTCCACAATCTTTCGGAGGATGTGGTACTTTCTCAATACATGTTTGGACTTCTGATGAGACCTTGGTTCCTTTGCTTGAGCAATGCTCTCGTGTTGTCACAAAACACCGGGATAGGAGCAACTCCATTAGGAATGACGCTCAACTCTTGGACGAAATTCCTTATACAAAATAACCTCCTTTGCTGCAGCTGATACATCAATGTATTCTGCCTCACTGGTGGAATCCGCTGTACTGTCTTGTTTGGAACTCTTCCAAGAGACAGCAGCACCATTGAGCATGAATACGAATCCAGAGGTTGACTTTGAGTCATCGATATCGCTTTGGAAGCTAGAGTCGGTATAGCCTTCCAATTTCAGTTCTCCACCCCCATAGACCAAGAACAACTTATTGGTCCTTCTCAAATACTTGAGGATGTCTTTCACAGCTTTCCAATGTGGAAGACCAGGGTTCGATTGATATCTACTCACTACACTTAGTGCGAAAGCCATGTCAGGACGTGAAGATATCATCCCATACATGATGCTACCAATTGCAGATGCATACGGAATGCTTGTCATCGCCGCTATCTCTACATCAGTCTTGGGAGACATAGACTTGGATAGGAACAAGCCATGACACATTGGTAGATGTCCTCTCTTGGACTCATCCATCGAGAACCGCTTCACGATGGTATCAATGTATGTGGACTGGGTGAGACCAAGCAATCTTCTTGATCTATCTCTATAGATCCGTATTCCCAATACAAAAGATGCTTCACCCAAGTCCTACATCGAGAACTTACTCTCTAACCATATTTTAGTTGATTGCAACATTCCTACATCATTCCCAATGAGTAGAATTTCATCAGCATACAGTACCAGGAATGTCACAGCACTCCCAGTGACTTTCTTATACACGGAGGGTTCCTCAGGATTCTTAGTGAAACCAAACTCTTTGATTGTACTATTTAAGGTTCCAACTACTAGATGCCGACTTTAGACCATAAATATATCTTTGAAGTTTGCATACCATATGCTCACTTCCGACAGATGTAAACCCTTCAGGTTGAGACATGTAAATCTCTTCCTTAATATCCCCATTAAGAAAGGTTGTCTTGACATACATCTGCCATATCTCATATTCATACCATGCAGCTATGGCTAGCAATATCCTTATGGACTTGAACATTGCAACTGGAGAAAAGGTTTCCTCAAATTCAACTCATTGTCTTTGAGTATATTCTTTTGCTACCAATCGCTCCTTGAAGGTCAATACCTTCCCATCCACCCCAAGTTTCCTCTTGTAAATCCATTTACACCCTATGGGAACAATTCCCTTAGGTGGATCCACGAGATTCCACACTTGGTTCGAATGCATGGAATTCATCTCAGATTACATTGCTTCTAGCCACTTTGATGAATCGGCATCAAATAACGCCTCCTTGAAGGTCCTTGGATCACATCCATGGTTAGGCTCATCATGGCCCTCTTCAAGAAGCAGACCATACCTCATAGGTGGTCTCGAGACTCTCTCGGATCTTTTAGGAGCTTGTATCTCCTCTCTTGGCTCTTCGGGTGTGGATTCTTCAATTGTAGGTGTCTCTAGAACATCTTCGAGTTCTATCATCTCCCTTTTTCTATCCAATAGAAATTCCTTTTCCAAAAGGTTTGCATTCCTAGAAACAAACACTTTTGTTTCATGGGGATGATAGAAATAGTATCCAACTGAATTCTTTGGATATCCCACAAAGTAACATAAAATGGATCGACTATCCAATTTATCTCCCACTACCTGCTTCACATAAGCAGGGCACCCCCATATTCTAAAATAAGAATATTTGGGAGGCTTACCCATCCATATCTAATATGGTTTCTTATCAACTGCCTTTGAATGGACATTGTTCAATAACAGTGCCGTTGTCTCAAGCGCATATCCCCAAAAGGATGGCGGCAACTCCATGAACCCCATCATAGACCGAACCATGTCCATCAAAGTCCGGTTACGACGCTCTGAAACACCATTCAACTATGGTGTAGCGGCCGGAGTCCACTGCGAGAGAATCTCATTCTCCCTAAGATAATCTTGGAACTCGGCACTCAAGTACTCACCACCTCGATCCGATCAAAGTGTCTTGATGCTTCGTCCCAACTGTTTCTCTACTTCAATTCTGAATTCTTTGAACCTTTAAAAGGCTTCAGACTTGTATTTCATCAAATACACATACCCATACCTCGAAAAGTCATCGATAAAGGTGATGAAGTAAGCATGTCCATGCTTAGTGGTGATGCTAAGCGGACCGCAAACATCGGTATGAATCAAATTCAATAACCCTTTGGCTAGCTCCACATGGCCCTTAAAGGAAATTTTTGTCATCTCTCCTTTTAAACAGGATTCACAAGTCGTGAGAGCATTAATATCAGACATATCAAACATGCCTACTCCCACTAGCTTGTTCATCCTTCTTAGGGAAATATGTCCTAATCGAGCATGCCACAATTGTGTCGAATTTAGAGTATCTTGTTTTCGCTTGTTTGTTGTTGTTATAGCTTGGACATTGTTTAGTGGGAATATCTTTCAATTTAAATTGTAGAGAACGTTTTCAAGTTCTCCAGTACCAATTAAACATTCCTTCTTGTAAATGTTGCAAACACCGTTGCTAAATAAACAAGAATATCCATCCATATCTAGCATAGAAATGGAAACAATGTTTTTAACTAATTCGGGTACAAACAAAACATCTCTTAAAATTAACGTAAAGTCGTTGTTCAAAACCAAGCAAACATCTCCTACGGCCTTGGCAGCAACTCTTGCTCCATTGCCCATCCTCAAGAAGGTCTTACCTTCCCTAAGTCTTCTACTTCTTCCCATCACCTGCAAATCATTACAGAGATGTGAGCCACAGCCGGTATCCAATATCCAAGAAGTAGATTTAATTGAAATGTTTACTTCAATTAGAACATACCGTTTCCAGAACTCTTCTGGGCATGATATTCCCTACAGTTACGCCTCCAATGTCCAGGCTTCTTGCAGTGATGACAGATGTCAACAATCTTGTCAGCCTTCACTGGTATGGTTGCCACAGCGGGACTCCGAGATTGCCTCTTCAAGGGCACATTCTTCTTGGGACGTTGGAAAGAACGCTTCTTTCCCTTCCCATGTGGACCAGTCTTCGCACCAGATGAAGAACCCACATAAAGAACCGGCATCTCTTTCTTGATGGTGGACTCAAAGGTCACAAGCATGTTCACCAACTCCTCAAGGGTCTGCTCCATCTTGTTCATATTGAAGTTCACCACAAAAGGATCAAATGAGCTAGGCAGTGACAAGAGCAAGACATCGGTGGTCAACTACGAAGACAACATCAAATCCATGCCAACGAACTTATCCACGAGCCCAATCAACTTTAGGCCATCCTCATGGACCGAGGCCCCATCTCGCATGCGCAAAGTGACCAGCTCCTTGACGGTAGCATGCCTGATGGTCGAGTCTGCTCACCAAAAAGCTCCTTGAGATGCAAATGAATGTCCGCAGCACTCTTTGCATCCTCAAAATGCCACTACAGCTCATCATTCATAGAAGCCTGCATATAACACTTATCTTTCAAGTCATGGTCATACCAATACTTGTAAGTCTTCAATTCCTCAGGAGTGCAGCTAATCGGAGCCTCAATAGGGGGCGACTCAGTAAGTGTATATGCTATCTTTTCTGAATTCAGAACGATTTTCAGATTTCTTAGCCAAGTGAGGTAATTAGGTCCGGTTAATATGTGTTTTTCGAGTATTGCAGATAATGGATTGCGAATCGAAGACATTGTAAATTTTGTACTGAAAAGTAAAACAGATAAATGTTAATGACTATTTTAAAATATTTCATAATATATAAAGTATGGACTTTTACTTTATAAATGTTTACTCCCACTGTTTTGACATCTTTCACTACCCTCTAGTGAAAACGGGAAACTCTTTTCCTCAGTAGGTACGCAAGGTCCAATTAGCGAATTATGATCCCGAATAATATCAGCCAATCACAATTCCTAAAAGCTAGTTTCCAATTGCATCACCATGCAACCCTCTACGTAAACTTTTGTCTCACATTTGATAGGACCCAATAATATGACGTCGTTCATCTTTACGTGTCAAGCCTTACCCATCGATGTTGAACCTTAATGGACGGTCGACATGAGTTACCTCAATAATATGAGCCGAAATCATGGGAGTTCCACGTAGTTCAATTCACCGTGTCAATGGATGTCACAGCTTTTCGGTGTCCAGTGCCCACAATAATATGAGCCGAGTCCCGAACATGGGTTGCGTTCATCATGCACCCATTATCGATGGAAGACATGGAAATTATAAACAACTTTATAATTCCTTTTGATATTAATTTTGAATCTTATTCAAAATGAGGTTTTTAATTTTGAAAGGTATCGTCATTAATTTTATTTAAAAGCTCGCCATGTTTGATCGTATGTTTGTTGGATTCGTGCAACTTTGTTATTATCATAATAATAACGCACATACTCATTATTTATAACATATCATGCATATATTATAAACAGTAAACAAAACAAGGATGATCAATCGCCCCAAAACTAACGGCCCGTGTGAGCTAAACACGGGCCTATTTCCAATCCTAAGGTAATGCATGGGATGCAAATGCAACTATTACATTAGCCTCCAATATTTACATGTCTTTGATCTTCATGATCATCAAGGCCACCATTTTCCAATCTTGATCTTCCACTATACTAATATTTACAAATAAATATCCATGGCAAATAGGGATAAATCTCATGGGGTGGGAACGGGCCATAAACCAAGCTCACTTTAAATTTGATAACCATTACAATAATTCAACACAAAATATCCTAGCATACACCTAGCAAATTGGACTTGAGCTTTTGATCATCTTTCATGCATAATATCACATATCATACATCATCAATTAATTATCACAATAATCAATTGATCCAATATTATATATCTTGATCCAATCACTAACCACCACGATTATAAACTAAATTAACAAAGTATACAAACTCCTTTGTCTACTTTCTAATTAATTTATTTATAACCGAATTTCTTGTAAATCACAATTTACTATAAATAATTAAAGTCCAACTTCAATTATTTATTTTATGAGGTAATATGAACAACTTTTGTGGATTTAAATTTAAGGGCCCAAAAAATCATTTTCCACCAAAAAACATTTTGGCCCTTTCAAATTCACAAATTGTATTAGCCATCTAATGGCCCAACAACTTCAAAGCCCATGACACTTTGATATTCCAAAACACTTTTGGAAACCCTAGTCGACATCGTCGTCGCCGGAGCTCCGTCGCCAGATTCTGGCCAACTTGAACACAAATTTTTTTTTACTAAAACAAGGGGCTGTTCGTGCAGCCCGAGCTGCCCGAAATGGGCAGCAACATGCTGCCCAAAAACGCCCAACGACGGCCTCATTTTTGTTGTAAAAATTCATCTCATGCGATTAGAAATCGACCTCAATATAATATTATGTATATGCTACACAAAATAGTATCCATAGCTCTGATACCACTTGAACTTGAATTAATTAATTCATTCCATAATAATGTTTATGAAAATCACAATTTTCAAATATATTATTTGTTTGCCCAACTTTTAATTTAGGAACACTTCCACAAATTAAAAGTCACATTCCCCTTATAGAATTCATACTTACATTTTTCCTTACGCTTATAAACTCCTTTATTAGCCGTTCAACACATTAAACTATTTTACTTCTCAACGGGATCTAAAAGAGTTAGCACTTGTGTGACCCTCAATAGTTCATTGATACAACTAGCCGTGGTTTCACATCACAATGTGATTCGGGACTAAAAATGTCCTTATTTGAGCATACCCTAGTTGCTCCATTCTTACTTATCAACTCTTTGATAGTAAGAATGTCATAACTCAAGTCTGATAGTTTCTAACCAATCATGTTAAACGCCTAGCAGCATCGCTTACATGATTCCCCAGGTATCAAGTGATAGTGCCTGCAAGAACCAATCTATTATGGTTAGAGTATAGTAAGGTCCCCTTCAACTAATATATCCCGACAGATTCGACAATCATTGGTATATCGATAGTTGTCAATGAATCGATACTATGTGTCATGTCATAGTTGCATCGATGGTGTAATCTATAAAACTCCTTTCATAATTACCACCATACTCTGATCAGAGATTTAATACTATATACACATGAGATTACATAGGATATCCATACCCGAAGGTAAGCGGTGAATCCCCGACTACAATGCATGACTTCTATATGTTTCGACAAAACACCCAACCTTGCCACCTGATGACCCTATGAGAGTCGATAAACAAGTCAAAGTGCAATGCTAGCACATAGAGTCTCAATGTTGTCCCGGGTCATAAAGACTAATTGTGTACAACCATAAAATAGGACGTTTCCACTCGATAAGTGAGAACCACTTGGAAAGTCCTTTGTGGATGGTTGTTCAGTGCACTCTACAAGGAGCACCTATCTGCATGTTCGGACATCACAATGTCCCCTACCAATGAAACATTGTACTCACATCACAGATACTAGTCTCGAACTCGAGCGGCCTATATCCTTCTTAGCGGCGGCTGAATCGACTAGGAACTGTTAAGAATATACAGTATTCCAAATATGAGTTTCATGATACTCATCATATGAGCATCTCATATTCTTTCTACTATTTGTATATTCAAGGACTTTATCTATGCAACATGCATGGGTATACAGATAAAGAAGTGCCAAAACAATAATTTCAAATATTATTAAAATAAAGACTGTTTATACATAGAGTTTCATTGTGAACGCTCAGCCAACACTTGGCTCGACGTGCACCTACTCTAACACGTACCATGCCCTTGGAGCCTGTTTCAGTCCGTACAGGGCCTTCTTTGGTTTGTAGACATGGTCCAAGTGGTGACGATCTTCAAATCCCTTAGGTTGACCAACATAGGCTTCCTCATTTAGAATTCCATTGAAGAAGGCAATCTTTACATCCATTTGATAAAATTTTAATACGCATATGACATGCAACAGCAAGTAACAATCGGACAGACTCAATTCGTGCTACATGTGCGAAGGTTTCATCAAAATCCACCCCCTCAACCTGCGTATACCCTTGAGCTACCAATCGAGCCTTATTTCGAATAATGGTACCGGATTCATCTGTTTTATTTTTAAATATCCATTTTGTTCCAATAATATTGGTATTCAAAGGTCTGGGGACCAAATCCCATACATCATTGTGGACAAATTGTTCCAGTTATTCATGCATTGCATTGACACAAAATTCATCTTTTAATGCATCGTTAATGTTTTTGGGTTCAATAAATGATACAAAACATGATTGACTTACCTGAGAAAAAGTGGAGATCATGCACACTAATCCGATCATCTTTCGGTAGTCAACCTTCTCCTTTTTCCTTGTTTGCACATCTTCATGTACTTCACCAATAATTTGTGATGATGGGTGATTCTTCTGAATTTTGCTGGGAATATCTTTCCCGCTGTTAATTATCACATCATCATCATCGAAATTTTCATTTTCCATGACTTCTGTTATGTTTGGAGGTGGTGTTGCCTTACTGGTCTCAGCACCAGTCACAACACCGATATTGGGCAACACCAGGTACTGGTTAATGGCTCACTTGTATCCAGTAGTCCTTCAGTATCATCCTCTTTAGATTTTCCTGTTAGGTCAGCACAATCATCAAACACTACATTAATTGACTCAATATTTGTTCTAGCTCTCAGATTGAAAACACGGTAAACCCTACTATTCATTGAATATCCGAGAAATAGATATTTATCACTTTTGGAGTCAAATTTTGCAAGATGATCATGATCATTTAGAGCATAACAAACACAACCAAAGATATGAATTACTTAATGTTTGGTTTTCTTCCCATCAAGATCTCATAGGATGTCATGATAGATCCATTCCTTAAAAACACACGGTTGGAAATGTGACAAGAAGTATTCAAGGCTTCAGCCCAAAAACGTTTTGACACATTTTTAGAACTTAGCATGACCCGAGCCATTTCTTGAAGAGTTCGATTCTTCATTTCTGCTATTCCATTTTGTTGAGGAGTTTTAGGAGCTGAAAATTCATGTGTTATTCCTTTCTTTTCGCATAACAAAGTAAAAAGAGAATTTTCAAACTCCTTCCCATTATCAATTCGAATTTTAATTACTTTCACATCATGAAAATTAGTAATTCTAGCATGAAACTTTTTAAAGACATCTAAGGTGCCAGATTTTTCTCTAATAAACTTATCCAAGTGAAACGCGAAAAGTCGTCAACACAAACAAATGAGTTTTTCTTACCACCCAAGCTTTCAACGTCCATTGAACCCATTAGATCCATGTGCAAAAATTCAATGCATCGTGTTGTCCCGAAGTGTTACAACACTGGATGGACAACACACGTTTGTTTACCTTTCTGACAAGGTCCACATATACAGGTATTACCTGAACTTAAATTAGGCATACCTCTCACAGCATCAAACTTACACAGATTCTTTAAGGTCTTGAAGCTCACGTGACCCAATTTTTTATGCCAGAGATATAGATCATTTACTTTGGAACTCCGGCAGTCATCACCTTCTCCTAATTGGTAGCAATTGTTGGCAGATCGAGCACCTGACATTATACATATATTAACATTATCAAAAACTTCACAATTGTTTTTGTTGAATTTAACATGTAAATCATCATCACAAAGTTGACTTATGCTGATTAGGTTTGAGTTTAATCCTTCAACATAAAAAACATTGTGGAGTTCTAGAAGTCCATCAACTTTCAGGGTTCCTTTACCAACAATTTTTCCTTTAGCACCTCCACCAAAGGTCACACGCCCACTTTTAATTCAACATAATCACTGAGGTGTTCTCTGCTTCCGGTCATGTGGCGTGAGCACCCACTGTCAAAGTACAATATACCTGAAATGTTAGTTTTTAGGGAAGTATAAATGACATTGGATCGGTTTACAGTTTTAGGTACCCATACTTTCTTAGCAGAAGAATTCATGACTCCGGTGCTGAGCTTGGTGTTGGGTAACACCTGCTGCAACACCCGATTGGAATGCCAATTCAGATAGTCATTTCGCAGTTTGTAGCATAAGGGTTTGATGTGCCCAGCCTTATAGGATAGTGACAGATGAAATGATGCTTTCTTTGATTGGAATTTGAAGTTGAAAGCGGCCTTTTGGCTTGTGACCTTTTTGTTGAGGAGTGAAATTTTGAAGGTGAGGAAGCTGGACTTGATGTTTTCAACTTCTATCCAGAGGTCAATTTTGAGCTTGGGACATGTTTCATGGGTGAATTTTCCGTCAAGGGAATGGCATAGTCTTCAGCAACCTTCACGAATACTGTGACCTTGGGACCAGAATTGGACGATTCACCAAGTTCATATATACTTTCCACATATCCAAGACCAGTTTTCCCTTCCTTTCCCATAGATAGCATTGAATCGAGTTTTGATGAGCTCGAGTTGTATTTTGCAAGTGTCCTTGATGTCGTCTCAAGATCATCCTTGACTTTACATAGTTCGAGGTCCTTTCTACTCAACAAGACTTCAAGTCGAGACATGTTGCTCTTTAAATCAGTGTTTTCCTTTTAGAGTATGGTGTTTGTCTTATTTCTCTTGATACAGTCATCATAAAGTTCTTCATACATCATCTGGACAATTTTCAAGGTAAGCTCTTATTGGTCGGATCCCTGGATTTTGTCATCATCTGAGTTTTCCAGAGATTTAGTGTTAAGACACATTGATTTTGTCTTGGTGTTGCGACCTGGTATAGCAACACCAGTAGCAACACCAAATGGATTGACTTGCAGTTTTGACATATCTTTGTGGATGGCAGTAAGGGAGGCACAATCATCTCCTTCCTTAGAATCACGATCTCCATCAGTGTCCACACCGCTCAATGTAACTGCCATGTTTTTGTTTTTACGAATTAGATTGGCACACTCATTTTTATAATGAGAAAATCCAGAGCATTCTATACATTGTACAGAGTCAAGCTTCTTTGTTTATGTTCGACCAAATGCCTCATTCCTTGATCTAAAATTCCCTTGAGTGGGTGTAGACATTTTATTCCTTTCAAAAGGAACAAAAGAAGGTTTTGGTGTCGAAAGAGTCTTCTTCTTGTCTCTCATTTTTTTAAATAGTCACCAAATTTCTTAGTGATCAAGGAAATTGACTCCTCACCTAGATCGGATTCATTTTCCTCTAGAATAAGGCTGTTCATGGAGTCAGCAGTAGATTGTAAAGCGATAGCTTTTCCTTTATTTATATTATGTAGGTCCAGATTCATTTCAAATGTCCGGAGGGAGCTGATCAAGTCTTCCAGATTAAGTGTCAAAGTGTCTTTGGATTCGTCAATTGCACAAATTTTTATATTGAAGTGTTCAGGGAGTGATCTCATGACCTTGCTAACCAATCTTTCGATTGACATAGAATCACCGAGACTAAAAGCCTCATTAGCAATATCATGTAATCTTCGATCATATTCCACAATAGTCTCGGTCTCCTCCATTCTCAGTCTTTCAAATTTTGAAGTTAGCATTCTGAGTTTGATTTTGCGAACACTTTCAGACCCTTAACAGTGCTTCTGAAGAATATCCCATGATTCTTTAGCAAAGATGCGGTTGGTGATAAGGCTGAACATGTTGATGTCTACAGAGGTGAATATAGCATTGAGCGCCTTTGAGTTAAAGTTTGAAGTTTGGATTTCTTCATTAGACCAAGAACTCTCAGGTTTATTTCTACTATCTCCATCATCATCAACTGTTTTCGGTGGAGACCAACCATCTAAGACTCGTTGCCAAACTCATTCTTCGGTAGATTTAATATACATTCTCATCTTGACTTTCCAGATAGCATAGTTTAATCCATCCAAGACTGGTGGTCTAAAAGCAGTTCTAGAAGCTAACTGATCCATCAAATTGTGTGTAATTTCCTATAAAAACAGCAGAAGACCAGAATCACTCACTTAGTACATCAAGCGATAGCTCTGATACCACTTGAAAGGGCTGTTGCACATAAACTTATAGGAAAATAATATATTGAGTGTGTATTAGAAGTTTAGTATTGTGCTAAGGTGTTAGCAACACCAGCACACAACACGACAGCGGAAAAATTAACAGTTATTAAGCAGATATAATTGTGATGAATAAGAAGAGACCATAATTAAATTATGCACAAGTAGGAATACTTATGCGATGCCTCGTGGCAAGAAATTCACTAGAAAATATGTAATCAGGTTACACCAAACAATACTAGTGAAACAACCAAACACTGAATTCCTTGACACAACAAGGAATTAAATATCAACCAATAGTTTAACATTTAAACCAAGATGCATAAACTAAAATCAGAAACACCAAGAACTCAACGATCAACACTCTGAGTCAGTGTTTGTTCTTCAAGAGTTGGCAACACCAATCAGCAGCACGTGACTACCTGAAACAATCACTTAAAGTCTTCGTGTAAATCTTCAACACCGAACTATGTTCATCAAAGCTTCATGCACTGCAGATCATTCTTCCTCTCTTCTTATCAACCCTAATAACTGATCCCCTTATATATATATATACACATATATATATTGGTATCGGTTCTTCACCTAGATCTTCTCGTATCTATCAACAAGGAAACAAATGTTTAAATAGAATTAAACTCTACACAAGGTATAGTATATCTTATGGATAAATTCCCTAAGTATATTGAATAATTCCCACAAATAGGATTCTCTATATTTAACGAAACAATGGAATACATTACTCTAGAAATGCAAACAATAAAAATTATAATTGAATTAGGAATACATGATTCCTTTCATTATAGATTAAATACTAAAAATCGATGATGTAAATCACCCTGTGCAAAAATGTGAGATAGAATCTATTTGCGTTTACAAAATTGTAGTTAAAACCCACTTATCCACATATTTGTCTGATGTGTATGCTTTTTATACGTCTATGCCTGAAATTTTCTCAAATTTTAGCATTACATTATAATTACAGATAAAAATATATATCAGTTTTAATATTATAAATACGTGATCATGTATATTTTCTTCCTTGATTTTAGAACAACCTTGTAAAATATTTAAAACTCTTGAGTTGCTTTAAAACGTCTTTGTTTTATAATATTCAAGACAATATTTGTTTGCTAGAGGACTATATTTGTAGGATAACTTTTTATACATATGCATGTGAATATATAAATTTAATGACACTGGCTTGATTGACTGATGTTTTAATTAGAAAGGGTGAAGGGTCAAATGGCTTGGAATTCTTTGTTCACGGGAGAATTGAAGGAGTTCGGATTTTGGTTCATCCTTCGGCATACTAAAATCTTGGGGTTTGGAACGGCAAGTTGTTACTTTGTGTACTATGCACCCATTCGTTATGTCTATGGTTAACTAATTGGTGGATTGTTGCAGTAGTTGAAACCCCTAAACCTTACCAGATCATTTGGGATATTCCACACATTATAATTGTTGTAGTAAAACTTTGACCTATGACCCCTTGGCTTTTCTTCAAGGGTGTTTTAACCCACTAAAAATAGAGTATGGGGTCTTTGTCATGAGCCGTGAAGAAAAAGTGGGCCAAGAATAGGTTGTGGGTTACGATTTAGAGAACGAAACACAAAAGCCCAAAGATTATCAGTATTTCACTCATGGACAATTCAGGACTAAAGATTGAGGAGCAAGAAGATTTTTTTTAGTTAATAAGAATAATTATTTCCTTGTTTTTGGATTTCATCATATCTCTTAAAATTGGTAGGATTTTCTTTCAGTTTATTTTGGATTGCGTGTACGTTATATGTACGAACTTGGTGAGAAAGAATTATTCATTGAACAAAATATCAATAAAAAGTTTGTTTCACAATATCAGGTGGTTTCTCTTGTTTTCACGAGCCCCAAATATTCAACTAATCATAAGTCATAAATCAAACCGGTAGGAATCTTATCCCGAACTAAGAGATTTCGCGGTCCAACGACCCATAACATGATCTCAAACCTAGGCACATAACATATCTGCATCAGAGACAGCTGTCATGGGGGACATTAGCAAGTTGGAGCAGCAATTCGAGGCATTCATGACCATGTACTGGGAGGATAAACGTGCAACCGAACAAAGTCAGTGTGAGATGGCCGCACAATTGTAGGAACTTTCACTGAGTATGAAAAACATGTGTTCTAAAAATACGATTGGGAAAAACATGGAGAGTAGCTACAAATACTCGCGCAGTCCACGACACAAGGACTCGAAGTGCACCGAAGAGGGAGAAGGCCACATATATATTCCAAAATACTCAAACTAAAATTTCCTAAATACAATGGCAAAGAAGACCTGTTGGGATGGATTAATAATTAAGTGTGAACATTTTTTTTCAAGATTCAACCAACCATGGAAGAAGAAATGGTGGAGTTAGCTTCTTTCAACTTGGAAGAAGCCCAAATGTTGTTCCTAAATTTAGAGAGAACTTACCATGGGAAGAATTCAAGACACAATATAAAATTTCCATGCATCGGAGTTTTTCGTAACTAGTGTTAGGTCTATGAGAAGGATGTTATGTGAATTTCATGTGAATGTAGAACTTCATCAAAGATCAGCTTTAAACCATTATCTCTTTGTTTTGGTTATGGATGAGTTGTCGGGACACATTCAGGATGAAGTACCTTGTGTATGTTTGCAGATGATATTGTCATGATAGAAAAAACTAAAGAAGGTTGATAAGTGCAAGAATTGCACTTAATTTATATGATAATTCATTTGAATTATGTTAGTTTTAAAAAGAATTACACTTGGTATTTGTTGTTTTTGTGTCGTGCAGGAGATAAGCCACTATTAAATAATTAATGACGATTAGAGACAATTTTGATGTCGAACGGTTGATGGATGAGAGCCGCAGCGTCAAGGAATTAGCGTCGCATCGCTACTATGTGCGAGGGACAGGCACCGCAGCGCCACAATGCAGTGCCAACATAAACTGGAAGAAGAAAAGGTGGAGTTAGCTTCTTTCCACTTAGAAGAAGCCCAAATGTTGTTCCTAAATCTAGAAAGAGATATCGAACTTACCATGGAAGGAATTCGAGACACACTATAAATTTCCATGCATCGATGTTTTTCGTAACTAGTGTTAGGTCTATCAGAAGGATGTCATGTGAATTGCATGTGGATGTAGAACTTCATCAAAGATTTGCTTTAAGCTATTATCTCTTTGTTTTGGTTATGGATGAGTTGTCGGGACACATTCAAGATGAGGTATCTTGTGTATGTTTGCAAATGATATTGTCATGATAGACAAAACTAAAGAAGGTTGATAAGTGCAAGAATTGCACTTAATTTATATGAGAATTCATTTGAATTATGTTAGTTTTAAACAGAATTACAATTGGTATTTGTTGTTTTTGTGTCGTGCAGGAGATAAACCAATATTAGATGATTCATGACGATTAGAGACAATTTTGATGTCGAACGGTTGATGGACGAGAGCCGCAACATCAAGGAAGTAGCTCTGCATCGCTACTGTGTGCGAGGGACAGGTACCGGAGCGCTACAAGTGCAGTTCCGCAGCGCCACAAATGCAGTGCCACAGCGCCATCACAGCTGAGCAACAAAACCCTAGGCGTTGACCACCAGTGCCGCGATGCCTGAAATACCGAGAGAAGAGCGCCTAGGCGCTGGTAGTCCAGCGCCGCGAGGCTAGTACCTACGATCTCCAGGCTTCTTGCAGTGATGACATACATCATCAGTCTTGTCAGCCTTAACTGGTCTGGCTGCCTCAACGGGATTTGGAGAATGCCTCAACAAGGGCACGTTCTTCTTGGGACGTTGGAAAGAACTCTTCTTTCCCTTCCCATGTGGATCAATCTTCGTACCAGATGAAGAACCCACATAAAGAACCAACTTCTCTTTCTTGATGGTGGATTCAAACGTAACAAGCATGTTTACCAACTCCTCAAGGGTCGGTTCCATCTTCTTCATGTTGAAGTTCACCACAAAAGGATCAAATGAGCTAGGCAGCGATAACAGCAACACGTCGGTGGTCAACTCCGAAGGCAAGATCAGATCCATGCCAACGAGCTTGTCCACGAGCCCGATCACCTTTAGGCCATGCTCATGGACCGAGGCCCCATCTCGCATGCGCAAAGTGATCAGCTCCTTGACGGTAGCATGCCTGAGAGGACGCGTTTGCTCTCCAAAGAGCTCCTTGAGGTGCAAATGAATGTCAGCAGCACTCTTTGCACCCTCAAAACGCCTCTGCAGCTCATCATTCATAGAAGTCAGCATATAACACCTGGTTATCAAGTCATGGTCACACCATTCCTTGTAAGCCTGCAATTCCTCAGGAGTGCAGTCAGTCGGAGCCTCAACAGGGGGCGACTGAGTCAGTGTATATGTTACCCTTTCCGAATTCAAGACTATTATCAAATTTCTTAGCCAAGTGAGGTAATTAGGTCCAGTTAATATGTGTTTGTCGAGTATTACAGATATCGAATTGCGCATCGAAGACATTGTCGATTTGTACTGAAAAGTAAAAACAGATAAATGTTGATGACTATTTTAAATATTTAGTAAGATATGAAGTTTGGACTTTTACTTCATAAATATTTGCTCCCACTGTTTTGACATTTTCACTACCCTCTAGTGAAAACGGGAAACACTTTCCTCAGAAGGTACGTAAGGTCCAATTAGCGAATTGTGATCCCGAATAATATCGCTAATCACAATTCCTAAAAGGTAGTTTCCAATTGCATCGCCATGCAACCCTCTATGTAAACTTTTGTCTCACGTTTGAATAGGACCGAATAATATGACGTCGTTCATCTTTACGTGTCAAGCCTAACCCATCGATATTGAACCTTAATGGACGGTCGCCATGAGTTCCCTCAATAATATGAGCCGAAATCATGGGAGTTACACGTAGTTCACATCACTATGTCAATGGATGTCACAGCTTTCCGGTACCCAGGGCCCCCTCAATAATATGAGCCGTGCCCCGAGTACGGGTAGCGTTCATCATGCATCCATTGTCGATGGAAGACAAGGAAATTATAAACAAATTTATAATTCTCCTTTTCGGACTTGATATTAATTTTGAATCTTATTCAAAATGAGGGTTTTTTAATTTTGAAAGGTCTCATCATTAATTTTATTTTAAAAGCTCGCCATGTTTGATCGTATGTTTGTCGGATTCATGCAACTTTGTTATTATCATAATAATAACGCACATACTCATTATTTATAACATATCATGCATATATTATAAATAGAAAACAGTACAAGGATGATCAATTGCCCCAATACTAATGGCCCGTGTGAGCTAAACACGGGCCTAGGTCCAATCCTAGGGTAAATGCAAGATATGCAAATGCAACAACATTATTACATTAGCATCCAATATTACATGTCTTCGATCTTCATAATCACCAAGGCCACCATCTTCCAATCTTGATTTTCCACTATTCTAATATTTACAATTAAATATCCATGGCACATAGGGATACATCTCATGGGGTGGGAACAGGCCATAAACCAAGCCCACTTTAAATTGATAATTATTACAATCATACAACACAAATATCCTAGCATACACCTAGCAAATTGGGCTTGGGCTTTTGATCATCCTTCATGCATAATATCACATATCATACATCATCAATTAATTATCACAATAATTAATTGATCCAATATTATATATCTTGATCCAATCACTAACCGCCACAATTATAAATTAAATTAACAAAGTATACAAACTCCTTTGTCTACTTTCAAATTAATTTATTTATAATCGAATTTCTTGTAAATCACAATTTACTATAAATAATTAAAGTCCTACTTCAATTATTTATTTTATGAGAAAATATGTGCAACAATTGTAAATTTAAACTTAAGGGCCCAAAAACCATTTTTCACCAAAAAATATTTTGGCCCATTTAAATTTCACAAATTATGTTAGACATCCAATGGCCCAACATCTCAAGGCCCATGACACTAAGATTGTCCAAAACACTTTTGGAAACCCTAGTCGTCATCGCCGTCGCCGGAGCTCCGTCGCCGAATTCCGGCAACAAAAAAAATTTTTTTTTATTTAAAAACTGCTTTCGGGCTGCCCCTTGCTGCCCGAAATTCGGGCAGCTCGGGCAGCCCTCGGGCACGCTGCCCGAAAAATATTTTTTTTTTTTTGTTCAAAATTTCGGCCTTGTTTTTGCACAAAAAATTCTCAAGCGGTTAGAAATCGATCTCAACATAATATTATGCAAATATTACACAAAAACCGTAACCTAGCTCGGATACCACTTGAAAGCGGACCGGTTACGGTGGCCGGAAGCGCAACGGAAGTCAAAAATTTAATTTCATGCAAGAAATTTCGGCCACCCTTTGTTCTTGTGCAATATTTACAAAATCAAACCATACATAGGGTGTTAGAAATTTCATTACCTATCAACCTCTTGAGGTTGATGTATGGCACCAACTTTGTTGTAAACAACAAAGCTCTTGATGGATGAAAATCTACAAGCTTCCACCTCCAAAATTAAGCCCACCACTTGCAATGTAAACCCCCTCAAATATTGCACTAGAAATATTTGAGGTATCAAGAGAGGTATTTTATTCTCCAACAATTGAAGAACAAAAGAAAAGAAAACTTGAGAGAAAAATGGGAGATAGATTTCGGCCAAGGTGGAGTGTGGGAGGGAAGGAGAAAATGAGTTAATTGCATGCCTTGGTTGTGAGAAAAGCAAAAAGCAAAAGGTGCATGCCTTGCATTATTTTAATAAAAAGTAATCTCCAACCCTTCACCTCCCATGTATGCATATAATATAGTTTTTTATCAAATAAAAAACCATGGACTAAATTCAATTATCTCAAACATATTTGAGATAAATTAAACATTACTTGAATTTACCCAAGTCCCACTAGTTTAAATAATTATTTTAATTGAGCTCTACAAGACTCAATATTATTTAATTAATCCAACACTTGAATTAATTTAATTATTTGGGCTCTACTAGGCCCACTAGTGTTTAATTAATTCAACACTTGAATTAATTTAATTTAGTCCATAATAATGTTTATGAAAATCTCAATTTTCAAATACATTATTCACTTGGCCAAATTTTAATTTAGGAACACTTCCATAAATTAAAATTTATATTTCTCTCATAGAAGTCATACTTCTATTTTTCTTTACGCTTATAAACACATTTATAAGCCGTTCAACACATTGAACTATTTTACTTCTCATCGGGATTTACAAAGCTAGTACTTGTGTGGCCCTCAATGGTTCATTGATACAACTAGCCGTGGGTTCACATCTCCATGTGATTCGGACTAAACATGTCCTTATTCGAGCATACCCCAATTGCTCCATTCTTACTTATCAACTCCTTGACAGTAAGAACGTCAGAACTCAAGTCTGATAGTACCCAACCAATCACGTTAAACGCCTAGCAGCATCGCTTACGTGATTCCCTAGGTATCATATGATAGTGCCTGCAAGAACCATTCAATTATGGTTAGCGTACAGTACGGTCCCTTCAACTCATATATCCCGACCGATTCGACAACTATTGGTCTATCGAGAGTTGTCAATGAATCGATACTATGTGTCATGTTGTGGTTGCATCGATGGAGTAATCTATGAAACCCCTTTCATAATTACCACCATACTCTGATCAGAGATTTCAACCCACACATACATGAAAAACACATAGGATATCCATACCCGTAGGTAAGCGGTGAATCCCCGGCTACAATGCATCGACTCCTATATCTTTCGCCGTAACACCCAACCTTGCCACCTGACGACCCCACAAGAGTCGGTAAACAAGTCAAAGTGAAACGCTAGCACATAGAGTCTCAATGTTGTCCCGGGTCATAAGGACTAATGGTGTACAACCATAAACTAGGACGTTTCCACTCGATAAGTGAGAACCACTTGGAAAGTCCTTTATAGAGGGTTGTTCAGTGCACTCTATAAGGAGCACCTATCTGCATGTTCGGACATCACAATGTCCCCTACCAATGAAACATGGTACTCACATCGCAGATACTAGTCTCTAACTCGAGCGGCCTATATCCTTCTTAGTGGCGGCTGAATCGACTAGGAACCGTTTAGAATATACAGTATTACAAATATGAGTTTCATGATACTCATCATATGAGCATCTCATATTCTTTCTACTATTTGTATATTCAAGGGCTTTATCTATGCAACTAGCATGGGTATACAGATAAAGATTTGCCAAAATAATAATTTCAAATATTGTTAAAATAAAGATTGCTTATACATAGAGTTTCATTGTGAACACTCGGCCAACACTTGGCTCGATGTGCACCTACTCTAACAAAATGGGCTTCAACTCATGGGCCTGGGCGAAAGATAAAAGAGGGAATAGGGTTTCTAATGAAGGGAGAGCCGTTTTTGGGGAGAGACAACAGCGAGAGACGAGAGCACACGCTTGGAGACGATTTTGAGCACAATGATTGATCACAAAGACGAAGAACGACGAATTTAGGGACATAGACATCACTTTTGATTTGTCATCTAATCTTTCTCCCTTTTTATTTCTTGTGTTGAGATATCTAGACTTTCAAACATACTTTGTTTTTTGTTTAGATTTCTCCATGAACTAACTTTTCTATTCTATAGGATGATGTAGCTTTGTTAACATGATAATTCCAACTCAGTTGTTTATATGATGGAATTATTTTTTGTTTAATTGTGTTTTCTAGTTTTAATCGCTTTCAATTTACTGGCCATAAATTGATTGTTATCTGATTAATTCACTACTCGGGAAAAGGATTAGGTTTATAAATCATTAGAGACACATCGTTGAATGTTTATATCATTTGGAAGGCATATAAATTCAGCAAAGTCTAGGTAAGATCATCGTTGGCATATATAATTTAAACTTAGATTTTATTAAAAATGTTTGAATTGAAGTTTGAATGATACAATTTATTCATCACTTAAAAAATGAGGAATAAAACAATCAAGTGTTCTTAGTCATTAAATGACTAGAATTCACGAACATAAATACAACCGGGAATAGTTATCATAGAAAATAAGTGAAATCACTCGTCTACATATTTTCTTTCATTGATATTTGCTCAATTTGGTGATTAGATTATTAGCTATTTTTAATTAATTAATTTAAAGTAAACCAAACATATTATCGATTATTCTAGATAAAGTCACGATTATTTTAATTACAAGCACCCATATACTTTTACATACACACTCCTCATGGGAACGATAATTTATTCTCATATATTAAAACTTGACAACCTGGCGCTTGCGAGCAGAAAATACGCAACAAGTTTCTGGCACCGTTTCCGAGGAGTGTCAAATTTAAATTTATATCAGTATTGTTATCAATTAGTCTAGTTTTAATTTATAGTTGTTTATATTTTGTTTTATAATCATTAATTTGTTCATTTTCTCTGTTTGACAATGCGTGTTAATATCGCAAAGCCCTGAATTGATTATCTTTGATCCTGAGATTGAAAGAACTGCACAGATATTAAGGCAAAAAAAAAAGGAAATGAAGAGATCCAAGCAATGGCTGAAAACAGAGAGGACGCAAGATGTAACCCGCTAGAAGCTATAACTATCAGAGATCAATTCAGACCAGTGATCAACGCACATTATTCCGGCATTGCTCGAGGAACCATAAATGAAAACAATTTCGAGCTAAAGCGAGCTAAAGCTCGCAATGATAAATATGGTTCATTAGAACCAATTTGCAGGAACTGCCACTGCTGATCCTCACGTTCATTTGAGGACTTTTCTGGAGATTACAGATACGGTGAAAATTAATAATGTACCTGGTGATATTATTAGACTGCTTTTGTTTCCGTTTTCTCTCAGGGACCAAGTAAGAGGATGGCTCCAATCGCTTCCCTTGGGGAGTATCACGACATGGCAAGAGCTAGCGACGAAGTTCCTTGCTAAGTATTTTCTCCCTGCGAAATTTGCACAGTTGAAGATTGAGATCAGCACTTTTCGGCAGGCTGACTTTGAGAAGTTGTATGAGGCGTGGGAATGGTATAAAGAGTTGTTGACGAGGTGTCCGAACCATGGTTTTGCAGAGTGGGTACAAATTGAATTATTCTACAGCGGTCTGAATGGACAAACACGAAGGACTGTGGATGCAGCGGCTGGTGGCACGATATTTTCCAAATCGCCTGATCAAGCGTATGATTTGCTTGAACAGAAGTCTATTAATAGATACCAGTGTCCGTTTAGGCTATGACCTATTATGCCACTCACTGCCCAAGTATCAACATTGACTCGCAGATTGCAACTATGAATAAGGTGAGCACGACAAAAGGTGAAGGTGCACCGATTGTTGTTGAAGAATCTCATCTTCATGAAGACGCTCAATAATTCAACAAGATGAATTTTGGTGGCTATGGAGGATATCGAGGTAACCCTCATCATAATACTTATCATCCTGATCTAAGAAACCATGATAATTTTTCTTATGCAAGAGCTAGCGACGAAGTTCCTTGCTAAGTATTTTCTCCCTGCGAAATTGAAAGAACTGCACAGATATTAAGGCAAAAAAAAAAAGGAAATGAAGAGATCCAAGCAATGGCTGAAAACAGAGAGGACGCAAGATGTAACCCGCTAGAAGCTATAACTATCAGAGATCAATTCAGACCAGTGATCAACGCACATTATTCCGGCATTGCTCGAGGAACCATAAATGAAAACAATTTCGAGCTAAAGCGAGCTAAAGCTCGCAATGATAAATATGGTTCATTAGAACCAATTTGCAGGAACTGCCACTGCTGATCCTCACGTTCATTTGAGGACTTTCCTGGAGATTACAGATACGGTGAAAATTAATAATGTACCTGGTGATATTATTAGACTGCTTTTGTTTCCGTTTTCTCTCAGGGACCAAGTAAGAGGATGGCTCCAATCGCTTCCCTTGGGGAGTATCACGACATGGCAAGAGCTAGCGACGAAGTTCCTTGCTAAGTATTTTCTCCCTGCGAAATTTGCACAGTTGAAGATTGAGATCAGCACTTTTCGGCAGGCTGACTTTGAGAAGTTGTATGAGGCGTGGGAATGGTATAAAGAGTTGTTGACGAGGTGTCCGAACCATGGTTTTGCAAGGTGGGTACAAATTGAATTATTCTACAGCGGTCTGAATGGACAAACACGAAGGACTGTGGATGCAGCGGCTGGTGGCACGATATTTTCCAAATCGCCTGATCAAGCGTATGATTTGCTTGAACAGAAGTCTATTAATAGATACCAGTGTCCGTTTAGGCTATGACCTATTATGCCACTCACTGCCCAAGTATCAACATTGACTCGCAGATTGCAACTATGAATAAGGTGAGCACGACAAAAGGTGAAGGTGCACCGATTGTTGTTGAAGAATCTCATCTTCATGAAGACGCTCAATAATTCAACAAGATGAATTTTGGTGGCTATGGAGGATATCGAGGTAACCCTCATCATAATACTTATCATCCTGATCTAAGAAACCATGATAATTTTTCTTATGCAAATATAAGAATGTGTTGAATCCTTCACTGAGGTTCAATACATCAAATAGGGAAGGGAAGCCATTATTTGAGGATTTAGTTGGTACATTTGTTTGCTGAATCTGGTAATAGGATGGCTAGGACTGAGTCTAGGCTTGACAACCTAAAGACCCACATGGCGAATATTGGTGCTTCCTTGAAAATCCTTAAGTTGCAAGTTGGGCAGATAACGAGGCAACTCACATCTCAACCATCAGGCACAGTACCAAAAACTACAGACCCAAATTTGAGAGAAGTGAACGTCTTTTTCATACATCATGAGGAGATTGGAATGATAGAAGGAGAAGAGGAAAAGATTGATCTCACACCCATCCGGGATGAAAAGCCAACACCAAGCAAAGCAATTCAAGGTAAGAGTTACGATTTATATCAGTGCATTGATACTTCTTTACTTCCCTACCCCCAGAGATTTATTCAATTGAATGATGATTTTCAAAAGAAAAAAGGTCTTGAAGATCTCAAGAACGTACATACTAACATTCAGTCTGCAGATCAGGAGGAAGTGGCACTTACTAAAGGAGGTGATGAGGGGATACAAAGAAATCTTCCTCAGAAGCTGCAAGATCCCAGAGAATTCGTTGTACCATGTGCAATAGGGGGCCAAATAATGGGAAAATTGATTTGTGATTCAGGAGCGAGCGTGAACATAATTTCAAGTTCTCTCTACAAGAATCTTGGGCTGAGAAAGATGAAGCCCACAAAACTAATCTTGCAACTGGAAGATAAATCGGTACCATTAGGTTTTGTGGAATATGTTGAAATTCAAATCGATAACTTGAGGCTTCCAGCAGATTTGGTTGTGCTCGACATGGAGAACAGTCAGAATGTTCATGTCATTCTAGGACGACCATTCTTGGCTACTGGTGAAGCTGTCATTGACGTGAAACGAAGGAAGTTGACCGTGGAGGTCGAAGGTCAGAGGGTGGAGATTAAAGCATCCAAGAGATCACATGACCCACCTTGAATAGGAAGGACAGTCAGGCTGACGAAGTTAAACCGAGCGTTTATTGCGAGGCAACCCAATCGGTATCTTTTAATGCTTTCGTTATTTTCTTTATTTTTCAGTATTATAATTTCTTTTGCGTTTTTATTATTATGCATGGGAAGATTAGACATTGATACGATTTTCATTATGTAGGTAAGGGTTGAAAAATGCATGGAAAGGAGCTTAAGTGAACAAAATTTCTGGAGTACTATCGATTAGGCACTAATTATTAAGCGCCGCAGTGCCCGTTCATGCGAAGGTTTAGCGCCTAGGTGCCCATATATCAGCGCTACAGCGCCATTATTTCCGAAGAACAGGCGTCGCAGCGCCGTTTATCGAGCACCAAGCACTCAATGACTAGCGCCTCGGCGCTAACCAACAAGCTATGCGTTAATCCAATGCCGAAGAATCATAGTCATGGCGCTTGGCAGTGCTACATGCCAAGCACCACGGCGCTAGATCGTATTATAAGGGGAAAAAAGGGCTTCGGAAATCATTCCACCCTAAACTAAAAGTACCGCCGCGCCTAGTCTTTCTTCTCCACCACTGAAAAATAGCCCTCCTCAACAATTTTCTTCCTTGAAACAACAAAATACACAACACAAATCACTCTCAAGCCAAATTCATCTTGACATCTCACTTCCTAGGTCTTCTTTGGCATAAAGATTTCAACGATAGTTTCAAAAACGAGTTGACCCAGGTTAATTGCAAGCAAATTTTGGTCCTATCACAAGGTAATCGTTCTTGGTGTTGAGAATCTCGAATTTCATGTTCAAATTTGAAGGAATAGAGTTCTTGAGTTTATGCACATAAGATGTTCGATAAATTGTATAAGTGAATTTGTTCTTGAGGATTGTTGGATTAGAGTATTGCATGTTATAGGGAACTACTGATTGATAGATTATATTTTTTTATTGTGGTGGCTATATTGTTGGTACATCGTTGTTGCGAGGGGTTGTTGTAGAGAAAATTGTTATCGTGCGAGATTGTTATTCGGTTGAGTCATGTCGTCGAAAAAGAAGAATAACGCAGTCAATCTGGGGATGGTGATTCGTTTCAGTCAGTTTTGATAGACGACGGTTCTGGGATGCTGTTTTCGCTAAGATTATACTAAATTGCTAGAAAAAATATGCAGAGGGAGAAGGGTATGGATCAGAGCTACCCAAATCGTTACACATTGGTTCTTGCCTGGCAGTTGAATTGGGACGAGTTTGTGAAGCCCTCTGCAAATGCTGTGATGTCCCTTGTTAGAGAATTCTACGCAAATTTGAAGGTAAAACACGAAGACTATTGTGTGAAGATCAGGGGGCAGATGGTTGCCTTCGATGGTGAGAGGATCCAATCGTTGTACTTCATGTCCAACTATGACACCGACGAGTAAACCACGTTTATGAGAAAGGGTTACCCCTATGAGTCGGTCATTACTATACTTTGTGAGTCGGGCATAGTTTGGAAGCTCAATAATCAACGAGCTCCGATCACATTTCCAGCGACATCCATGAAGAGGGAGGCATATAATTGGTATCATTTTTTGTAGCCTCGCGGTTGATACCATCTGGCCATGTGTCAGATGTGACGTAGATGAAGGCAAATTTGGTTTACTCTATCATCATCGACAAGACAGTGGAAGTAGGCCGGGTGATTATGAGTTCGATATGACAGGCTGCTCGGGGCAGTTCCACGGTGAGATGCCCCATTCTTCGTGTAGAGCCCGAAACCAGTACACGTAAAACACATGCATTTATTTAATTGTTAAATTATTTAATCAAGTTTAAAATGATTTTTTTAGATGCATGATTTATGAAATCACATTATTTTAAATTATTTATGTTTATGTGATTCGCGTTAAAATATTTTCTCGAGTTTCATGTTTCAGGCGATTAGTCGAGGAAGGATCGAGGAAAAGAAACTGATGACAATTTTGGCGATTTTAAAATGCGGTAACTTATTTCAAGGTAGGATTTGGGCATTTTAAATAATTCATTTTGTTTTAGCAATTTAAAGCCTAATTTATGTAGTTAGTGATTTTAGAATTTTAAACCTTTTAAAGTTAGCATTGTGTACTGCGTTAATTAGAGAATTTAATAAAATTAGTGTGTATTTATTTTAATTAAAGGTTTTTATTTTAAGTTAGGGGAAGGTTAGCATTTTAATTAGTTGTTAATGATTTTATTAAGCAAAAATATCCCCTAATTTCTAGCATACACACGCACACACACACATTTACGCACACACCACACGACAAAACACATACACATAATTCATTCAGATTTTATATTTTTGAGAGGAGAGAATTATGGTTCTTGGTATAGAACAACAACAGCCCCTTCCTCTGAATTCCAGCAAGGTTTCGTTGAGTTTTCTTCAAATAAAATCGTTCCACGGTCGTCCCGGATCAACCCTCGCTTCCTTCCCGCGTCGGTATTATCGTTTCGGTATTTTCAATTATCAAAATGCATATATAACATGTTGTTTCTGCATCGATCTCGTTATATTACGTGTTGTGATGTCCATGTGTGTTGTGAAAAAGTTTAAGCAAGAACGTTTGAAATGATTTTTGGATCAAAATTTTCAGATCTAAAAATGTGTGTTGTCATTTCGTGTGCTGCGAATTTTCGGTCACTTATTTTGAAAAACGTTCAACATATAAAACGTATAACTTTTTATACCTTCAATTTGACAGTAAATTCGATATATTTGGATAAAAATTGAGTGAGTTATGACCGTTTTCGTAGGACTGCTCAAACTGTGTTTTTCTGAAAATGTGTTCTTGTCATATTCTTGAGAATTTCTTGTTGCGGGCTTTGTTGGGAACATCGGAGGTGCCGTGCTGTGTTTAGGAGTGTCCATTGGGGTGATCATGTGAATTTTGGGGTGTTGTCTCGGGTTGGGGAGGTTGTGCATGCATTAGAAGTCATAGGGACCTCTTGTGCTGAATTTTGGGTGGTTTTGCGCAGAACCAGTGCTGCAGCGCCGCACTGCGGGTGCCGAAGTGCTGCCAATACGTGCCACCAAGGCAGCGCCTAGGTGTCGGTCTGGAGCTGCACTCCTTCAGACGAACTTTAAGTTTCAGATTTAGGTGCTCTTGCTTATTTTGGGTACTATTAAGTTTTTATGTCCTAGTATACTAAAAGTTAATTTAGATGTTATGAATTTCGATTGGGGAACGTTGCACTATGTTTTAGGCAAGGCCCGTGCATTCTATTGTTTGGGGAAATCATACTTCCGGGCAAGAATTGTTTCGGGGTTGAGTCGGGGGTTAGCATGTTGTTTATCACGGTAAAGTCCGAGCATTTCTAGAAGGTCATAAGTTAGTGAGTCAATGGGTGATGCATTTGATAAGCATGATTAAGTTGTGGAATTTAAAGTTCATGGTAGCATGTTAGCATGTGCAGCAAGGACTCGAACGAGATCCAACGAATCACTCAATGTCAAGTAATTAAGTTCAACATGCAAAGAAAAGATTTTTAATTTTTTGAGGTATGCTAAATGTCATGTGACCAAATGATGTTTGAGATTGGAAAGCGGTAAAGCATGACTAGGGACTAATCCACCCCGGTAAAGCATGACCAAGGACCAATCCACCCCGGTAAAGAATGACCGGGTTTAGATCAGGATTAGAAAGCTGTAAATCATGACAAGGGACCAATCCACCCGTTTAAGCATCAACGTGGATCTCATGTATTTGGTAGTGGATTTTCCATGTCAGCCCAGTATTGTGGTTTAGTCTGATCAGGCGTGTTTGTGTATGGGTCACTTGCTTTGAAACATGTCTCTACGCAAAATGATGTTATGTATGCTCAAGTATGTATGAAGCAAGCATGTTTACGAAAAAATTTTATGTTGATGGCACGTCTAAGTATGTATGTACGTATGTTCAATCTTATGTATGCATGTTCAAGTTCAAAGTATGTACGCTCTATTTTAAAGTTTCATGTGATTTTATTACGTAGTACTCGTTACTTCCAGTTTATACAGGTTGAGTCTTTAAACTCACTAGACTTGATCGATGTAGGTGAAGATGACTTTGAGGAGACGAGCGGTGGGGACCAATGAGCTGGCTTGGACTGCGCATGAGGCTAAACCCGAGGACCGCCAATGTTTTCAGATTTGATGCATGACAATTTTAATACTCTGATTTTTATGGAAGTTTCAAAATGTTTTAAGGCAAAAAATCGAGCACCCTAATGTACTAGTGTGTAGCATATACGAAAAACACGAAATGTCATACATAGGGTGTTTAGAAAATATACCTATCAATCTTAAAAGATTGATATTGGCTCCAACTTAGTTGATATACAACTAAGCTCTTGATGGCAAGACAATCTTCAAGCTCTCCTTGCCCCAAAATTAGGCCCACCACCAACTAGCTAGAACCCCTCTTATTTTGCACTAGAAAAATAAAAGGATTTTTCATAGAGAAGTGTTTTCTTTACTCAACAATTGAAGAAGAAAAATTGGGGAGAAAAACATTCAAAATTTCGGCCAAAAGGGTGGGAAGGAGAGAGGGATGAGACCTTTCTTGGATGTGGAAAAAAATGAGTCAAAAAGTTGCATGTGCATGTCATGTCATTAACTCAAAATTTGTCTCCAACCCTTCACCTTCCAAGCATGCATTTTACTTGGACTTGTAACAATTACAAGGCCCATGGACTTTTATTTAAATGTCTCAAACATTGTAAGGTCCAAAATTAAGACGACGTAATCCAACTTCATACAAATCTAGGAAATATGAAAAATGAGTAATTAATTGACTTTAAATGCTAATTAATTATGTGACATAGTATTCATATGTTAAATGAGATTTTTATTGTCATCATGCATAAAATTGTATTTTTAAGGAATATTCAAGTGACGATCGAGGAACGGGGACCGAGGGCTGAAAAATATAAAATGTTTTTATTAAATGAATATTTTTAATTATTTAAAGTATGGTCGATGTTTTATAGTATTTTTGAAAATAAAAGGGTTTTGAAGTGATTTTATACGCCGGGACGTAAATTTTATCGGTGTTGGTTTTTCAACTAAAATACGAGCTTTTTTGCAACCCGGCTAATAAATTCACATATTTAATTAAAGAAAAACCTTGTTAATATTTTATTTAATTCTAATTAAAGTCTAATGGGCTTAATTGTTGGCTCAATGGGCCTAAAGCCATGTTACCAATTAATTAGTATATAATACATGATTTAGCCTCCCAAAACCCTACACTCCTAACATCAACAATCGGCCACCCTCTTTTACAATCTGAAAATTCTCTCCCCACACCCACACACACACGGCAGCATACACACTAGCAAGATAGGAAGGGATTTTCCAAGGTATTAGCAAGAGCAAGCAAAGTGTTCCTCCGTTCCTCGTCGTCAACGATTATTCGAGCGTATTATACGCAAAGGCACGCATTAATCATCCCTTTCTCATCCAACATGTCATATATATATTTTTAAAGTTAATTCTTATGAAGCATGAAGCACAAAAACTTTGATGTTCACGTTTATTTCCATATGCATAATCTCTATTCTAACTTGTTGATGCTATGACTCTCGCCTTTACAATAAGGGACTGCCCTGATTAGGGAAAGATCGTGTAGGATTTTTAACGTATTTTTGAGTCCAAAGCACCACCCAACAATCAACTAAAACCAGGAAGAACAACAAGCAAACCGAGTCCAGAAAGTTGCTGTCATGGTTGTGGCGATCGGCTTGCTTGTCCTAGGGGGAGGCTTGGCCTTAGGACTCACATACAGGGCTGGGGGAGAGTCCTAGCCACGCTAGGACTCTACCCGAGAGCACAACCCAATGCTGTGCAGGCTTCGCACCGCTTCAGGGGTCAGGGGCTCGATGCATGGGGCACGGGCTGGGCTAGGGTGGTTCACTAGGGTCCTAAGGTGGTGCACAACACTCTGGTTCGGGGCTAGGGTCGTTGGCTAGGGTCCCTAACACAACAAACGAAGAGTCCACACACTTTGAAAGACTCGGCCAGCATGGGGTCACTTAGGGGGCTGTCGTTTTTGGCTTTGGGCGAGGTTTCCGTGAGTTTCCTAGGTCCAGTAAGGTACTTCAACATGTTTGGCAAGTTCTGGTTCGTTATGATCCGAGGGTAACTCGATAAAATCAAAAGTTGGCTCGGGGTCGAAGTCTAGGTGTCAAATAGTTTTTTTTTAAATTAAAGAAAAATTGGAAAACGGCTCACGGGGGTCGAGTCATGGTCCATAAGGACTAATATAATATAAAAAGACTAAATTTAGAATTTAGGAATTTTATATTAAAGTTTGGGATTTTTCGGGATTAAAACATCGTCAAAACAGTTAATTAAAGATAAATGAAAAAGTATAATATTTATGCTAAATAAAATTATGAAAAAAATTCATGTAAGCTTAAATAATTATTTGGGACATGTTAGAGTCATGAAATCAAGAAAAAAGTCGAAAACGTAAAATGTCGAGTCCAGGGGTAAAACGGTCTTTTTACACCGGGAAATTAGTAAAGGTCCTGGCAGTGCCCTAAATGCTGTTTTTATGATATTATGATTATTTTTAAATGTTTATGAAATGTTCATGATTAAATTATGATTTTTAAATGTTTAAGAGATTTTATGATTTAAAGAAGAAATTTAAAAGACATGTTGCATTCTTGGTTTCAAAAACAAAAATGTAATGCTATTCATGATTTTTATAAAGTGATGAGAATGTAAATGTTGAAGGAAGTGAAGTGATTGTGACTAATTCGTTAATGTTGGCGACATCGTGAGATTATGGTCCCAGTGGGTGCCCGACGATCGTGTTTCCATCATTGCGAATATGTGGTAACGGTTTTGTGGTAACGGAAGAATGGGAATATCGTGAGGGGAAAAGGCCTCAGAGGGAGCCCATTTATGGGAAAAGACCCCAGAGGGAGCCCCGACGATCGTATTTCTATTCGAATAATAATAGGCCAGGGCCCAGTTGACCGGTGAGAGTGTTGCTGGTGTCTCCCGCCGTCCAGTACTGTGGTTATATATAGATGGATCCATCGACCTTCATGTCATGATCAGGAAAGTCACAATTAACGATCTGAATTCAACAAAGGAAAAAGAAAAAGGAAAAGGAAAAGAAAATGTTCATGATAATGTTAAAATGTTTTTATGTCATGATAAGGGAAAAAAAAGATTAAGGTTATTTATGCATATCATGAAATGTTATTTTTACCTAAAAGTATTTTCACTGTTGCGTGTGGTTTTATATTTATTATTTGCTATAAAGATTATGGTGTGTTGAGTCTTTAGACTCACTAGGTGTGATGAATGCAGGTGAGGTTGAGGGAGGTCTTGACGGATGATTTGACTGGACTGAAGGCGCACACAACCCGAGGACCAGCGCAACATTTTCCGCATTACGTTTTATGATTACTTTTAAAGATTTTTAAGATTATTTATTTATGCATTTGAGAGATTTTTGAGAGGTTTAGTACGGACTATTCTTTTCAAACTTATTGCTTTTCAGATTTGGTAAAACAGTTGACGATTTCATTTTATGACTATTGCACTTTATTTTGAAATGGTAGTTGGTTGGTATATTATTTTAAAGGGGTAAAATATTTTATAAAAATGTTTTTATGCGAGAAAGGTACATGGCCGAAAAATTGAGTGTTTATAAAAAAAAATTCTAGTACTTTTAAAGCAACAAAAAGGGCATGATGTTCCAGTTCATATCAGAGCCAGGTTCTTGTAAAGGGTTGTGCCACCATCAGCGCCGGGAAGGTCAGTCGTCAAGCCTCTAACTTGTAAGTTTACATGATTTATATGATTTTATGATGTTACCTGCATAATTATATGGATTATATGTTTACGTCACATATTTAATAGTTTTATGATAAGTTATGATTTATATGCTTAATGATTTTTATACGTGATACGATATGAAATGAAAAATTATTTTATTTTAACGCATGTTGGTTTGTGGTGGAATTGGACTGTACGTGATTTTCGGATTTTAGTATTGACGTTTTACTTTTTGGGCTATAAGTTAATCGTGAATTTTATGAATGCTTTGGGACATGTAGATTTTCTAAGAAAATATTATGATTCATGGTTACTGGACGAATTAATTTTTGTGAAGAAGTTTGATAGGGGTTCCACTTTGTACCCCTTATTGCTGGGGACGCGGAAGAAAAATTAGGCATTTCAAGGATGGCCTACGACCTACCATTCGGGATAAAGTTATGATGATGCGTCCGGAGAATTATGCTATGCAGTTACTTATGCATATCAGGCTGAGCAGTCCTTGAAGGACATTGACATTGAGATTCAGCGCAAGAGGCAGCACTATCAGAATAACATCAACCCAACAAAAGGCCAAATACTGGTCCTCCTAGAGCCCAAGGGCCTCAAAAGCCCCAAGCTCAAGACAAGAAGCCAGCGCCACCAAAGCCACAGAATCTGGGAGCACCGAAGCCTGCAGATAGGCAACCTTGCAAATAATGCAACCGCCTTCACCTTGGCAAATGTGAGTGGGGATCATTCAAATGTTTCTATTGCAAGGAGGCGGGACACAAAGCCATTGATTTCCCAAAGTGCAAAGCAGCTACTACGGCCCGAGCTTATGTTATGAATGCCGAGGAAGCTGAGGAAGAGGCAGATACTACGCTCATCGCGGGTAACCTAGTCATTTAACAATTTTATATTGATTATTATTGCGTGGAATGTTAAATTGGTTATTAGAATTGATTTAGGATCAAGCTTCAACCTAGAATAAATTAGGTTGCATGTTCTACTTAGTTGGACTTAAGTGATGATTTTAGACACCATAGAAAATGAGTTGAATTTAGTGCCTTATTTTATGTGAAGGATGAAATGATTCCAAATAAAAAGTGTGATGGCCAAAATTAAAGAAAATCATTAAGGGGGATTTCGAATTATTGGGGGATAATTGTGCAAATTTCGAAATTTTAAGGTCTAAAATACAATTTTCGATAATTAAGGGACCAAAATGCAATTTCTGAAATCTTAAGGATCAAAATGTAATTCTCAAAACATGAAGGGCTAAATCAGAATTTTGAATAATATAGGGACTTAATTGCAAAAATACGGAAATTTTGGGGTCAATATTGCAAATTTCATAAGTTGAAGGACTAAAGTGCCATTTATCCAAGAAATGTTTAAGTTCAAAGCGAAATCTTCTTATAACTTTGGGAATTAAATCCTTAACATTCAACGCGAAAAGATATATAAGACAATTTTCATCGCAGGGAGGATCATCATTCTAGGTGTAGCTACCTATGCATTGCTAGATTCAGGAGCTACATACTCTTTCATATCTGAAACCTTCATAAAAAGACTGAAAATTACTCCTCAAGATATGGGTTTGGGTTTCAAAGTTTCTATTCCATCCGGCGATCAGATGCTCACGTCTAAGATTGTTAAGAATCTGGAGCTTCGGTTATTCAGAGATGTTATTCGGGCAGATCTTATTGTGCTTCCTATGCCCGAATTTGATATTATACTTGAGATGGATTGGCTATCAGTGAATGGAGCATCGATTGATTTTCGACAGCGGTCAGTATCTATTAGGCCAGCTAGTGGTAAATCTTTTGTCTTTGAGACGGCAAGAAACAAGCAAATGCCGCACATTATCTCTTGTCTATGTGCAAGGAAGCTTATTAAGCGTGGATGTCAAGCTTATCTAGCATGTGTCACTACTACACATGAATCCATCAGACAAAAGTTAGAAGATGTTGATATTGTGAGAGATTTTTCTAGCGTCTTTCCTGACGACGTTTCTGGCATTCCACCCGATCGTGAAGTGGAGTTCTCTATTGATCTTATGCTGGGAACTGTTCCTATATCAAAAGCACCATATCGTCTAGCACCTGGAGAAATGAAAAAATTGAAGGATCAAATTCAAGAATTGCTAGACAATGGTTTCATTCGCCCTAGTTACTCTCCATGGGGCGCTCCGGTATTGTTTGTGAAAAAAAAGATGGCAGCATGCGTCTTTGCATTGATTATCGAGAGCTTAATCGGGTCACTATCAAAAATAAGTATCCACTGCCAAAAATTGAAGATTTATTTGATCAGTTGCAAGGAGCATCGATATTTTCTAAGATTGATCTGCGATCTGGATACCATCAGTTGAAAGTCAAAGAGTCTGACGTTCACAAGACACCGTTTCACATGAGATATGGGCATTATGATTTTATGATCATGCCATTCGGGTTGACCAATGCACCAGCGATCTTCATGGATCTCATGAATCGCATATTTCAGCCATATCTGGATCAGTTTATTATTGTCTGCATTGATGACATATTGATCTATTCCAAGAACAGAGAGGAGCATAGCCGTCATTTGAGGATCGCACTGCAGGTATTACAAGACAGAAAGCTATATGCAAAGTTCAGCAAGTGCGAGTTTTGGCTTGACAGAGTGGCGTTCTTAGACCACATCATTTCTAGCGATGGCGTGGAAGTTGATCCGAGTAAAGTTGAGACAGTAAAAGAGTGGCCTGTACCGAAGAGTGTCACCGAGATTCGCAGTTTCTTGGGACTAGCTGGCTATTATCGCAAATTCATCAAAGGATTCTCATCTATTGCAGTGCATTTGACATCTTTGACGAAGAAAAATGCTAAGTTTATTTGGGGATCCGAGTGTCAAGACAGTTTCGACAAGTTGAAGCAAGCCTTGATATCCGCACTAGTTTAATCTATGCCATCGGGGCAAGGGGAGTATGTTCTATATACCGACGTTTCTAAACTTGGTTTGGGCGTAGTTCTGATGCAAAACGACCGAGTTATCGCCTATGCGTCAAGACAGTTGAAAATTCATTAAAAGAACTACCCTACTCATGATCTTGAGCTTGCAGCAGTAGTCTTTGCACTAAAAATTTGGAGACACTAACTTTATGGGGAGAAGTGCAAGATATTCACCGATCATAAAAATTTGAAATACTTCTTCACCCAAAAGGAGTTGAATATGAGACAGCGCGGATGGCTTGAATTGGTAAAGGACTATGATTGTGACATTAGCTATCATTCGTGGAAAGCTAATGTGGTGGCAGACACATTGAGTAGAAAAGCAGCAGTTATCACTCATTTATCACTCCAAAGACCGTTGCAGTCCGAGATACAGCGGTTTGAGCTTACAGTGTATGCTAGGGGCGAGGCCCCTAATCTTGCCACAATATCATTACAGTCGAATTTGAGAGACATGATTCATGATGGGCAGTCTACGGATGAGCAGTTGCAAAAGTGGAGAGCTAGAGATGAAGCCAAGGGCCGGAATTTATATTCAGTAGTGGATGGCTTGGTCCGTTATCGAGACCGTCTATGGGTTCCTAGTGAAGATTCCTTGAGAAATCTTATTATGAAGGAAGCCCATGACACACCATATTCCATTCATCCGGGCAGCACAAAAATGTATAGAGATCTGCAGTTGTTATATTGGTGGCCATGCATGAAGAGGGACAATCTGAGATATGTATCCGAGTGTTTGACTTGTCAGCTAGTCAAAGTAGAGCAACAAAGACCAGCGGGAAAATTAAAACCACTCCCTATTCCCGAGTGGAAATGGGAGAACATCACTATGGACTTTGTTGTGGGATTGCCTGTGAGGCCCGGGGCCGAAGAGGGTGGGGGGTGATCGCCGGTGCCATCAGTTGCACGGACAATGAGCGGCTCCTGGCAGGCTTCTAGGTGGAGGGAACATGAATGAACCGACCCACACGGGAATGAGAGGGATTCCGAGACTGTTCAATGTAATGTACTTTACAGTTGAAGAGGGCTTAAAAGATTTGATTTGTACTACTCATATCACGAAGGTGCATCTTCTTTTCGGTAGCTCATCATATAAGAACTCCAAAGTTAAGCGTGCTTGACTTGGAGAAATTTTGGGATGGGTGACCTCCTGGGAAGTTTCCTAGGGTGCGTGTGAGTGAGGACATAAGCACGCTGGAAAGACTCGTCGTGATACAGTGAGGACAGTCGTCGAATCTGGGGCGTTACATTGCCAAAGACAGTTAAATGATTCAATGCCATTTGGATGATAGTGGATCGTCGTACGAAATCAGCGCATTTTCTACCTATTAAGACGACATTCACCATGGTTCAGTATGCCGACTTGTATATTCGGGATATAGTTCGGCTGCATGGGATTCCTGTATCCATCATTTCTGACAGGGATCCGAGGTTCACGTCGTCTTTTAGGAAAAGTCTGCATGCAGCGATGGGGACCAAGTTATTGTTCAGTACATCGTTCCACCCTCAAACCGATGTTCAGTCAGAAAGAGTTATACAGATTTTGGAAGATCTACTGCGAGCATGAGTTATCACTCGGAAGAGGAAGCTACATGGGAAACCGAGAGGGACTTGAAGAGTCGCTATCCTGATCTATTCGGTAAGTTCTAATTTCGAGGACGAAATTTCATTTAAGAGGGGAGGAATTGTAATGTCCAAAATTAAGACGACGTAATCCAACTGCATGCAAATCTAGGAAATATGAAAAATGAGTAATTAATTGACTTTAAATGCTAATTTAATTATGTGACATAGTGTTCATATGTTAAGTGAGATTTTTATTGTCATCATGCATAAAATTGAATTTTTACGGAATATTCAAGTGACGATCGAGGAACGGGGACCGAGGGCTGAAAAATGTAAAATGTTTTTATTAAATGATTATTTTTAATTATTTAAAATATTGTCGATACTTTTTAGTATTTTTGAAAATAAAAGGGTTTTGAAGAGATTTTATACGCCGGGACGTAAATTTTATCGCTGTTGGTTTTCAACTAAAATACGAGATTTTTGGCAACCCGGCTAATAAATTCACATATTTAATTAAAGAAAAACCTTGTTGATATTTTATTTAATTCTAATTAAAGGCTAATGGGCTTAATTGTTGGCTCAATGGGCCTAAAGCGATGTTAGCAATTAATTAGTATATAATACATGATTTAGCCTCCCAAAACCCTACACTCCTAACATCAACAATCGGCCACCCTCTTTTACAATCTGAAAATTCTCTCCCCACACCCACACATACACGGCAGCACACACACTAGCAAGGTAGGAAGGAATTTTTCAAGGTATTAGCAAGAGCAAGCCAAAGTGTTCCTCCGTTCCTCGTCGTCAACGATTATTCGAGCGTATTATACGTAAAGATACGCCTTAATCTTCCCTTTCTCATCCAACATGTCATATATATATTTTTAAAGTTAATTCGTATGAAGCATGAAGCACAAAACTTTGTTGTTCACGTTTATTTCCATATGCATGATCTCTATGCTAATTTGTTTGATGCTATGACTCTCGCCTTTACACTAAGGGACTGCCACGATTAGGGGAAGATCGTGTAGGGTTCTTAACGTATTTTTGATTCCCAAGCACCACCCAACAATCAACTAAAACCAGGAAGAACAACAAACAAACCGAGTCCAGAAAGTTGCTGTCATGGTTGGGGCGATCAGGTTGCTTGTCCTATGGGGAGGCTTGGCCTTGGCTAGGGCCAGGGCTCGGCTAGAGTCTCGCATGAGTCAGGGGGAGGGTCCTAGCTAAGCTAGGACTCACAGACTGGGCTGGGGGAGAGTCCTAGCCACGCTAGGACTCTTCCCGAGAGCACAACCCAACGCTGTGCAGGCTTTGCACCGCTTCAGGGGTCAGGGGCTCGATGCATGGGGCACGGGCTGGGCTAGGGTGGTTCACTAGGGTCCTAAGATGGTGCACAACACTCTGGTTTGGGGCTAGGGTCGTTGGCTAGGGTCCATAACACAACAAACGAAGAGTCCACACACTTTGAAAGTCTCGGCCAGCATGGGGTCACTTAGGGGGCTATCGTTTTTAGCTTTGGGTGAGGTTTCCATGAGTTTCCTAGGTCCAGTAGGGTACTCCAACATGTTTGGCAAGTTCTGGTTCGTTATGGTCCGAGGGTAACTCGATAAAATCAAAAGTTGGCTCAGGGTCGAAGTCTAGGTGTCAAATAGTTTTTTTAAAATAAAGAAAAATTGTAAAATGGCTCACGGGGGGTCAAGTTGTGGTCCGTAAGGGCTAAAAATATAAAAAGACTGAATTTAGAATTTAGGAATTTTATATTAAAGTTTGGGATTTTTCGGAATTAAAACACCGTCAAAACAGTTAATTAAAGATAAATGAAAAAGTCTAATATTTAAGCTAAATAAAATTATGAAAAAATTCATGTAAGCTTAAATAATTATTTGGGACATGTTAGAGTCATGAAATCCATAAAAAAAGTCGAAAACGTAAAATGTCGAATCCAAGGGTAAAACGGTTTTTTTACACCGGGAAATTAGTAAAGGTCATGGCAGTGCCCTAAATGCTGTTTTTATGATATTATGATTATTTTTAAATGTTTATGAAATGTTCATGATTAAATTATGATTTTTAAATGTTTAAGTGATTTTATGATTTAAGGAAGACATTTAAAAGACATGTTGCATGATTGGTTTCAAAAACAAAAATGTAATGCTATTCATTATTTTTATAAAGTGATGAGAATGTAAATGTTGAAGGAAGTGAAGTGATTGTGACTAATTCGTTAATGTTGGCAACATCGTGAGGGTTATGGTCCAAGTGGGTGCCCGACGATCGTGTTTCCATCATTGCGAATATGTGGTAACGGTTTTGTGGTAACGGAAGAATGGGAATATCGTGAGGGGAAAAGGCCCCAGAGGGAGCCCATTTATGGGAAAAGGCCCTAGAGGGAGCCCCGGCGATCGTATTTCTATTCGAATAATGATAGGTCAGGGCCCAGTTGACCGGTGAGAGTGTTGCTGGTGTCTCCCGCCACCCAGTACTGTGGTTATATGTAGATGGATCCATCGACCTTCATGTCATGATCAGGAAAGTCACAATTAACGATATGAATTCAACAAAGGAAAAGGAAAAAGTTAAGGAAAAGGAAAAGGAAATGTTCATAATCATGTTAAAATGTTTTTATGTCATGATAAGGAAAAAAATGATTAAGGTTATTTATGCATATCATGAAATGTTATTTTTACCTAAAAGTATTTTCACTGTTGCATGTGGTTTTATATTTATTATTTGCTATAAAGATTATGGTGTGTTGAGTCTTTAGACTCATTAGGTGTGATGGATGCAGGTGAGGTTGAGGGAGGTCTTGACGGATGATTTGATTGGACTGAAGGCGCACACAACCCGAGGACCAGCGCTACATTTTCCGCATTACGTTTTATGATTACTGTTAAAGATTTTTAAGATTATTTATTTATGCATTTGAGAGATTTTTGAGAGGTTTAGTATGGGCTATTCTTTTCAAAATTATTGCATTTCAGATTTGGTAAAACAGTTGATGATTTCATTTTATGACTATTGCACTTGATTTTGAAATGCTAGTTGGTTGGTATATTATTTTAAAGGGGCAAAATATTTTAATATTTTCATGCGAGAAAGGTACATGGCCGAAAAATTGAGTGTTTATAAAAAAAAAAAAATTCTAGTACTTTTAAAGCAACAAAAAGAGCTAGACGTTTCAAACATATTTGAGACCATTGAACATTTACTTTATTTAACTCAAGTCCACTAGTTTAATAATTATTTCTAATTGGACTCTACATTACTCGTTTGGCCAACTTTTAATTTAGGAACACTTCATCAAATTAAAAGTTACATTAACGGGATCTAGAAAGCTAGCACTTGTGTGGCCCTCAATGGTTCATTGATACAACTAACCGTGGGTTCAGATCTCCATGTGATTCGGACTAAACATGTCATATACCAGCATACCCCAATTGATCCATTCTTAATTATCAACTCCTTGATAATAAGAATGTCAGAACTCAAGTCTGATAGTACCCAACCAATCATGTTAAATGCCTAGCAGCATCGCTTACATGATTCCCTAGGTATCAAATGATAGTGCCTGCAAGAACCATTCTATTATGGTTAGCGTACAGTATGGTCCCTTCAACTCATATATCTCGACCGATTCGACAATCATTGGTATATCGAGAGTTGTCAATGAATCGATACTATGTGTTATGTCGTAGTTGCATCGATAATGTAATCTATGAAACCCCTTTCATAATTACCACCATACTCTGATCAGAGATTTCATACTACATACAAATAGGATATCCATACCCGAAGGTAAGCGGTGAATCCCCGACTACAATGCATCGACTCCTATATGTTTCGACAAAACACCCAACTTTGCCACCTGATGACCCCTTGAGAGTCGGTAAACAAGTCAAAGTGTAATGCTAGCACATACAGTTGATATAGTCCCGGGTCATAAGGACTAATGGTATACAACCCTAAACTAGGACGTTTCCACTCGATAATTGAGAACCACTTGGAAAGTCCTTTATGGAGGGTTGTTCAGTGCACTCTACCAGGAGCACCTATCTGCATGCTCGGACATCACAATGTCCCCTACCAATGAAACATGGTACTCACATCGCAGATACTAGTCTCGAACTCGAGCGGCCTATATCCTTCATAGCGGTGGCTGAATCGACTAGGAACTGTTTAGAATATATAGTATTACAAATATGAGTTTCATGATAGTCATCATATGAGCATCTCATATTCTTTCTACTATTTGTATATTCAAGGGCTTTATCTATGTAACTAGCATAGGTATACAGATAAAGATGTGCCAAAATAATCATTTCAAATATTATTAAAATAAAGATCTTTTATACATAGAGTTTCATTGTGAACACTCGGCCAACACTTGGCTCGACGTGCACCTACTCTAACAAACTCCCACTTGCACTAGAGCCAACTACCCATATGCTTCAAACTCATCGATTCGCGATGCTTCTCGAATAATGGTCCAGGTAAAGGCTTAGTTAGCGGATTAGCAACATTATCTGCGGAGCCGACTTTGTCAATCGAGACATCTCCTCTTTCCACAATCTCTCAGAGGATGTGGTACTTTCTCAATACATGTTTGGACTTCTGATGAGACCTTGGCTCCTTTGCTTGAGCTATAGCTCCCGTGTTGTCACAAAACACCGGACATGAACAACATCATTAGGAATGACGCCCAACTCTTGGACGAAATTCTTTATCCAAATAGCCTCCTTTGCTGCATCTGATGCAGCAATGTATTCGACCTCTGTGCTGGAATCCGTAGTACTGTCTTGCTTGGAACCCTTCCAAGAGACAGCAGCACCATTGAGCATGAATACCAACCCAGAGGTTGACTTCAAGTCATCGATGTCGCTTTGGAAGCTAGAGTCGGTATAGCCTTCCAATTTCAGTTCTCCACCCCCATAGACCAAGAACAACTTATTGGTCCTTCTCAAATACTTAAGGATGTCTTTCACAGCTTCACAGTGTGGAAGACCAGGGTTCGATTGATATCTACTCACTACACTTAGTACGAAAGCCACGTCAGGACGTGTAGATATCATCCCATACATGATGCTACCAATCGCAGATGCATAAGGAATGCTTGTCATCGCCCCTATCTCTGCATCAGTCTTGGGAGCCATAGACTTGGATAGGGACACGCCATGACACATTGATAGATGTCCTCTCTTGGACTCATCCATCGAGAACCGCTTCATGATGGTATCAATGTATGTGGACTGGGTGAGACCAAGCAATCTTTTCGATCTATCTCTATAGATCTGTATTCCCAATACAAAAAATGCTTCACCCAAGTCCTGCATCGAGAACTTACTCGCTAACCATATCTTAGTTGATTGCAACATTCCTACATCATTCCCAATGAGTAGAATGTCATCAACATACAGCACCAGGAATGTCACAGCACTCCCACTGACCTTCTTATACACACAGGGTTCCTCAGGATTCTTAGTAAAACCAAACTCTGTGATTGTACTATGGAATCTAAGGTTCCAACTCCTAGATGCCTGCTTTAGACCATAAATAGATCTCTGAAGTTTGCATACCATATGCTCACTTCCGACAAATGTAAACCCTTCAGGTTGAGTCATGTAAATCTCTTCCTTAATATCCCCATTAAGAAAGTCTGTTTTGACATCCATCTGCCATATCCCATAGTCATACCATGCAGCTATGGCTAGCAATATCCTTATGGACTTGAACATTTCAATTGGAGAAAAGTTTTCCTCAAAGTCAACTCCTTGTCTTTGACTATATCCTTTTGCTACCAATAGCGCCTTGAAGGTCAATACCTTTCCATCCGCCCCAAGTTTCCTCTTGTGAATCCATTTACACCCTATGGGAACAATTCCCTCAGGTGGATCCACGAGATTCCACACTTGGTTCGAATGCATGGAATTCATCTCAGATTCCATTGCTTCAAGCCACTTGGATGAATCTGCATCAGATAACGCTTCCTTGAAGGTCCTTGGATCACATCCATCGTTAGGCTCATCATGGCCCTCTTCAAGAAGCAGACCATACCTCATAGGTGGTCTCGAGACTCTCTCGGATCTTCTAGGAGCTTGTATCTCCTCTCTTAACTCTTCGGGTGTGGGTTCTATAATTGTGGGCGTTTCTCGAACCTCTTAGAGTTCTATATCTCCACTTTTCGATCTAATAGAAATTACTTTTCCAAAAAGGTCTCATTCCTAGAAACAAACACTTTTGTTTCTTGAGGATGACATAAATAATATCCAATTGAATTCTTTGTATATCCCACAAAGTAACATAAAATGGATCGACAATCCAATTTATCTACCACTACCTCCTTCACATAAGCAGGGCACCCCCATATTCTAAGATAAGAATATTTGGGTGGCTTACCCATTCATATCTCATATGGTGTATTGTCAACTGCCTTTGACAAGACATTGTTCAACAACAGTGCCGCTGTCTCAAGCACATATCCCCAAAAGGATGGCGGCAACTCCGTGAACCCCATCATAGACCGAACCATGTCCATCAAAGTCCGGTTACCATGCTCCGAAACACCATTCAACTGTGGTGCAGCGGGCGGAGTCCACTGCGAGAGAATCCCATTCTCCCTAAGATACTCTTGCAACTCGGCACTCAAGTACTCACCACCTCGATTCGATCGAAGTGTCTTGATGCTTCGTCTCAACTGTTTCTCTACTTCACTTCTGAATTCATTGAACCTTTCAAAGGCTTCAGACTTGTATTTCATCAAACACACATACGCATACCTCGAAAAGTCATCGGTAAAGGTGATGAAGTAGGCATGTCCATGCTTAGTGGTGATGCTAAGCGGACCGCACACATCGGTGTGGATCAAATCCAATAACCCTTTGGCTCGCTCCACATGGCCCTTAAAGGGAATTTGATCATCTTTCCTTTCAGACAGTATTCACAAGTCATGAGAGCATTAATATCAGACATATCAAACATGCCTACTCCAACTAGCTTGTTCATCCTTCTTAGAGAAATATGTCATAATCGAGCATGCCACAATTGTGCCGAATTTAGAGTATCTTGTTTTCGCTTGTTTGTTGTTGTTATTGCTTGGACATTGTTTAGTGTAATATCTTTCAATTTTAAGTTATAGAGATCGTTTTCAAGTTATCCAGTACCAATTAAACATGCATTTGTAAATGTTGCAAACACCTTTGTTAAATAAACAAGAATATCCATCTTTATCTAGCATAGAAATGGAAACAATGTTTTTCACCAAATTCGGTACAAACAAAACATCTCTCACCAAATTAACAAAACAAGTACCTTTGTACAAAGTGGTTTATTATTCTTGTGATGATATAGCCGGTTCAATCCCGAGCATTGTTATTTCTCATTTGCAGGGTTATGATGAAGTTGTGATGAGGAGACAAGCAAATGTGGAAGGTGTAAAAATGCAATGGGATGATCCATTTGGTGTTGAGAGCAATCACCGTGAGGTAAGCATAATTGCCAACGCAACAAGCATGAGGTATGATTTTAGTCCTTACCTTAATTCATTGTTGTGTTGTGCTCGAGAATTTGGGGTGAGTGTTGAAAGTGTGATGTCCAAATGGTCTAACGATGAGATGACGATTTTGTCAAGGAGTCACAACGTTGAGGATGGTGATATAATGCATGAATTAAATTTAAATGTTAATGATTGTGACTTTTCAAAATTTGTCAAATTGATGTCTCTTTGTCATGACAATGGGTTGTATGCATTATACTCAAATCTTTGTGATGTGTTAAATGTTTACATGGGTAGTACATCTAGTATGTTCTATTTGCATGATTCATATTTGTTTGAATATGGCTTTGGAAATAGCATGACTGAATATAAGAATTTTTATGTGCATAATGAGTACAATTTTAAGGAGAATAAATTCTTCATTCCATGTTCATTGCATGAGTTACATACTAGTGATGCATATAGTGGTGTTTTTATCTTTGATAAAATGCATGATTATATGTGTTGGTTGCATATGAAGAGGTATGTTGAGTGGGATTGTGAAACATGCATTGCATATAAGAGATTGACATTTGGGATAGATTCTTATATCATGCCTGAACTATGTCTTATTCCTAGTGAGCTATGGTCGTACACGTGTATGAATATCATTTGTGTGTTGACTAGGTCTAAGAAGGGGAGGAATTTAATTTTCGTGATGCTTAATGAGATTTTGCTAATGTCATTTGGTGTCATGTATTATTTATCGTATGGAGCAATGTATGAATACATAGGGAAGACGACCGTGAAGTTGGGAATTCCAGTAATAATGAAGCAAGCACCTGATAACGTCTACAAACTTGAGCTTAAGGGTAAGCATGTTGATAATATCATCTTTGTTATTACTAACTTGCTTCGTTTTTGTGCAGGTAGGCAAGATTTGAGGATAAATCTTTTTGAAGAAGGGGAGTATGATGCGAATCTGTCCGGGCATGGCGTTCAAAGGATGGCTAAGGAAGTTTAGAGAGGCCCTACAAGGATTGATGAGCAAGGAAGTAGGTCTCATGATGCATGGGAGTGCGTGGGAAAAGCCAAAGGAACATTAGTCAAGCATTGTTCAAAAGAACCGAGGCTGCACGGACCCGAGCACGGACCTGCACACGGGGTCCGTGCCCAGTACAGTCGAGAAGGAGAACTCCCGAGTCTACACGGATCCTGCTCCGGACCCCTACACGGGGTCCGTGTCCATTGTCTTCCCGGAGATTATTTTGCCGAGCACACACGGACCCGTACCCGGATGCCTACACGGGGTCCGTGTCCTTTAGTTTGCTGCGAGAATATTTTCCTATTTTAGAGTTTTAATTGTTTAGGTAATTAGATTTTCATATCTCTTTGATTGGGCATCAATATATAGTCAAATTTTATTCATTGTAAAGACAATTGATTATTATTCATCTTTTATGATATTTTATCATTGAGAATTCTCTCAACACAAGCTTAAGTTTCGTTATAAATTTTGCGTTGTATCAAATCAAACTTATCAAAAGATTTATCTTTTGTGGCGTTTGTCAATCGAATATCACGAGGGTTGCCAAGGACGGGTTCTTTGGAGGTTCTCTTGAATGAGATTGTTTCTTTTGTTGATTAATTGTTGCTAGACCGCGTGATCTAGAGGCGATTATCACACCTATCGATTACTTGTCTCAAAGATCGGGAAAAATCAAAGATCTCCGTGGCCGGGATCGCATCAGGTGCTATCTTCAAGAACACATGATCGCCAACCTCAAACTGCAACGGTCTGCGACGCACATCTGCATAACTGTTCTGTCTCGACTGCGCTGTCTTCATCCTCTCTCGAATAACAGCAACAACATCAGCTGTCTGTTGGACCAACTCGGGACCCAACATCTTCCTCTCGCCAACCTCATCCCAATACAAGGGAGATCTACACTTCCTGCCATAAAGTGCTTCATACGGTGCCACGATCGACACAGGAACACCATGAAGTCTAACAATCTCTGCTATGTACTCCTCGGCATATTGATTCATGGAATACGTCGTCTTGACTGGAAGAAAGTGCGCTGACTTGGTCAACCGATCAACGATAACCCAAATGGAATTAAAACCTTTCTGCGTCCTGGGAAGACCAGTCACAAAGTCCATCGTAATATGCTCCCATTTCCATTGAGGAATTGGCAATGACAACAATGTCCCAGCAGGTCTCTGGTGCTCGATCTTCACCTGCTGACAAGTTAGGCACTGAGAAATAAACATGGCGATATCTTTCTTCATACCTGGCCACCAGTAGAGTCTACGAAGATCCTGATACATCTTGGTGCTGCCTGGATGCATCGAATAAGGCGCGGTATGAGCCTCAGTCAAAATGTCTCGCCGAATATCATCACCAACAGGAACACAAATACGGCCTCAGAAAGTCACCAAACCATCTATCTCCATTCAATCCAAACTTTGAATTACCTCTCTCCTCTGCTCTAGCTCTCATCTCTGCCAATTGAGCATCAATGGCCTTCTCTCTATGGATCATGTCCGTCAAAGTAGCCCGAATAACCAACGCTTAAAAACGAGCAATGGTCCCCGGAACCACCAAAGCTATCTCCTCTCTCTGCAAGTCTAACAGCAACGGCTGCTGAATCATCGAACTCAAAGAAGAACTCGACTTACGGCTCAAAGCATCCGCTACAACATTCGCTTTCCCTGGGTGGTAACTGATCGTCACATCATAATCTTTGACAAGCTCTAACCACCTCCTCTGTCACATATTGAGCTCTTTCTGAGAGAACAAATACTTCAAACTCTTGTGGTCTGTGAAAATTTCACACTTTTCGCCATATAAATAATGTCTCCAAATCTTCAGGGCGAAAACCACAGCTGCCAGCTCCAAATCGTGCGTAGGATAATTCTTCTCATATTCCTTCAACTGGCGAGAAGCATAAGCTATGACCTTTCCACGTTGCATCAACACTACACCAAGACCCTTCTTCGATGCATCGGTATAAACGACAAAGTCCTCGGAACCACTGGGCAATGCAAGAACAGGAGCTGTCATCAACTTATCCTTCAACTCTTGAAATCCACTCTGGCAATCATTGGAACACTCGAACTTCACAGTCTTCCTCGTCAGATTGGTTAACGGCAGGGCAATCTTCGAGAAATCTGAAATGAAACGACGATAGTAACCCGCCAAACCAAGGAAACTGCGTACCTCTGATACAGTGGTAGGGATAGGCCATTTCTGAATCGCCTCGATCTTGGCTGGATCAACAGCTATGCCATCCTTCGAAACAACATGGCCTAGAAAAGAAATCCGCTCCAACCAGAACTCACACTTCTTCAACTTAGCATACAACCTCTTCTCTCTCAACAACTGAAGAACCACTCTGAGGTGCTCTGCATGAAGCTCTCTGGTCTTGGAATAGATCAAGATGTCGTCGATGAAGACAATGACGAAGCTATCCAAATACAGCTTGAACACTCGGTTCATCAGATCCATGAAGACCGAAGGAGCATTGGTCAGACCAAAAGACATCACAAGAAATTCATAATGACCATACCTGGTCCGGAACGCCGTCTTAGGGATATCAGACTCCCTAACCTTCAACTGATAATAGCCAGATCGCAGATCAATCTTCGAGAACACGGTAGCCCCTTGTAGCTGATCAAACAAATCATCTATCCGTGGCAACGGATACTTATTCTTGATAGTCACTTTGTTGAGCTCCCTATAATCAATGCAAAGCCGCAACGACCCATCTTTCTTCTTGACAAAAAGAACCGGAGCTCCCCAAGGCGAAGAACTCGGTCGAATGAAACCTTTATCAAAAAGATCTTGCAACTGCGTCTTCAACTCCTTCATCTCTGTAGGGGTCATTCTGTACGGAGCCTTAGAAATAGGAACCGTACCCGGAACTAGATCAATCACAAACTCCACATCTCTATCCGGCGGTAAACCCGGCACATCATCCTCAAACACATCAGAGAACTCTCTCACAACATCAATATCATCAATATTCAACTTCACAATCTTATCCACATCCACAATAGAAGCCAAGAACCCATCACATCCTCTACACAACAATTTCTCAGCCTCAAGACAAGAAATAAAATGAAGGACCAGCGAAGTACCTGCACTGGCGAGCAAACCTTCCCTATTGCCATCATCTGCAAATGACACCGTCTTAGCAACGCAATTAATCACTGCACGATAAGTCGATAGCCAATCCATGCCAAGAATAATATCAAATACAACCATTGGGATAACAATCAGATCAGTATAAACCACTCGTTCATCAATTTGAACAGAGCGCGCATACACAATAGATGTCGGGCACAACACATCTCCCGAAGGCAAAACAACATTGAACTGGAGGGGAAGAACAGAAGGAACTATACCCAAGGATTTCAAAAACAATTCAGACATAAAAGAATGAGTAGCACCTGTATCAATCAATGTCGTAGCTACTCTGCCTGAAATTAAAATAGTGCTAGAGATCACAGAAGAATCATGGTTTATACCTTCCTTCGTCATTGTAAAGATGCGACCCTGAACCTTCTCCTTAATTGCTCCTCTTGGACAGTCTTTGGCAATATGGCCTGCAGTGTAATGCCCGAGAATTTAATTATTGTAATCTGATATGATTTACTGATTATGAATTGATGTAATTATAGCCGGGCCAGTTCGAGATAAGATTTGAGCAAGTATATGAAATTATACAATATGGGGCCGAAGGTATAGCGCCCGGGCGAAAATGTTTGTCCGCCCGAGCGCCATTGAGTGTTGGTAGAAAGCCGAGAGTCCTTCGCCCGGGCTGAACTTTTTGTTCGCCCGAGCGCGCTTGAATAATTTGTGAGGGCCGAGAGTTCTCCGCCCGAGCGGAAACTTTTGTCCGCCCGAGCGAGTAACGTGTAGCTTGAAAGGCGAGCCACTTGGCCTATTGCATGTTCGTGTGTATATATATATATACATGCAAGATTTCTTGGGGAATTCAGAGGGAAACCGAGGGAAGCTCTTGATTTTGATTAAAGATTTTGTCAATCTGTCCGTTTGTTTTTGAATCCGACTACAGTACTGTGTTCCTCTCGACACGAGCTACACAAGGACGTAAGTTTTGTTACGTTTTGAGATGATTTGGATTTATGATATTGTCAGAATTTAATATGATTCAGATATGGCGTTTCTGCTACCGTAGACATTGTAGAATTGAAGTCAGATTAAAGAACAGACCGTTTCTGTAATTGTTATGGTTTTTGAAAGATATTGACTGAGATTCTATATCAGAATTGTGCTAATATTCAGAGTATGATTGTATTGACACGGATTATGAGTTTCAGTATTATATTTGTGATGTTCAGATTGACGGGGTTATTCAGACTTGTATTATTATACCGTCGAAACATCAGTTGATTGATATTGATCAGATTCAGTATTGATTGAGATTTATCAGACTCTGTAATTATTCAGATTGTATTGTAATGTCGATGACATGAATTAGATTGTATCTTGTTCAGATATTGATCAGATTGTATACTGATTTGAGTATTGGTCAGAACATATTATGTATTGAGTTATTCATTGATACAGAGTATTCGATATTGTCATTTCAGATTCGAGATGGACAGAGTTGGATACAGGTCATCGTCTTCGTCAGACCGGGACGACAAAGGTATAATTCATGTGATATTCGGGAAGCATAACTCAAATAAGATTAATTTGAGTTTCCCAATAAAATCACATACTAGATTACTTTTATATTCTGATATGAATATGCTTTGGTTATATGCTGAAATGTTACTGCTTTGTTTACATATTGTTATTCATTGTATTTAAGATAGGAAAGTCTTGACAGTCATTGTCAGACTTCTAGACGTTCGGTGTATCTCAACTTAGGAGCAGGTATTACTCCTATTGCCAGCCGTTGATACAGCTCGAACCGAAGTCTAGGAATAAGACGTACGGTTACCACGATCGGTTGAGTAGGTAACAGGCATTGACGTCTTATTCATCACTGGATCCCTAGAGTTTTAGTCGAGTCAAGTCTAGACATGATTTGATTAGGACTGCATGATTATATGGATGTGGTTCCTAGATCATGGGACCCATCGTTATTGCTTCCAGTGGTGCTAGCATGTTTTTATGATTTAGATTGTTTATATACATGTTTATCTGATTTGAGTTGCATGCTTAATTTCATAGATTATGGAATATATTGTGTTTATACATGATCGCATGGTTTATGAATTAGTTTGGTTATACATGCTTACCATGTTTTATACTGGGATTTATTCTCACCGGAGTTATCCGGCTGTTGTCTTGTTTTGTATGTGTGCATGACAACAGGTGGGGCTGGATCAGGGTCGAGATGACGATGAGAGAAGACGAGTTAGCGTGGTGATTCCGGACTTGTAGCAGACTTGGTTTATTACTTGAATTTAGTAATTGAACCTTAGACTTAGGTTGTACAGTATTATACTTTTCTACTGAATTGTAGTCTTATACAGATATGTATATTAATTGGATGCCATTACCTTCCGCATTTATATTTTAAAAAGAAAAATTTTTAGACCCTGTTTATCAGAACTGATTAATTAAATCCCAATGATGATTAAGAAGATAATTAGCGTCCGGGTCCCCACATGCAGTGCCACAACGATAACAAGTATGAGTGCCAAATCTTCACTCTCCTCTATGATGTCGACTGCACTTGGGACACAAAGGCTTCTCGGGATCAAAAGGAACTGCTGGTGGTTTAGGACTCGGCTCTATCTTGCCTTTCCCCTTGAAACGATCCTTGCCTCGCTGACTCGAACCCTGACCCCTCTGAGCAATGGCCTGATGCCTCGCCTGCCTCTACCTAGCAATGTCTTTCTCGTCCTGCTCGGCAAACAAAGCCTTAGACACAATTTCCTTGAACGTCACAGCCTTCGACATGTTGATATCCCTCCGGATCTCTGCTCTTAGGCCTCGATTGAAATTAGCACCTTTGTCCTTGTCATTGGAAGCAACATACGGGGCAAACAGACAGCCCTCCTCGAACTTCAAGATGTACTCATCGACATTCATGCCTCCCTGACGAAGCTCCAAGAACTCAGTCACTTTCCTCGCTCGAAGTGCATCTGGGAAATACATGTCATAGAAAAGATCGGTGAACTCTTGCCACTTCAAAGCCGGTAGATCAACACTAACCTTGGTCGCATTCCACCAAATACGTGCAGCCTTGACTAACATGAACACTGCACAACTGATTCTGTCCTTGTCCTCGTAGTTGAGATGATCAAAGATAGCCTCGAGTGCCTTGATCCACTCTACGGCCATTAACGAATCAGTGCTTCCTGCAAACTCCGGTGGATCCATCCTCTTGAAAGCAGTAAAGATGCCATCGGTACCAACTGCTTGAGCTACTTGGCCTCTCACTTGACCTCTGCCTTGGCCTGCACCTTGCATACGAAGCAACTTCTGGATCTACTCACTATGGACCTTGGCTTGCTCTTTCAACAACTTGCCGAACTCATTGACAACTCTAGAGGAAGAACTATCATCACCCTCTACGGCTTTCCTCTTAGGAGGCATACTATACAATGTGCTCACAAAAAGTAAATCAAAAGATAACAATGAATAGATGTAGAAAAAACATACCTGGACAGTTGAAAGTAGACGAAGTCACATGCATTGGTCCGAAGAACGGTGCTCTGATACCACTAAATGTGACACCTCTAACCCGTTTTAATAAAATACAGCGGAATTTAAAATTTTTACTTGAAGGGAGAAAGGATTCAAAATACATTACCATAAAATATTTACAACCAAAATAAATACATGATCATTCAAATGCTATAACAAAAACACAAAATATCATTCCTATGATCATGTCCAAAATACCAACAAATTATCATCTTCCTCCTTCTCTATATGCATATGACTCCGGCCCACAGTCAACGTCCTGGTCCGTCACTCTGATCTGCATCACATGAATAAACTGAAATGAGTATAAAACTTAGCAAGTGGAACTCTTACATAGCAATAGACATAGCATACTCTGAAAATCATAGCTTTAAAAACGTAAATACCATCAACTCTGAAATGTGGATAATAAAGCATAGCATAACAATAAGATGGTATTTCTCTTTTCTCTGTATTGGATTGATATCTATATAGTATCTCTGTCTCTGTACCTATATGACATCGATATAAATCGACAACTCTGAGGGATATAAGCCTATGGTCGTTGATCAACTAATTGCATGCAATCTCTGACTATGTATCTATCAATCCATAAAACATTTGAACTCTCTCTTGGACATTTCATCAAACACTTTGAAGGCTTTAATCTCTTGTATTCCCTTTTCACAAATTGAGACATAAAATGCCTCCAATATATAAAACAAGTGTATCCATTCATAATATGGATCAAATGGAAGGGAATAACACAGTAAAACATTTGAAACACAATACATATAATATCATGTGAGCACAATAAATGAGATTCCACTTACAACCACTTGAAACCTCCAATCTAAACTCTTGGTTGAAATCCTACAACAATAAACCATAAATCACACCATTAACAACTCAATAACCAAGAACACATGCCAATTAATCCATAAAACCAACACATTCCACAAACTCATATCATCTCTCACTCCAAAATCAAGAAATAACCATACCAAAAGCTTACCTTAGCTTCCTAGAACCAAGAAGAACTTCAATCTCAACTCAAATCACCACCTAGGAGCTTGAATCAAAGAAAAGAAAGGAAGAAATGAAGAAACCCTAGCCTCCAAGGAGAGAAAATCGAGAAGGGGGAGAAAAGAAATGAGGGAAAGTGAACCAATCATCCAATTATATCACTTAAAATCTCGAAACACGACTTCACTGTGCCCGACCGCGGGTGCGCTCTAACCTCTACCGCGGGTGCGCTAAGCTCACGGCATCACAACCAAAAATCTGAAATTGACGACCGCGGGTGCGGTGCCTTCACCACGGGTGCGGTGTGTCTACGGCATTTCTACCCAAAATGTTGCAATCAAGACCGCGGGAGCGCTGCTGCAAGGACCGCGGGTGCGGTGAAGTCACGGCCAAAAACAAACTCTAACACAACTAAAATCGAACTGAAACGCTGATACAATACAACTGCCAACAACGAGCATCAACAATGCCACAAAATAATGATAACCAACCAAACTATAACCCATAAACACAACTCTAATATCTAAATCAAATATCCCAATAAACATACGAAACTTAAACTGTACCGTACACCAGGCTCGGCTATTACATTAGCCATCTAATAGCCCAACAAATTCAAGGCCCATGACACTTTGATATTCCAAAACACTTTTGGAAACCCTAGTCGTCCTCGACGTCGCCGGATTCAGGCCAACTTACAAAAAAAAAAATTATTAAAAGATAGGGGCTGTTTGGGCAGCCCCTCGGGTTTCCCTTGCTGCCCGAAATGGGCAGCCCCATGGGCAACCCGAGCTGCCCGAAATGGGCAGCAACAAGCTGCCCGAAATCCCCATTTCATTGCCTTGTTTCTTTGTTGCAAAAATTCATCTCATGTGGTTAGAAATAGACCTCAATATAATATTATGTATATGCTACACAATATAATATCCTTAGCTCTTGATACCACTTGAAAGAGGATCAATTAAGGTGCCCGAAAGCACAACAAAAGTTTCAAAATGTTTTAAGGCAAAAATTGAGCACCCTAATGTACTAGTATGTAGCATATACGAAAAACACAAAATATCATACATAGGGTGTTTAGAAAATATACCTATCAATCTTAAAATATTGATGTTGGCTCCAACTTAGTTGATATACAACTAAGCTCTTGATGGCAAGACAATCTTCAAGCTCTCCTTGCTCCAAAATTAGCCCACAACCAACTAGCTAGAACTCCTCTTATTTTGCACTAGAAAAATAAAAGAATTTTTCATAGAGAAGTGTTTTCTTTACTCAACAATTGAAGAAGAAAAATTGGGGAGAAAAACATTCAAAATTTCGGCCAAAAGGGTGGGAAGGAGAGAGGGAGGAGACCTTTCTTGGATGTGGAAAAAGTTGAGTCAAAAAGATGCATGTGCATGCTAGCCATTAACTCAAAAGTTGTCTCCAACCCTTCACCTTACAAGCATGCATTTTACTCTGGCTTGTAACAATTACAAGGCACATTGATTTTTATTTAAATGTCTCAAACATATTTGAGACCATTTAACATTTACTTGATTTAACTCAAGTCCACTAGTTTAATAATTATTTCTAATTGGGCTCTACAAGGCCCAATGTTATTTAACTAATTCAACACTTGAATTAATTTAATTATTTGGACTCTACTAGGTCCACTAGTGTTTAATTAATTCAACACTTGAATTAATTTAATTTAGTCCATAATAATGTATATGAAAATCACAATTTTCAAATACATTACTCGTTTGGCCGACTTTTAATTTAGGAACACTTCCTCCAATTAAAAGTTACATTCTCCTTATAGAAGTCATATTTCTATTTTTTTTTCTTACGCTTATAAACTCCTTTATAAGCCGTTCAATACATTGAACTATTTTACATCTCAACCGGATCTAGAAAACTAGCACTTGTGTGGTCCTCAATGGTTCATTGATACAACTAGCTGTGGGTTCACATCTCTATGTGATTCGGACTAAACATGTCATATACGAGCATACCCCAAATGCTCCATTCTTAATTATCAACTCCTTGATAATAAGAACGTCAGAACTCAAGTCTGATAGTATCCAACCCATCATGTTAAACACCTAGCAACATCGCTTACATGATTCCCTAGGTATCAAATGATAGTGCCTGCAAGAACCATTCTATTATGGTGAGCGTACAGTACGGTCCCTTCAACTCATATATCCCAACCGATTCGACAACCATTGGTATATCGAGAGTTGTCAATGAATCGATACTATGTGTCATGTCGTAGTTGCATCGATGGTGTAATCTATGAAACCCCTTTCATAATTACCACCATACTCTGATCAGAGATTTCATACTACATACATAGAGGATATCCATACCCGAAGGTAAGCGGTGAATCCCCGACTACAATGCATCGACTCCTATATGTTTCGACAAAACACCCAACCTTGTCACCTGATGACCCCTTGAGTGTCGGTAAACAAGTCAAAGTGTAATTCTAGCACATAGAGTCTCAATGTTGTCCCGGGTCATAAGGACTAATGGTGCACAACCATAAACTAGGACGTTTCCATTCGATAAGTGAGAACCACTTGGAAAGTCCTTTATGGAGGGATGTTCAGTGCTCTCTACCAGGAGCACCTATCTGCATGCTCGGACATCACAATGTCCCCTACCAATGAAACATGGTACTCACATCGCAGATACTAGTCTCGAACTCGTGCGGCCTATATCCTTCTTAGCGGCGGCTGAATCAACTATGAACTGTATAGAATATACAATATTCCAAATATGAGTTTCATGATACTCATCATATGAGCATGTCATATTATTTCTACTATTTGTATATTCAAGGGCTTTATCTATGCAACTAGCATGGGTATACAGATAAAGATGTGCCAAAATAATAATTTCAAATATTATTAAAATAAAGTCGTTTATACATAGAGTTTCATTGTGAATACTCGGCCAACACTTGGCTCGACGTGCACCTACTCTAACACATAGGGGCGAGGCCCAGACCGGAAACAGTGTACGAGAGGTTCACCACTGACCCGATGATAGCCGAGGTATGGATTAAATCCATCGTGATGATTTTTACCTTTATGGAGCTTCAAGATGCAGATAAGGTCAGGTGTGCCACATTTCTACTGATAGGGGACTTCAGACTGTGGTGGGAGAGCGCGTCCGTATCAGTGAATTTGCAGACCCTTTCTTGGGATGGATTTAAGGAGGTATTCTACACTAAGTACTTCAATGAAGAAGTATGGTCCAGACTGACCAGGGAATTCATGACGCGGCAATAGGGAGACAGCAGTGTTGCAAAGTTAGTCAGGAAGTTTGAAAGGGGGTGTCACTTTGTGTCCCTGATAGCTAATGATGCCCAAGGGAAGCTGAGGCATTTTATGGGTGGTTTACGGCCGATCTTGCGCCGTGATGTGAGGGTTGCTGGCCCGACTACTTATGTTGTTGTCGTCTCTAGAGCCTTGGCAGCACAGCAAGACCAGAGAGACATCAAGGTGGACAGGCAGGTCAACAGGCCCTATCAGGCACCGCAGCACCAGAAACAGCAACCTCAGTTCAAGAGGCCTTACCAGGGGCAGCCAGGGAAGAAGCCATTTCAAGGACCGTCAAAACGTAAGGGTCCTGTTCCACAGCAGAAGGCTCCTCAGAGGCCGGGTGAGTACCCGGTGTGCCCGAAGTGCAACCGTCAGCATCCGGGACAATGTTTATATGGATCGGGAAAGTGCTTTAAATGTGGAGCCAGCGATCACATGTTAAAGGAGTTCCCACAGTGGAGGCAGCCAACCCAGCGAAGAGTGTTCGCCATGCATGCTCAAGAAGCAAACCCAGACACGACATTACTGACCGGTAAACTTATTTAATTTAGCACCGTATTATTTGAATTTGATTTGGGATCTTTAGTGTGCTAGTTAGTATATTTGGTGACTTTGTGTAGAAATTGTCTACTATGCATGAGGTAAAGGTTAGAATTTTGGGATATGTTTTGTGTTGTGCTAACGTCTCTCAGGAAATATTTTCGTAAAAAGAGTCGCCACGAAGGCCTTGACAGATTCAGGGGCCACCCACTCTTTTATTTCGGAGACGTTCGTAATCATCTGGACGTTTAGTCTATTGGACTCGAAGTGAGCTACTCAATGACAGTCTCATCAGGGGAAGAATTATCAGCTACTAGTGTAGAGCCCAAAATTAGTACACGTAAATCCCATGCATTTATTTAATTGTTAAATAATTTATTTAATTTTAAAGTGATTTTTAGCGATGCATGATTTATCCAAACGCATTATTTTAAATTAATTATGTTTATGTAATGCACGTTAAAATGCTTTCTTGAGTTCGTGTTTCAAGCGATTATTCGAGGCGGGATCGAGGAAATGAGACCGGCGACGATTTTTGCAATTTTAAACGTGGTATTTTATTTTAAGTTTAGGATGGGACATTTTAATTAATTTATTAAGTTTTAGCATTTTAAAGCCTAAATTATTTATTTAAGTGATTTTAGAATTTTAAAACTTTTAAAGTCTAGCAAGTGTGCATTTTATTTTAATAAAGAGGTTTGTTAAGGTTGGTGTGGTTAACTTTTAATTAGCATTTTTAATTAGAATGTTAATTGTGTAATTAAGTAATTTACTCCCCTAATTAACCACCTAACTCACGCGCACACACACTCCTACACACACACTTACACGACAAAAACACACACAAGTTTCAAATCACAAATTCAGAAATTTATTTTTTGAGAGAAAACCTAGGGTTCCTCTACCATAGAGCAGCCGCCCTATCCCTCTCAATTTCCAGCAAACTTTCATCACATTCGTTGCAAGAAAATAGTGCCACGTTCGTCCCAGATCAACCCCACATCTTTCCGCCGCTTCGGTGTCGTCATTCGGTAACGTTAAAGATTTATAGGCATGTATATTCTATTTTTCTTGCATCGATCTCATCATATTATGCGTTGTGTTGTTTATTATGCGTAAAAATCCATGTGTAATGTGCAAAGTTTGAGCAGAAAATAGTTGGATCGATTTTTGAAACATTTTTATATCTAAAACTCGTAATTTGCTGTCATTTGAATTACTGCGATTTTTCGGTCAAGTTTCTGGGAAAACTTTTAACATATAAAAGTAGAACTTTTTGATACCTTCGATTTGACAGTAAATTCGAAATATTTGGATAAGAAATGAGTGAGTTATGATCGTTTTCGTGGGACTGCTCAAACTGCGACTTTTATGAAAATGTGTTCTTGACATGTTCTTGAAGTTATTTGTTGCAGGCTTCGTTGGGCATCGTCGGGCTTGTGCTACTGCATTTAGATATGTTACGGGATATATTTAGGTGTTATTTGGTGGTTTGTTTGCGTCGGGTTTGTCTTGGGATGTAATAGAAGTCGTAGGAAGCGAAACGATGTCGAATTACGGGTTATTGTTATATGAAGTTGCTTGTCGATGCTTGGGAACTTTCGGGGTGTTTGTACGGGTTTGAATCAATTTAATAACATCCTAGGATGTACCCTCTTTTATAAAAAAATAAAAAAAATATTTTTTTATATAAATATAAATTATAGGATTTGTTTGCTGGTTATGAATATAAAATATAGGATTTGGTTTGGGGCTTTATGTCATGGTTTAGTACGATGATTAAACGAGGTCAAGTGCCGAATGATCTAGAATGTCGTAAGCTATTTATTTACTTCGGTGGTGAGCACAAGTACCTAATTCTAAGATATGAAAGATAAGTGTTTGAACTCATGTTAGTATGTGCAGCAGTGGCCCCAAGAGAAATCCAATGAATCTCTCAACGCCAAGTAATTATGTTCGACGTGCAAAGAAAATACTTTTAAGTTTTCGAGGTAGGCTAAATGTCTTGTGACCAAATTATGTATGGGATTGGAAAGCGGTAAAGTATGACCAGGGACCAATCCACCCTGTTAAATTATGAACGGGTTTAGATCAGAATTGGAAAGCGGTAATGTAACGCCCCGAAAATTTAAAGTCCACGCAAACCACGTGCATTCATTATTAAATTCTTTTGTATTTTAATTAAATGCTTTGATTGCATAAATTAATTATGTGGTGCATATTTGCATGTTTAAAATTATATTTTCTGCATGATTGCATTAAAATATATTTTTAAAAGGTTATTCGAGTTGCGATCGAGGAACGGGGACCGAGGGCCGAAAAAGAGAAAATGTTTTTATTAAATATTTGTTTTAATTATTTAAATTAAGGGTGATGCTTTTTCTTATTTTTGAAAATATGGGGTTTTGAGGTGATTTTATACGCCGGGACGTAATTTTTATCGCTGTTGGTTTTTCAACAAAAATACGAGCTTTTTGACAACCCGGCTAATAAATTCACAAACTCATTTTTAACAAAATTAATTTTTATATTTTAATTAAACACTAATGGGCTAATTGGGCCTAATTAATTTGATTAATGGGCTTAACTAGTAATTAGTGTTTGATTAGTATTTTATTTACTATTTAATATTAAAAAATCCTACCCCAAGAACCACAAACACACGGCCACACACTTTTTAAAATCAAAAACTCTCCCAAACCACACACCACCACATACAGTACACTTTTGGGAGAATTTCGAAGAAGTTTTGGAGGATTCAAGCCTAGTTCGCGCGTCTCGTTCTTCGTCTTCATCGATTGTTCGTGCGTTTAAAATGCAAAGGTATGCCATACATCTCTTTTTCTCATCTATCACATCGTATTATCATTTTAAATATTATGTGCATGAAAAGCATGAATTTCTTGTTATTTTCGGAATATTACACATATAGGTATTAAACTCATGAATTTTGATCCAAAAATCATGTTTAATTTGTGTTAAGGGGCTGCCATGGTTAGGGTATGGATTAAGGGTGTTTTAAACAAAGTTTAGGGTCCTAAAAACACACCAAATAAACTGAAAACGTGAATAACACAAAGCTGGAAACCGTGGGCAAGAATAAAGAACAACCGAGAAAAAGAAAAGAGGGGCCGTGGGTCTTCTTGTGGTTTAAGGTTTGGGTTCTTTGCATGGGTGCAAGTGGGCACGTCCAGGGCTGGCCGGGGCTTGAGGAGGGTCAGGGGTGAGGGTCTGGTAGAGTCTTAGTGGGTTAGGACTCGCACAGTAGGGCTGTTGAAGAGCCCTCGGTGGACAGGCCCCTTCTCGAGGAATTCTGGTGCAGCCGAGAAGTTTTGGAGGATGGCTCGGTTGAGGGCTGGGTTAGGTGGTCTGGACGGTGGCCAAGGGTGGTCCAGGGAAGGTTAGGAAGGGCTGGGCTCGGTGGTGGCCTGGGTAGAAGCCTCCACGCCAAGGGACAGCGACAGCATGGGAAAGAAGCAACAGCGCGCAGCCTGTGTCTTCTGATTCAGGGGCATCGTGCGCGCGGTTCATGGATTGGGCTAGGCTTGGGTTGGTCTTGGACTGGTCTAGGGTCAGTAAGGGTCGAGAGGGGTCGATGGTTAACTAGCTGGAAGAGTCCTAGTTGGGCTAGGAGTCCTAGAGATGCAAGGGAAGCTCACACACAACATAACAGATTTTTGGGTCAAGTTCTAGGAGCCTTTTGAGCGGGTTAGGGTCATTTTTTGGGGCTGGGCTTGCACAGTAGGGTCCCTAGGTGAGTTGGCTAGGTTTTGGTTCAAGGTGGCTCCGGCGTGGCTCGGGTAAATTAGGAGATGGCTCGGTGCGTTTGTTAGGGTGTCAAAAACGAAAATTTAAGAACTAAAATTAAATCCAAGGGTCCACGGGGGTGGCTCACGACTTGGAAGGGTAGAATAAATCATAAAAAGGTTATGTTTAAAATTTGGGATCAAAATAACGAGTTTTGGATTTATTCGGAATTTAATCGCCGCACGAAACGCCAATTAACGAGTTAATTGAAACGCCTAGTTTTATGCTTTATAAAATTAAGAAAAATTAGATTTAAGCTTAAATAATTATTATAAGTCTAAGTTTTTAATTTGGGAATTTTATATGAAAGTTTGGTTTAATTCGGGATTAAAACGCATTAATACGTCACATTTAAAGAATAAATTAAAAGTCGTCGAATTAAGCGAAATAAAAATATGAGAAAATTCTAGTAGGCTTAAATAAATATTTGAGACATATTAGAGTCATCAAATCAAGAAAAAGGTCGAAAACGTAAAATGTCGAGTCCAGGGGTAAAACGGTCTTTTTACACCTAAAGATTAGTAAACGTCATGGCAGTGCCCTATTTGCTGTTTTATATGCTAAATGATATATGTAACATGTTTATGAATTTTTATTTGTTGAAATATGATTTTTAAATGTTCATATATTATTAAGGGTTAAATTGGACATTTAAAAGATATGTTGCATGCTTGGTTTCAAAATAAAATGATATTATATGCATGTGTTTTTTTAAGTGATGGAAATATGACATGTTGAAGGATGTGAAGGGATTGTGACTAAATATGTTGGAAATAGCGTGAGGGTTATGGTCATAGTGGGAGCCCGACGATCGTGTTTCCTTGGATACGGATACGAATATGAATACGTGATACGAATACGAATATGTTAATACGTAGGCCAAGGCCCAGTTGACCGGTGAGAGTGTTGATGGTGTCTCCGCCGCCCAGTACTGTGGTTTTCTAGATGGATCCATCGCCCATTAAGATTAAGAATACGAGTCACAATCACGATCTGAATTCAACAAACACGAACATGAACATGAATACGAATATGAATATGAATACGTATATGAATATGAATACGAATATGAATATGAGTATGTTTATGTTTTGATGAAAATGTTTTTATGCATCATGAAAATGTTTACGAAAATGCTTAAGTTTAAGTTTATGCATCTTCATGAAAATGATATTTTAAGTACAAGTATTTTTCACTGTTATATGTTTACTGTATTACGTATTACTCGTTATCAAGATTATGGTGTGTTGAGTCTTTAGACTCACTAGGTGTGATGGATGCAGGTTATCATGATAATGCTAATGGAGGTCTTGATGGTTGATCCGACTGGACTGAAGGTGCACATAACCCGAGGACCTACGCTAGTTTTCCGCACTAGTTTACGATTCATGATTTTAAGCAATGTTAAAGATATTTTTTTTACGACAATTTATTTATGAGTGGTTTTTGAGAGGTTATAGTATGGGCTATACTTTTCAAATAATGTTTTTAGGTTGGTAAAATGTTTGACGATTTTATGCTTTAAAATATTTTCCTTTGGATTTTTAAATGGCAGTTGGATGTTTATTTTTAGAATGATGTCAAAAATATTTTATGGTTCGGCCGATGCTAAGTGAGGTTTTAAAAAAAAAATATTCTAACACGTTTTAAGAAAACGAATAGCAGACGTTTCAGTTGGTATCAGAGCAATGGTTCCTGTAAAGGGTTGTGCCACCATCAGCGCCGGGAAGATCAGTCGTCAAGCCTCAAGTTGTGAGTTTTTACTTTCTTTATGTGATTCAATATGTTGTTACCTGCATAAGTACATGAATTAAACGTTTACGTCACATGTTTAATATCATTATGAGGATATATGATTTATGTGCTTTAGAATTTGTTTACGTGATACGATATGAAATAAGAAAATTATTTTATTTTAACACATGTTGGCTTTGTGGTGGAATTGGACGATGTTGATTTTTGGGTTTTAGTATTGACGTTCTACTTTTTGGGCTATAAGTTAATCGTGAAGATTATGAAAGTTTGGGATACGTAGATTTCCTAAGAAAATATTATGATCCATGGTTACTATTTGAATTATTTTTTGGGAATTACTCATAAGAAATGATGATTCAAGGATATGCAACGACTTTGGAAATAAGAAAATGTATAAATTGAGATTTTAAGTTTTGATGAAAAATATGATTGATCATGAGAATTGATATTTGGGTAAATAAGTTTAAAATTATCGAAATTATGTTATGGGAAACCCGTAGAAGAAAATTAAGAATGCCAATAATTTATGGGATAATTAAGGAATTTTCGAAATTTAGGACCAATTAAGATAAATTTTGAGGAAATTAAGAATTTATTTTGCAATTATTAAGAATTTGGGGATTAGTTTAGCAATAATCGATAATTAAATGGTTTAAATGATAAGAATTTTGAGGATTTAGACTTTTAAGAATATTTGGAACCTTGGGATATATTGGGTTATAGTGTTATAAGGAATGTTGATCGTGGGTTTTAAGAATGAATCAATACTAGACTTGAAAATTTAAGCGTTAGCGGATGCGTTTGAGATTTTAAAATGGAAATTTGATAAGTCGACGAACATTTTGGGTATAAATTAAGGAAAGTAATATACGATAATTTTGATTATCCATCTTTAATATTGAGAATCGTAAGAAAAAAAATTGAAATTCGAGTTTATAATAGTAATAGCACTAAGTCATTTGGGCATTTTTAAGTTGTCATTGGCAAATAAGGATTTAGAAGAGAAATTAATTGGGATCAAGGAGATGTAAGGACCTTCTAGAATTTAAGTTTTATCAGAGTAGCGCAGCGGAAGCGTGGATTTTTGAGATACTAGAACTAAGACTAAACATTGGGTTATTAAGGATAAGCGAATTTTGAGGATGAAATTCAATTTAAGGGGGGAAGATTGTAACGCCCCGAAAATTTAAAGTCCACGCAAACCACGTGCATGCATTATTAAATTCTTTTGTATTTTAATTAAATGCTTTGATTGCATAAATTAATTATGTGGTGCATATTTGCATGTTTAAAATTATATTTTCTGCATGATTGCATTAAAATATATTTTTAAAACGTTATTCGAGTTGCGATCGAGGAACGGGGACCGAGGGCCGAAAAGGAGAAAATGTTTTTATTAAATATTTGTTTTAATTATTTAAATTAAGGGTGATGCTTTTTCTTATTTTTGAAAATATGGGGTTTTGAGGTGACGCCGGGACGTAAATTTTATCGGTGTTGGTTTTTCAACAAAAATACGAGCTTTTTGACAACCCGGCTAATAAATTCACAAACTCATTTTTAACAAAATTAATTTTTATATTTTAATTAAACACTAATGGGCTAATTGGGCCTAATTAATTTGATTAATGGGCTTAACTAGTAATTAGTGATTGATTAGTATTTTATTTACTATTTAATATTCAAAAATCATACCCCAACAACCACAAACACACGGCCACACTTTTTAAAATCAAAAACTCTCCCAAACCACACACCACCACATACAGTACACTTTTGGGAGAATTTCGAAGAAGTTTTGGAGGATTCAAGCCTAGTTCGCGTCCCGTTCTTCGTCGTCATCGGTTGTTCGTGCGTTTAAAACGCAAAGGTACGCCATACAACTCTTTTTCTCATCTATCACATCGTATTATCGTTTTAAATATTATGTGCATGAAAAGCATGAATTTCTTGTTATTTTCGGAATATTACACATATAGGTATTAAACTCATGAATTTTGATCCAAAAATCATGTTTAATTTGTGTTAAGGGGCTGCCATGGTTAGGGTATGGATTAATGGTGTTTTAAACAAAGTTTAGGGTCCTAAAAACCCACCAAATAAACTGAAAACGTGAATAACACAAAGCTGGAAACCGTGGGCAAGAATAAAGAACAACCGAGAAAAAGAAAAGAGGGGCCGTGGGTCTTCTTGTGGTTTAAGGTTTGGGTTCTTTGCATGGGTGCAAGTGGGCTCGTCCAGGGCTGGCCGGGGCTTGAGGAGGGTCAGGGGTGAGGGTCTGGTAGAGTCTTAGTGGGTTAGGACTCGCACAGTAGGGCTGTTGAAGAGCCCTCGGTGGACAGGCCCCTTCTCGAGGAATTCTGGTGCAGCCGAGAAGTTTTGGAGGACGGCTCGGTTGAGGGCTGGGTTAGGTGGTCTGGACGGTGGCCAAGGGTGGTCCAGGGAAGGTTAGGAAAGGCTGGGCTCGGTGGTGGCCTGGGTAGAAGCCTCCACGCCAAGGGACAGCGACAGCATGGGAAAGAAGCAACAGCGCGCAGCCTGTGTCTTCTGATTCAGGGGCATCGTGCGCGCGGTTCAGGGATTGGGCTAGGCTTGGGTTGGTGTGGGACTGGTCTAGGGTCAGTAAGGGTCGAGAGGGGTCGATGGTTAACTAGCTGGAAGAGTCCTAGTTGGGCTAGGAGTCCTAGAGATGCAAGGGAAGCTCACACACAACATAACAGATTTTTGGGTCAAGTTCTAGGAGCCTTTTGAGCGGGTTAGGGTCATGTTTTGGGGCTGGGCTTGCACAGTAGGGTCCCTAGGTGAGTTGGCTAGGTTTTGGTTCAAGGTGGCTCGGGCGTGGCTCGGGTAAATTAGGAGATGGCTCGGTGCGTTTGTTAGGGTGTCAAAAACGAAAATTTAAGAACTAAAATTAAATCCAAGGGTCCACGGGGGTGGCTCACGACTTGGAAGGGTAGAATAAATCATAAAAAGGTTATGCTTAAAATTTGGGATCAAAATAACGAGTTTTGGATTTATTCGGAATTTAATCGCCGCACGAAACGCCAATTAACGAGTTAATTGAAACGCCTAGTTTTATGCTTTATAAAATTAAGAAAAATTAGATTTAAGCTTAAATAATTATTATAAGTCTAAGTTTTTAATTTGGGAATTTTATATGAAAGTTTGGTTTAATTCGGGATTAAAACGCATTAATACGTCAAATTTAAAGAATAAATTAAAAGTCGTCGAATTAAGCGAAATAAAAATATGAGAAAATTCTAGTAGGCTTAAATAAATATTTGAGACATATTAGAGTCATCAAATCAAGAAAAAGGTCGAAAACGTAAAATGTCGAGTCCAGGGGTAAAACGGTCTTTTTACACCTAAAAATTAGTAAACGTCATGGCAGTGCCATATTTGCTGTTTTATATGCTAAATGATATATGTAACATGTTTATGAATTTTTATTTGTTGAAATATGATTTTTAAATGTTCGTATATTATTAAGGGTTAAATTGGACATTTAAAAGATATGTTGCATGCTTGGTTTCAAAATAAAATGATATTATATGCATGTTTTTTTTAAGTGATGGAAATATGACATGTTGAAGGATGTGAAGGGATTGTGACTAAATATGTTGGAAATAGCGTGAGGGTTATGGTCATAGTGGGAGCCCGACGATCGTGTTTCCTTGGATACGGATACGAATATGAATACGTGATACGAATACGAATATGTTAATATGTAGGCCAAGGCCCAGTTGACCTGTGAGAGTGTTGCTGGTGTCCCCGCCGCCCAGTACTGTGGTTTTCTAGATGGATCCATCGCCCATTAAGATTAAGAATACGAGTCACAATCACGATCTGAATTCAACAAACACGAACATTAAAATGAATACGAATATTAATATGAATACTTATATGAATATGAATACGAATATGAGAGGTCTTGATGGTTGATCCGACTAGACAGAAGGTGCACAAAGCCGAGGACCTACGCTAGTTTTCCGCACTAGTTTACGATTCATGATTTTAAGCAATGTTAAAGATATTTTTTTTACGACAATTTATTTATGAGTGGTTTTTGAGAGGTTATAGTATGGGCTATACTTTTCAAATAATATTTTTAGGTTGGTAAAATGTTTGACGATTTTATGCTTTAAAATATTTTCCTTTGGATTTTTAAATGGCAGTTGGATGTTTATTTTTAGAATAATGTCAAAAATATTTTATGGTTCGGCCGATGCTAAGTGAGGTTTTAAAAATAAAAAAAAAAATTCTAGCACGTTTTAAGAAAACGAATAGCAGACGTTTCAGGTAAAGTATGACCATAGACCAATCCACCCGTTAAATTATGAACGGAGATCTAATGTATGTGGCAGTGGATCTTCCCTATCAGCCCAATAATATGGTTTAGTTTGATCAGACGTATTTATGTATGGGTCACTTGCTTTGAAACATGTCTCTACGCAAAATTATGTTATGTATGCTCAAGTATGTATGAAGTAAGCACGTTTACGAAAAGTTTTATGTTAATGGCACGTCTAAGTATGTATGTACGTATGCTCAGGCTTTTATATACGCGTTCAAGTTTCAGTATGTACGTTCTATTTTAAAGATGAATGTGATTTTATTATATATTACTCATTACTCCCAATATATACATGTTGAGTTTTTAGACTCACTAGACTTGATCGATGCAGGTGATGATGACTTTGAGGTGACGAGGGATGGGGACCAATGTTGCGTGTTTTCACTGACGCAAGTGTATGGTGTCAAGTTTTAGTACTGATTAAAGTACATATATCGATCCCACGATAACTAATTATTTAAACTGTATATTAATTACCATAATTGTCATAGTTCAACTTTATTTGGAAAAATCAATGAGATGGTTTATAATCAATTGAGACAAAATAACAAATTATGTAAATCTTATGCACGCAGTCGAGATTCATTGGGTAAAGCAATCTAGATATATGATTTCATCGACTCTCCCATATGCTAAATTAAAATTGACTAACATTTAATTAAATCACATCATGTTTATTAACCGAGAACTAGAAATTTTTCTATTCCCTTTTTCAAGTGTTAAATAGAACTGTATTACTTATTACCGATTTTAATATGTCTGTTCAAAATCATGTAACACATAATAAATGCAACCAAGGTTTTTTTTAAGGATTCGCAAGAGTTATACGTCTTTTACACGTTATAAACATCTGACGATGTGATTTCCCCTGTCCTAATTTCAATCCCCTCTCTCGAGTGTTATATCTCAATTATTTGATCAATCGAATTATGGCCAGTAACTCAAAAGCATTAAAGACAAGAAATCACAAATAAACACGATGGATTAATACAATGAAAATTCAAACCGTCTATAGCATAGGTTCGACCACGACTATGTCAATCTCTAGAAAATAAAATTTAGTTCATGCTCGAATTTAAATCAATACAAAACCTGTTTGTAATCATTAAGAACGTAAAAGTAAAGAACCGAATTAGGAACGTGTTTAGGAGAGATGAAAGCGTGTCTCCCGTGCTCCGTGCTCTCACCTTTTCTCTTTTTTTTCGAGTGATATGTTGGCTTCCTGTCACCAATTTCAGAACCCCTTCTTATGCCCACGACGAAACCTATTTAATTCTGAATATAATGTCGCGCGCATATGCGCGACCAAGTCTGGCGCATATGCGCGCCTCTTTCTGTATGGAGCTTCTTCTCTCGCGCATATGCGCGCCCAAGTTCCGCGCATATGCGTGAGACTCTCTGTCTTTTGCGCTTGGAATTTCTTCTTGCACGCATATGTGCGCCCTAGACCGGCGCATATATGCGAGTCTTGCTGGTGTCTTTGGTGTATCTTTTGCGCATATGCGTGCCGTTGACTCGCGCATATGGGCGGGTCTTGCTGCCTTCAATAGAGGGCCATTTTCACCAATTTCTTCTAATCGTCATTTTTTATCCTTTTTACGCCCATGTAGTAGTTTCCCCTATATTCCTACAAGTACATCAAAAATAACAATACTGCATAATTCTACCGAAAAAAATTAACAATCTATATGAATTATGAGGATAATTTAATTGCAAAAATTGCACTTATCCACCAATGAGCTAGCTTGGACTGCGCAGGAGGCTAAACCCGAGGACCGCCCATGTTTTAAGATTTTATGCATGACGATTTTAATACTCTGATTTCACGTTTTGGTTTACGATGTTTAAACATGTATTTTTCTTTAGCAAACTATATTTGTGATCTCTATTATTGCACATATTTTTGGATGGAAAGTTATTTAAATGCATATTTGAAATTTTATTTTGTATTTAAGAAAAATTTTATTTTTCCGCAAATTTCAAGTATTTCAAAATACGGTACGTAACAGTTGGTATCAGAGCAGTGTTCTTGTAAAGGGTTTTGCCTACTGCTAGTTGCGAGAAGCTCACGAAACCACACCTCAAGTCTGTAAGTTTTAAAGTTTTGAATTATGTTATGTATTAAGCATTAAGTCATGATTTCAACATGTCCATGTTTTAATTTCAGATTATGTGTATCTTATGCTATTGATAGTATGTTCATGCATATTGGGTTTACGTGTTGGGTAAATGCTGGGACAATATGCCTTCCAGACATAGGATTGTGCATGAGGCGGGCGATGAGAATAGGGAAGCTTAGAATGGGGAGAGGGTCACTCCTCCTCATCCACCCCCAGATATGCAGGCTCAGATGCTTGCAGGGATGACGTAGTTTGCGGGGAACCAGGCTGCAATGGATACATGGGCGAGGCCCAGACCGAGGCAGTTTACGAGAGGTTTAGGAGGATGGATCCGAAGGAGTTCTCGGGGACTACTGGCCCGATGATAGTTGAAAGATGGATTAAGTACATCAAGATGATTTTTGCTTTCATGGAATTGCAGGATGCAGACAGGGTTAGATGCGCCATCTTTCTTCTGACAGGAGACGCTAGATTGTGGTGGGAGAGCGCTTCTGTATCTGTGAATTTGCAGACCCTCTCTTGGGATGGATTCAAGGAAGTCTTCTACTCCAAGTACTTCACTGAGGAAGTACGCTCCAAATTGACTAGAGAGTTCATGACGCTGCGACAGGGAGACAACAGCATGGCAGACTTTGTCAGGAAGTTCGAGAGGGGGTGTCACTTTGTACCCCTGATTGCAAATGATGCATGGGAGAATCTGAGACATTTTATGGTTGGGTTGCGTACGATCTTGCGCAGTGATGTCATGGTTGCTGGTCCTACAACTTATACAGTTGCCGTGTCGAGAGCTTTGGCAGCAGGAAAAGACCAGATGGACATTGAGGTCGATAGGCATGGTAAGAGACCCTATCAGGCACCTTGTCTTGAGGAATCATTTTAAGTCATTAAGAAACTTAGGATTAAGTGGATATGAGTACCGGAATTAGGTTATATAAGACTACCTGAGTTGTGTCAGTTTTAATTTCAAGTTTATGAAATAGATGTTCATACGGGGTTATTGGGTGAAATAAAAACAAAAGAGAATTAGTTGTATTCAACATAGGTTAACAATGGTCGAATATTAAGATTTTTATCAAGTAAGAAATCTAAACTATGGGTTATAAGTGAAGTTGATTTATTAGAATTAGTCCATCATTAACAGGGGGAACTTATTAAGTTTTATTCGTTAGAATGAATTAAGTATTGAGGATACGTCAAAGTGTGACATTCGTTCCAATAAGGAAGGTTTAAGTGTCTTAGGCCTCAACTATAATGTAATTGAGAAGGAAATAGTTTCAGCATGGGTTTGATGCTAGAAAAGTTTTATTATTTAAGCAGAAGATCGATATTGTATATTTTGAGGTATTATGGATTAATGTTACTCGAAATTTAAGGTTAGCAACGATTTTATATTTGGGATATACTTGTAAATAGCTGAGTTACGTAAGTTTGGTGTCGTAAGGTAAAGATTTGATCCAAGGATCGTAGGTCAATATTATTATGGAGTTAAGATAAGGTTTAACTTTTGAATGTAGTACCAAGGATAGAAGTTGATCAGTAACTTTTGGTGCTACGATTTCTTAGGTTGAACTGCATAAATGCTAATGTAATAGATCGATGAACATTACGGGTATAGTGATACGATAAGTTTGAACCTCTATTTCTAATATCGGGAATTGTGAGAAAAGTCAGAATTCGAGGTTATAGTGAAGTAAAACTAAGACAGCCTTAAGGACTAGACTTGGGCATTACGAGTTCTTAGTGATGCCGTTTAGACTGACAAATCCTCCAGCGATTTTTATGGACCTCATGAACCGAGTATTTCAGCCCTGCCTAGATCAGTTCGTCATAGTGTTCATTGACGACATTCTCATATACTCGAAGAGCCATGAGGAGCACCGTCAACACTTGGGTACAGTTTTGCAAGTCTTGCAGAGTCGCAAGTTGTTTTGAAATTCAGTAAGTGTGAATTTTGGTTGGGGAAGGTAGCGTTTTTGGGTCATGTAATTTCTAGCAATGGCATTGAGGTGGATCCAGCTAAGGTAGCAGCCGTTAAAGAATGGGTTGAGATGAAGAATACTTCAGAGATCCTTAGTTTTCTGGGTTTAGCAGGTTACTACTGTAAGTTTATTCAGGGGTTTTCGTCAATAGCAGTGCCGCTCACTTCACTGACGAAGAAGAATGCTAAATTTGTGTGGAGTGATAAATGTCAGAAAAGCTTTGATACCTTAAAGCAAGCTTTTATTTCAGCGCCAATGTTAACCATGCCAGCCGGGCAAGGAGATTTTGTGTTATACACCGATGCATCTAAGCTCGGGTTAGGCACAGTATTGATGCAGCATGGTCGGGTGATAGTTTATGCTTCCAGGCAGTCGAAGGTGCATGAGAAGAACTACCCGACTCATGATCTTGAGTTAGCCACTGTCCTCTTCGCATTGAAGATTTGGAGACACTACTTGTATGGCGAGAAATACCAGATATTTACTGATCACAAGAGTCTCAAGTATTTTTTCACGCAGAATGAGACAAAGACAGGGGTTGGAGTTGGTAAAAGACTACGACTGTGAGATTCGCTACCATCCAGGGAAAGCTAACGTCGTGGCAGATGCCTTTAGCCGAAAGGTTGCAGTCATAGCACAGTTGTCAGTACAGAGAACTTTTCAGTCTAAGATTCAGAGGTTTTGGTTAGGGGTTTATCCAAAGGGCAGAGCTCCCATACTATCTAATCTGACATTCAAATCCGATTTGCTAGACCGGATCCGTATAGTACATCCTTCAGACGAGCAGTTGCAGAAATGGATGCTGAAAGACGAAGCCAAGGGCAGTGTACTCTACAAAGTGTCTGATGGTATTGTGAGATACAGAGGTAGAATGTGGGTGCCTAATGTTGATTTGATCAGAGAAGACATCTTGTCAGAGGCACATGCGTCTCCGTATTCCATCCACCCAGGAGGTACTAAGATGAACAATACTTGCAGATTCTGTATTGGTGGCCAGGTATGAAGAGAGACATCCGCCGATACGTATCAGAATATCTCACTTGTCAGCAAGTGAAAGCTGAGCATCAGAGACCATCATGAATGCTTAAGACACTCCCTATCCCTGAGTAGAAATGGGAGAATATCACTATGGACTTCATTGTTGGATTGCCAAGGTCAGTCAGGGGATCCAATGTTATTTGGGTTATAGTGGATCGACTAACTAAGTCGGCACACTTCTTGTCAGTGAAGACGAATTTCTCCATGACGCAGTATGTGGAGCTTTATATCAGAGAGATAGTCCGATTGCACGGAATCCCAGTTTTTATTGTGTCCGACAAGGAACCGAGATATACTTCGTTCTTCTGGAAGAGTTTGCACGCAGCCATGGGGACGAAGTTTCTATTCAGTATAGCGTTTTACCCGCAGACAGATGGCCAGTCTGAGCGTGTGATACAGATTTTGGAAGACTTGTTAAGAGCTTGTGTGACTGACTTCCATGGAAATTGGGAATCTAAGCTACCTCTAGTGGAGTTTACCTACAACAACAGTTTCCAATCATCTATAGGTATGGCTCCCTACGAGGCATTGTATGGAAGGAAGTTCATATCGCCGATTCATTGGGGTGAAGTCGATGAAAGAGCAGAACTTGGTCCAGAGATTGTTCAGCAGACTGCAGATGTAGTGGTCAAGATCCGAGACAGGATGAAGACCGCACAAAGTCGTCAAAAGAGCTATGCTAATAAGAGAAGGAGAGATCTAGAGTTTGCTGTAGGAGACCACGTTTTTGTAAAGATAGCACCTGTGAAGGGTGTTATGAGATTTGGGAAGATAGGCAAACTTAGTCCGAGCTTTATTGGGCCATTTGAGATTTTTGACAGAGTTGGGACACTAGCTTATTGTGTTGCCCTTCCGCCGAATCTGGCCGAGGTACACAATGTGTTCCATGTCTCGATGCTGAGGAAGTACCTAGCTAACCCATCGCATGTTTTGAGCTACGAGTCGTTGCAGTTGGCTCCAGATATGTCATATGAGGAAAGACCCACCCAAATCCTAGACATACATGAGCGGAGACTTCGGAACAAAGTGACCCAGTTGGTCAAAGTCCGGTGGCTAAACCAATCAGTGGAGGAGGCCACTTGGGAGACCGAAGTCGGAGTTGTTTGGTAAGATTTAATTTCGAGGACGAAATTTATATAAGTGGGGGAGGAACTATAGAGCCCAAATTAGTACACGTAAATCCCATGCATTTATTTAATTGTTAAATCATTTATTTAATTTTAAAGTGATTTTTAACGATGCATGATTTATTCAAACGCATTATTTTAAGTTAATTATGTTTATTTGATGCACGTTAAAATGCTTTCTTGAGTTTCGTGTTTCAAGTGATTATTCGAGGCGGGATCGAGGAAATGAGGCCGGCGACGATTTTGGCAATTTTAAACGTGGTATTTTATTTTAAGCTTAGGATGGGGCATTTTACATAATTTATTAAGTTTTAGCATTTTAAAGCCTAAATTATTTATTTAAGTGGTTTTAGAATTTTAAAACTTTTAAAGTCTAGCAAATGTGCATTTTATTTTAATTAAGAGGTTTGTTAAGGTTGGTATGGTTAACTTTTAATTAGCATTTTTAATTAGAATGTTAATTGTGTAATTAAGTAATTTAATCCCCTAATTAGTCACCTATCTCATGCACACACACTCCTACACAAACACTTACACAACAAAAACAAACACACAAGTTTCAAATCACAATTTTAGAAATTTATTTTTTGAGAGAAAGCCTAGGTTTCCTCTACCACAGAGTAGCCGCCCTATCCCTCTCAATTTCCAGCAAACTTTCATCACATTCGTTGCAATAAAATGGTTCCACGTTCGTCCCGGATCAATCTCACATCGTTTCCCCGCTTCGGTGTCGTCGTTCGGCATTGTTAAAGATTTAAAGGCATTTATATTCTATTTTTCCTGCGTTGAACTCGTCATATTATGCATTGTGCGGTTTATTATGCATAAAAATCCATGTGTGATGTGCAAAGTTTGAGCAGAAAATTGTTGGATCGATTTTTGAAACGTTTTTAGATCTAAAACTCGTAATTTGCTGTCATTTGATTTCAGCGATTTTTCGGTCAAGTTTCTGGGAAAATTTTCAACATATAAAACATAGAACTTTTTGATACCTTCGATTTGACGGTAAATTCGAAATATTTTCATAAGAAATGAGTGAGTTATGATCGTTTTCGTGGGACTGATCAAACTGCGACTTTTATGAAAATGTGTTCTTGACATATTCTTGAAGTTATTTGTTGCAGGCTTCGTTGAGCATCGCCGGGCTTGTGCTACTACATTTAGATATATTATGGGATATAATTAGATGTTATTTGGTGGTTCATTTGGGTCGGGTTTGTCTTGGGATGTAATAGAAGTCGTAGGAAGCGAAACGATGTCAAATTACGGGTTATTGTTGTATGAAGTTGCTTGTCGATGCTTGGGAAAGTTCGGGGTGTTTGTACGGGTTTGAATCAATGTAATAACATATTAGGATGAGTCTTGAGGTGTAAGGCCCGAGAATTTGGTAATTATAATCAGAAATGATTTGTGGATAATTGAGGTGATTATAGACGAATTGGATCGGACCCGAAAAGACGATGGAATACATGAAATATGTGCGAGTACAGTACCCCTCGCGCATATGCGTGACATTGATTCACGCATATGCGCGAGGAAGGCAGACCTCGCGCATATGCGCGAGATGGGACGCGCATATGCGCGAGGAGGTGTGTCTCAAAAATATTAAGTCCAGAGAACCTCGCGCATATGCGCGGAAGAAGGGCGCGCATATGCACGAACTGTTAAAAAGAAGAAATGCCGAGACCAGCATGTCTCGCGCATATGCGCCGATTGAGGTCGCGCATATGCGCGAGACGTGCAGACCAAAGAATAAGACACTTGTCCTTGCCATGCATATATAATGTGTAATCCTTCATTTCAGACTTACAGCAACAAAGAAACCACCGAGAGAACTTCCACGAAAGGTTCAAAGTTCCTTCTATCTTAGAATTTAGCTTGTGCAAGATCCGGCCAACCGAATTTGAATCCGAGTTTATATTTGTGCTCCTCTTGTTACTAGCTTCATAAGGATGTAAGTTTCTTGAGTTTTCAATATGATTCAGATATTGTGTGGTGGAGAAATTATGATATGAATATTATTAGATGGTCTTGAGATTATAAGCAACGTATATTCGCAACCGGATCGATGAACGGACATCGTATGATATTGTTACGATTTTCCAGCATATATATGTATGAGATTATGCAGATTTCAGCATGGTAGATTGTGTTATGATGAGAATTATGAGTTATTGTTATTGATTATTGATGTTTGAGTTGACCGGTATCTCAAGATTACGCCGTTATGCCGTCGAAATGTACCGAGAGTGAATATTGACACGTACATGTATTGGTTTGAGCTGATTGTTGATCTTGTATCTATTGAATATGTTATTTCAGATCGATCTCGACAAGCTTCGACGTCAATACTTCGACATCAACAAAGATTGAACAACAAAAGGTATAATTCAATGTTGATTCGGGAAGACACAACTCGAATTAGATTCAATTTGAGTTTCCCAAAATCACATACTAGATTTTTTATAATTTGATATGGTTATGCCTTGTTTATAGAGTTATAGCAATGCACTTGAGATAGGTGAGTCGTTGGCAGACATGCTAAGATACCGGATGTAAGGTGATATCGACGTACGTAGGAGAAGATCGACTCCTATTGTAGATATTTGATACAGAGAGGGCCGAAGTCCGGAATAAGACATACAGCCACCCTGATTGGGAGAGTAGGTGGGAGACTTGTTACGTCTTATTCACACCGGGATCACGAGACTTAGATATGAGTCGAGCCAAAGAATAAGAGTCGAAAAGTTTTATCTGTATTCACTAATGTGTCTTAATTACTGATTCATGTATTATGATTTTGTATTTTCTTGCATGACATGCATGTATACATGTTTTATACTGGGATTTGTTCTCACCGGAGTATCCGGCTGTTGTTGTGTCTGTATGTGTGCATGAAAACATGTGGGGCATGATCAGGGTCAAGGAAAGTGTGACTGAGATTGATAGCGTGGTGATTTCGGGCGTAGAAGATGAACTAATAGTTTTACATTAGCTATGTAGTTTGTTGTAAACGCTAGTTCGTATAACTGTAATGGAACAAGCCATGTACCGACCTTTGTTGAAATAAAATAGAGATAATGATGATGTATGATTTATATACAATTGTTTTTTATATTAAAAGCAAAATTTTGACCAACATTTTCTAGCAAAGATCCAATTAATTCCAAAGACAATTGAGTTAGAGTCCGGGTCCCCACATGAGGTGTTGGTTCATGGGCCTTAGGCTTGGTTTTAAAGGGTGAATGAATAAGTTAGTGAATTTTCGTGATTTTGCAAGTCCAGTGCCTAACTGGTCCCCTACTCGGAGTCCGTATCCGTTTTTCTTCATAAATGAGAATTTCCAGCATGTACCCGGACCCCTACACGGGGTCCATGTACCCTCTTTTATAAAAAATAACAAAAAAATTTTTTTTTTATTTTTTTATATGAATATAAATTATAGGATTTGTTTGCTGGTTATGAATATAAAATATAGGATTCGGTTTGGGACTTTATGTCATGGTTTAGTACGATGATTAAAAGAGGTCAAGTCCGGAGTGATCTAGAATGTCGTAAGCTATTTATTTACTTCCGTGGTGAGTACGAGTACCTAATTCTAAGATATGAAAGATAAGTGTTTGAACTCATGTTAGTATGTGCAGCAGTGGCCCCAAGAGAAATCAAACGAATCCCTCAATGCCAAGTAATTATGTTCGACGTGCAAAGAAATATACTTTTAAGTTTTCGAGGTAGGCTAAATGTCTTGTGACCAAATTATGTATGGGATTGGAAAGCGGTAAAGTATGACCAGGGACCAATCCACCCCGTTTTATGAACGGGTTTAGATCAGGATTGGAAAGCGGTAAAGTATGACCAGGGACCAATCCATCCGTTAAATTATGAACGGGGATCTTGTGTATGTGGCAGTGGATCTTCCCTGTCAACCAAGTACTGTGGTTTAGTCTGATATGGCATATTTATGTATGGGTCACTTGCTTTGATACATGCATCTACGCAAAATCATGTTATGTATGCTCAAATATGTATGAAGTAAGCATGTTTACGAAAATTTTTATGTTAATGGCACGTCTAAGTATGTATGTACGTATGCTCAAGCTTTTATATGTGCGTTCAATTTTTAGTATGTACGCTCTATTTTAAATATGCATGTGATTTTATTATTTTAGGAATGGACTGACTGACGAAGAACAGAGTTCTTATTGATTTCCAGAAAATGTCAGTGTTAGTAAGACCTTTGGGAATGGAGAAGTTTCTCTTTGAGCAAGCTAAGTGGAGGAGTTTCCCTCGCATGATCTATTGCATACAGGCGAGGAGACTTATGCACAAGGGTTGTCAGGATTTCTTGGCCAGCATTACTTATGCACCTGACGTACCCACTCCTTCATTACCTGATGTACCAGTGATCAGAGATTTCCTTGACGTTTTTCCCGAAGACATCAGGCCTTCCACCAGAGAGAGAGGTGGAGTTCGCTATTGATCTTGTGCCTGGCATTGTGCCAATCTCTAAGGCACCATACCGAATAGCTTCAACTAAGATGTTAGAACTCAAGCAACAGATTCAGGAGCTTCTTGACAAAGAATTCATTCGCCCTAGTTTCTCACCGTGGGGCGCACCAGTGCTCTTCGTTTAAAAGAAAGATGGGAGCATGAGGTTGTGTATCGATTACCGAGAACTGAACAAGGTAACAATTAAGAATAAATACCCACTTCCAAGGATCTAAGACTTGTTTGATCAGTTGCAGGCAGCTACAGTGTTCTCTAAAATAGATCTTCGATCAGGGTATCATCAACTGAAGGTAAAAGATGCATATATTCATAAGACGGCCTTCAGAACCAGGTATGGGCATTACGAGTTCTTAGTAATGCCATTCGGACTGACGAATGCTCCGGCAATTTTTATGGACCTCATGAACCGATTATTTCATCCCTACCTAGATCATTTTGTCATAGTGTTCATTGACGACATTCTCATTTATTCAAAGAGCCATGAGGAGCATTGACAGCATTTGGGTACAATTTTACAGGTCTTGCAAATTCGCAAGTTGTTTGCAAAATTTAGTAAGTGTGAATTCTGGTCAAAGAAGGTAGCTTTTTGGGTTAGATAATTTCTATCAGTGGCATTGAGGTGGATCCAGATAAGGTAGCAGCAGTTAAGGAATGGGTTGAGCCGAAGAATGCGTCAGAGATCCGCAGTTTCCTAGGCTTAGCTGGCTACTACATGAAGTTTATTCAGGGATTTTTTTCGATAGAAGTGCCACTCACTTCGTTGACCAAGAAGAATGCCAAGTTCGTGTCGAGTGATGAATGTCAGAAGAGCTTTGATATTTTGAAGCATGCTCTTATTTCAGCGCCAGTGTTAGCAATGGCACCGGGGCAAGGCAGTTTTGTGTTATACACCGATGCATCTAAGCACGGGTTAGGCGCTGTGTTGAGGCAGCAGGGTTGGGTTATAGCTTATGCTTCCAAGTGGTTGAAGGTGTACGAGAAGAACTATCCGACTCATGACCTAGAATTAGCCGCTGTTATCTATGCGTTGAAGATTTGGGACACTACTTGTATGGCGAGAAATGACAGATATTTACTGATCACAAGAGTCTCAAGTATTTCTTCACGCAGAAAGAGTTGAATATGAGACAGAGATGGTGGTTAGAATTGGTAAAAGACTACGATTGTGAGATTAGCTACCATCCAGGGAAAGCTAATGTGGTGGCAGATGCCTTGAGCAGGAAAGTTGCAGTTGTAGCATTTTTGTCAGTGTAGAGATCTCTTCAGTCAGAGATTCAGAGATTTGGTCTAGAGATTTATCCCAAGGGCAGAGCTCTTATGCTATCTAATCTGACAGTCCAGTCTTCGTTGTTTGACCGAATCCGAACAGGTCAGTCTTCAGATAAGCATTTACAAAATGGAAACTGAAGGATGATGCCAAGGGCAGTGTACTCTACATAGTTTCTGATGGTATTGTGAGATACAGAGGTAGAATGTGGGTGTATAGTGTTTATTCGATCAGAGAGGATATCTTGTGAGAGGCACATGCATCCCCGTATTCCGTCCACCCAGGAGGTACCAAGATGTACAAGGACCTGCAGATGTTGTATTGGTGGCCAGGTATGAAGAGAGACATCCGTCGGTTTGCAGGTGAAAGCTGAGCATCATATGCCAGCAGGAATGCTTAAGCCGCTCCCTATCCCCGAGTGGAAATGGGAGAATATTATCATGGACTTTGTTATTGGGTTACCAAAGTCATTCAGAGGATTCAATGCCATTTGGGTTGTAGTGGATCGACTTACTAAGTCGGCACACTTCTTGCCAGTGAAGACGACTTTCTCCTTGACGCAGTATACAGAGCTCTATATCAAGGAGATAATCAGATTGCACGGAATCCTAGTTTCTATTGTGTCCGACAGGGACTCGAGGTTTACATCGTCCTTTTGGAAGAGTTTACATGCAGCCATGGGGACGAAGTTGCTTTTCAGTATAGTTTTCCACCCTCAAACAGATGGCCAGTCTGAGCGAGTGATTCAGATTTTGGAGGATTTATTGCGAGCCTATATAATAGATTTCCACGGGACTTGGGAATCTAAGCTATCTCTAGCGGAGTTTACCTACAACAACAGTTTCCAATCATCTATTGGTATGGCTCCATACGAGGCATTGTATGGGAGGAAGTGCAAATCGCCAATTCATTGGGATGAAGTCGGTGAGAGGTCAGAATTTGGTTCAGAGGTTGTTCAGCAGACTGCAGATGTGGTGGTCAAGATCCGAGACAGGATGAAGACCGCCCAAAAGAGTTATGCGGACAAAAGGAGAAGAGATCTAGAGTTTGCCGCAGGTGATCACGTTTTCGAGAAGATAGCACCCATGAAGGGTGATATGAGATTTGGGAAGAGAGGCAAGCTTAGTCCGAGGTTTATTGGACCATTTGAGGTTCTTGATAGAGTTGGGACACTAGCTTGTCGTGTAGCCTTACCGCCGAATCTGGTCGGTATACACAATGTGTTCCACGTATCGATGTTGAGGAAGTATCTAACAAACCCTTCGCACATTTTGAGTTATGAGCCGTTGCAGCTTACTCCAGATATGTCATATGAGAAAAGATCTGTCCAAATCTTAATTAGACAGAAGCGGAGACTCCGGAACAAAGTGACCAAGCTGGTCAAAGTCCGGTGGCTAAATCAATCAATGGAGGAGACCACTTGGGAGACAGAAGCAGATATGAGGAATCGCTACCCAGAACTGTTTGGTAAGATTTAATTTCGAGGACGAAATTTATATAAGTGGGGGAGGAACTGTAGAGCCCAAAATCAGTTCACGTAAAACCAATGCATTTATTTATTTGTCAAATTATTTAATCAACTTTAAAATGATTTTTTTAGATGCATGATTTATGAAATTACATTATTTTAAATTATTTATGTTTATGTGATGCACGCTAAAATATTTTCTCGAGTTTCATTTTTCGGGCAATTAGTCGAGGCGGGATCGAGGAAAAGAGACTGGTGACGATTTTGGCGATTTTAAAATTCGGTAACTTATTTTAAGTTAGGATTGAGGCATTTTTAAATAATTCATTTAGTTTTAGCAATTTAAAGTTTAAATTATGTAATTAGTGATTTTAGAATTTTAAACCTTTTAAATTTAGCATTATGTATTTTATTGCGTTAATTAGAGAATTTAATAAAATTAGTGTGTATTTATTTTAATTTAAGGTTTTTATTTTAAGTTAGGGGAAGGTTAGCATTTTAATTAGTTGTTAATGATTTTATTAAGCAAAATTATCCCCTAATTTCTAGCAAACACACGCACACACACATTTTTACGCACACACACAACACGACAAAACACACACACGCACATAATTCATTCAGATTTTATATTTTTGAGAGGAGAGAATTAGGGTTCTTGGTATAGAACAGCAGCCGCCCCTTCCTATGAATTTCCAGCAAGGTTTCATTGAGTTTTCTTCAAGAAAATCGTTCCACGATCATCCCGGATCAACCCTCGCTTCCTTCCCGCGTCGGTATCGTCGTTTCGGTATTTTCAATTATCAAAAGGCATGTGTAACCTGTTGTTTATGCATCGATCTCATTATATTACGTGTTGTGATGTTTATTATGCATGAAATCCAAGTGTGTTGTGAAAAAGTTTGAGCAAGAACATTTGAAAAAAAAATATTGGATCAAAGTTTGCAGATCTAAAAATGTGTGTGCTGTCATTTCGTATGATTCAAATTTTCGGTCACTTATTTTCGAAAAACGTTCAACATATAAAACGTAGAACTTTTTGATACCTTCGATTTGACAGTAAACTCGATATATTTGGATAAAAACTAAGTGAGTTATGATGGTTTTCGTGGGACTGCTCAAACTGCGTTTTTTCTGAAAATGTGTTCTTGTCATATTCTTGAGAATTTCTTGTCGCAGGCTTCATTGGAAAACGTCGGAGGTGCCTTGATGTGTTTAAGAGTGTCCATTGGGCTGATCATGTGAATTTTGGGGTGTTGTCTCGGGTTGGGGAGGTTGTGCATGCATTAGAAGTCATAGGGACCTCTTGTGCTGAATTTTGGGTTGTTTTGCGCAGAACCTGTGCCACAGGGCTGCCATTACGTGCCAGCAAGCGCTGCAGCGCTGCAGCACTGCACTACAGCGCCTAGGCGCTCCTTCAGACGAAATTTAGGCTTTAGATTTAGGTGCTCTTGCTTGTTTTTGGTACTATTAAGTCGTTATGTCCTAGTATGCTAAAAGTTAATTTAGATGTTATGAAGTTTGATTGGGGAACGTTGAACTATGTTTTAGACAAGGTCTGTGCATTATATTGTTTGGGGAAAATCATACTTTTGGGCAAGAATTGTTTCGGGGTTGAGTCGGGGGTTAGCATGTTTTTTATCACGATCAAGTCCCGAGCATTTCTAGAAGGTCATAAGTTAGTGAGTCAATGGGTGATGCATTTGATAGGCATGATTAAGTTGTGATATTTAAAGTTCATGGTAGCATGTTAGCATTCGTAGCAAGGACCCGAACGAGATCTAACGAATCACTCAACGTCAAGTAATTATGTTCAACGTGCAAAGAAAAGATTTTTAAGTTTTTAAGGTATGCTAAAGGTCTTGAGACCAAATTATGTATGAGATTGGAAAGCAGTAAAGCATAACCAGGGACCAATCCACCCCGGTAAAGCATGACCGGGTTTAGATCAGGATTGGAAAGCTATAAATCATGACCAGGGACCAATCCACCCGTTAAAGCATGAACGGGGATATCATGTATGTGGCAGTGGATTTTCCCTGTCAGCCCAGTACTGTGGTTTAGTCTGATCAGGCGTATTTATGTATGGGTCACTTGCTTTGAAACATGCATCTACGCAAAAAGATTTTATGTATGCTCAAGTATGTATGAAGCAAGAATGTTTACAAAAAATTTTATGTTGATGGCACGTCTAAGTATGTATGTACGTATGTTCAATCTTATGTATGCATGTTCAAGTTCAAAGTATGTACGCTCTATTTTAAAGTTGCATGTGATTTTATTACTTATTACTCATTACTTCCAGTTTTACAGGTTGAGTCTTTACTCTCACTAGACTTGATCGATACAGGTGATGATGACTTTGAGGAGACGAGGGGTGGAGACCAATGAGCTGGCTTGGACTGTGCATGAGGCTAAACCCGAGGACCGCCGATGTTTTAAGATTTGATGCATGAAAATTTTAATACTCTGACTTTTATGAAGTGGTTTATGATGTTTAAATGTTTATTACTTTTGGCAAACTTGGTTGTGGCTGTTTTTATTGCAAATATTTTTGGACGAGCAAGTTATTTTAATGCAAATTTGAAAGTTTATTTTGTATTTAAGAAAATTTTAATTTCCGCAAATTTTAAAGTAGTTAAAAGTACGGTACGTTACACTTCGACTATCATGGATCTCTATCACTTAGTAGGGGTTACATGGGATGATAGTGAGGGAGGGGTTAGATCGCGCAAAAGCGCCTCGATGATCTAAAGAACATGATGAGGAGACAGTGGAGGATCACCCGCGAGCACATGGATTATACGCACAATTTCGATTGTGTGCTTGCATAGCGGTTCCCTGCGACCACTGCCTCCGACGAGCCATTCTCGCCTCCACCAGCGTTTTCACACCGCATCGAGGATGATGCCGAGTATGATGAGGATGAGGAGGTTGAGCTATCAGGTGAGGACAATGAGTCCTGATGGTCGCTGTATGAGGTACGTGATCTCATGTTTTTTTTTAGTTTTTTACTGTACATTGGGGACAATGCATGTGCTTAAGTTTGGGGGGGTTGTGAACTTTCTTTGCTTGTTTGAGTTATTAATTCATTTTGAGGACTGCATGATCAATTATTTCCTGCACAGTAGTTAAGGTGTTTTAATTTCGTAGGGAGTCTAGTCGAGTCCTTATGGTAAAAAAAATCATTTTAATTATTGCATGCTAGAGTCGTTAGAAAATAGTCATGGATAAGTCATTGTGTGGCCGATGATGAGAATGAAGTTGGGGTTCTGAAGCATATATTTGTTCATGATAACTTGGGAGTCACATCTTTTGCACTATCATGTTTGTTGATATTATCGATGCTTAGAGACAATTTACGTGTGTGATGCTAATTAGACAATGGAGATATTGATTTTTAGTGATTCTCGCATGACATTCACTGACAATTTTGCAAACACATAGATGATCTAGGCAATTTTTTTCAATATCTTTGGGCTTGTTTCCATTGTTTATTATCAATCGTTAGCCCATTGAGCCTCAAGTTGTGTGAGATGCTTGAATTTTTTTGTGTACATACCTCATATATCATTTTGGTTGAACAATGCATATGATTGGTTTGTTTGAGATAACTAATTGATTGAGGATAATCTAGAACTTTCTTGAACACTTTTCGAGGCGAAATACGAATAATATTTGACATAGGAATGATTTAGGCAATCTTTGGAACCTTTCGAGCCTACCAAATGAAAATGAAATATCCCTAGTGTCCCATTTTAAGCATATTAAAAATCAAGTAGAGTGTGTCATTGACATAAAATTTGCCCTCACTTGTATATGTTCTATACCCCACAAAAACTACTAAATGAAGCTTATACACTTACTATCCTATCTAATTTTGAAAGAAATAAGTTAACTGGTGTTGAAATGATTCAACAACTCCTTGAGAAGAAAAATAAAAAAAATGTGTATGAAGGAGTTGAAAAAGAAACAAAAAGAAGAAAGACAACAAAAAGAATTAATCAAAAGTGGTGAAGAAAAAAAATATGGGAAATGGAGGATGTGAATGATAAGAAAACAAGAAGTGGATGGTGAACGAAATGAGAATGAAAATGAGTAAAAATGATGAATTCAAATATTTTTCTCAAATTTTGATTTTTATGCCTTTTATTGTAGCCGCGAGCAATAACCTAACGTTAAAAGCCTACAAGACCTATTAATCTTGTCTCATTTATTCAATATATTAGTGGATAAAAGTTTCTTAGCAATATTTTTTTTATAGTGTTCTTATTTTTATTTTACTCGGGACTAGCAAAAGTTCAAATTTAGGGGGTTTAATAAGTTTAAGAATTGCACTTAATTTATATGAGAATACATTTGATTATGTTAGTTTTGGACGGATTATGCTTGGTATTTGTGTTTTTGTGTCAAGAAGGAGATAAACCAATATTGGATGATTCAAGACGATTAGGGACAACTTTTACGTTGAACGGCTGATGGACGAGAGCCACATCACCAAGGAAGTAGCTCCGCAACGCTACTCTGTGCGAGGGATAAGCGCCGCAGCGCTATCACCGGCGATTAGGGACAATTTTGATGTCGAAAGGTTGATGGCCGAGAGCCGCATCGCCAAGGACCACAAGCGCCTAGGCGCCTGAAATGCCGAGAAAAGAGCGCCTAGGCGCTAAACCACCAGCGTTGTGGCGCTAGTACCTGCGAAGACTCGAAAAATGGGCTTCAACTCACGGACCTAGACGAAATATAAAAGAAGGAATAGGGTTTCTGATGAAGGGAGAGCCGTTTTGGTGAGAGACAATGGCAGAGACGAGAGCAGACGCTTGGAGACGATTTGGAGCGCAATGACTGATCACGAAGATAAAGAATGATGATTCTGGGGATAGAGACGCCACTTATGATTTTCCATCTAACCTTTCGCCCTTTGTATTTCTTGTGTTGAGATGTCTAAACTTTCAAACATGTGTTGTTTTTGTTTAGATTTCGTCATGAACTAACTTTTCTATTCTAGTGGATGACGTAGCTTTGTTGACACGATAATTCCAACTCAGTTGCTTATATGATTGAATTCATTTTTGTTTAATTGTGTTTTCTATTTCTAATCGCTTTCAATTTACTGGCCATAAATTGATTCTTATCTTATTAATTCTACGACTCGGAAGAGGGATTAGGATTATAAATCATTAGAGTCAAATCTTTGAATACTTATATCATTCGGAAGGCATATACTTTAGCTAGGCCTAGGTAAGATCATCGTTTGCATATATCATTTAAACTTTAGATTTTTATTAGAAATGTTTGAATCGAAATTTTTAATGATACAATTTATTCGTCACTTGGAAAAAAGAGAATAAAACAATTAAGTGTTCTTAGGTATTAAATGACCGGAATTCATGTACATAAATGCAACCGGGAATAGTTATCGTGGAGACTAAGTGAAATTACTTCTCTATATATTTTCTCTCATTGATATTTGCTCAATTCGGTGAATAGATTATTATCTATTTTTAATTAATTCGTTTTAAGTAAACCAAACATATTATTGATTATTCTATATAAATTCGCGCCTATTTTAATTACAAGCACTGATATAATTTTATATACACATTCCTTGTCGGAATGATACTTTACTCTCATATATTAAAACTTGACAATCGTGCGCTTGCGAGCGAAAAATACGCAACAAAGGTGTAAATAAAAAATTAGATAGATGACGTGAAGCTCTTGAGAGTAAAGGTTTTAAGATTAATCACTCAAAAATGGAATATTTAACTTCTAACATTGGTCCTAAATCTAGACAAAGTGGTGGTCCAATTGAAATTCACGGTCGATAAGTCCCAGAGTATGAAGATTTTCGTTATTTAGGATATATTACCCAAAAGATCATCCTTATTATTTCCAGGATTTTTTCAAAAAAAAAAAATGATTAAAACAGGGTGGATGAAGTGGAAGATGATATCATGAGTCTTATACGATTGAATGATTCTTACGAGATTAAAAGGAAAATGTTATAAAACTTTTGTTCGACCAGCTATGCGTTATGGCTCGGTGTTTTGGGCGCTACATGACTATATATGCATAAGATGGTGGCAGCAGATATGTGTACGTTAAGATGGATGTGTGGCAAAACGCACAAAAACTAAAAATAGAATTGAAATGATTAAGAGCTATTGAGGTGTAACCCTCATAGAGGATAAGAATAGGGAGAGACGTCTAGTATGGTTTGATCATGTTAAAAAGAGATCAAACACGGCCTCCATCTGACATATCTTATATTGACAGTTAATGGAATGAGTAGAAAATGGAATGAATAGAAGAAGAGGAAGGCCATTGAAAACTTGGATAAAGGTGGTTAAGGATGATATCTTAGATCTTTGTGTAAGAGATGACATATGAGAAAATCGCTTAGTTTGGAGATGTTTACAACTAGCGCAACTAGTGGAAATGTGTTATGATCAAAGTTCTAAAAAGTTCGTTTGAGTGCAGATTAAGCGCACTTAAGCACGAAACGCAGCAAAAAAGCTCCGCTTTGGAGAAAAATGAAACAAAAAATTCAACTATAGTTTGATTTAATTAAACGTAATTAATTATAATTAAGCGAGTCTTTTTACTTGTTATTTTAAAATAATAAATTGGCTTATAATTTAGATGTTAACTTTCCAACTTTACGGCACACAAGTTTCTTCTTTTCATTCTTCTCTCCTGATTTTTCCCTGAAATCGAGTCGATAATAAATGTCTGAACTTCAGCACCACTGATGGGCAAAGGCTGAACTACAGAAATGGAAATCGAAAACTCTCTTTTTGTAAGTCTCTCATTTTTTTTCTCTCATTTATGCTTAGTTTCTTATTGTGTAATTTTCTTATTGTGAAATTTTGTTTGAGCATGAATGGGTTATATTGCCACGATTTTCTTAAAACAGAATGAACAATGGATTGTGTTTAAGAAAATGTAATTTCTCCAAAAAAAAATTATTAGCTTGCATTGTGTATTATTAGCTTGAATTTTGTAGGTATCGATGGAACGAAATGATTCTTCAATGACATCAAATTCTCATTCTATAATCAGTGGATTGAAAAGCGACTCTGGGGATATTGGATGGGATACCACTGTGTTAGTATATCCTCCAAATCATAAAGCTATCAAGTGTACTTGTGTAGTTGATATTAGCTTGATGATGATACACTAGTAGAATTTCCTCGATTTACTTCGCATATTCAATGAAGTAATAGGTATATAATTGCCGAAGTAGACGCACGTGAAGTAATAGGTAATCATTTTACTTCGCATTATCACCGAAGTCGTATCCACGAAATTAGCGAAGTCTTTGGTCGAAATTAGATTGATGCTGAAGTAAAACAACGTCTTCTACCTCGTCGATTTCATAAAATGCAGAAGTAATAGCTTATATATAACTGCATAGTTTATATTGAATGACGAAGTAATGTCTTGTATAACTTCACATATTTTGTATTTTGTGAATTAATTAATGCGAATGACTTCGCCATTATGGAACTACATTCTAATTAGCGACGGTTTTTGTGGGACAGACCGTCGCTACTTTCCGACGGTAATATCTACCGTCGCTACTTGGCGACAGTATTCTATTCCGTCGCTAATTAGCCACGGTTTAAAACCGTCGCTAATTAGCGACATATTTAATATTACCGTCGCTAATTAGCGATCATTAATTTCAAAACCGTCGCTAATTAGCAACAGCCTCTCACAAAAACGTTGCTATTTAGTGACCGAATATTTTAAAATCGTCGCTAATGTGCGACCGCATCTAGAAAACCGTCGCATATTATATTTTTTTTAAATTATTTTTTAATTTTATAATTTCTTATACATATTTTTAAATAATCTCTTCCACTAATCTAAATATTATATTTTTAAATAATATATAAAACGATTTAAGTTGCAATAAAATAAACGAACAACGAAATTAAATTCTTTATTATAAATTAAAAAGATAAAAAAAACGGACAACAAAATTAAATTCTTGATCATAAATTACAGAGGGAAGCTACAAAATTTATCTAGAGCGAAAATAAAATCGTTCAAGAGAAAAAAATAGATCGAAAATGTGAAGTGGTACGAGGAATATGAAAGAGGACGGGTATATTTATAGGCAATTTGGGAAGGTATAGAAACCGTCACTGTTTAGCGACGGTCAATTTGGGAAGTGGTACGAGGAATATGAAAGTGTTTGTGTTGTCGCCGATTCCAGTAGCGACGGATTGGATTAACCCGTCGCTATTGGGCGACGATTAAATATTTCCGTCGCTATTGTAATCGACGACGGTAATATATCCGTCGCTAGTAGCGACAGATTTAATAATGCCGTCGCTAATGAGCGACGATTGTTCCGAAACCGTCGCTGATACACCAACATTCATTTTCCGAATTTTTAAATGGCTTTGTTTTTTGTTTGTAAATATTTGATTTTTATTATTTCACCATTTATATTTAATTATGAAGTAGTAGATTTAAAATACTTCATTTTTTGTATTGTGGTGAAGTAATTAATAGAGAACGACTTCGCATATATAGAGTCGTGGTGAAGTAATTAATAGAGATCGACTTCGCAATTATTGAGTTGTGGTGAAGTAATTCTTTCTTTAACTTCGACACAATTTTAATATTACGAGTTATTTTATTACTTCATCACTTAAGGGAAATTAATTAAAATTATGGTTCGTTTTTTTACTTCGCTAAATTTAAGTTTCAAATTTTTTTTAACTTTTCACTTCATTAAAACTATTCTGTCGAAGTAAAATGATGCAAAAAATTAGAAGTGAATCCCGTGTTTTTTAAATTGTGAAGTAAAAAATAATGTTTTACTTCGCCGCTGTTATTACCGAAGTTGATTGAAATATACTACTTCATAATTATTCATTGCCGAAGTAACTAGTGGCGAAGTAAAAGCAAAAAATTCTACTAGTGATATTTTGCTAGTTGATCGATCATAATTGCTGGTTATTTTTCATATCAAATGGTTATATTATGTTTTATATTTAATTGGATCCAACTATTTCATAAACCTGAGTCTTTTGGCCAAAAATATTTATTATTTTTCAAATGAAAGGATGGGGATAGAATTGATTTGCGTATACGATGTAAATCGGTTTTGGGTCACGCACCTTTGCCTTCTCCTTGGGCTTTACTTAATTCTTACACCCAATAGTTCTCCAAGAATTCGGATCTTCTCCCCCATCACAGATTTCCGCATGTTACAGGATAGGATCGGATTAAACCAGTTCAGATCCGTCGCAAAAACCATCGCAAATATATATCTTTTTTTGTAGTGGCTGTGTGTTGAAAACGAATCAATCTTGTATGATATGGCGTTGAGCCGGTTCCGGATTTACCAGTTTGATAGTGTAACTCGATCCAAATATAAAATCGATTTTTTAAAACTATTACGTATAACTAGATATAAGTATCATGTCAAATATTAATTTATTTATTAATTATCTTTTATATATATATATATATATATATATATATATATATATGTATGTCGCTATGAAATTGGTCATGGATGAGTTTGATATTGAATTCAAACGGATCGGATTAAAATGGTTTTTGAGCCATTTTGAAACAATTCAATCCGATTCACTGTTGATATTGAATTCAATTTATGACGGAACCAATTATATTGGTTATGGATTGAACATTATCAGACTTAATCGAATTCGGATTAGGTTTTGAATCAAGTACGCAAATTTCAAACTCGGTTTTGAATGCGAAGTACGAAATTATTTCGAGTATTGCCCCTTTTATTCTTTTGCAAATTTCAATCCATCCCTACTAACCACATTCTTAATGACGATTTTCGGTTAAAAATACGATTCGATAAAATATCACAAGGGCCTTCAGAAAACAGACCAGATATGGACAATTACATTTTTTGTGTAGTTCAATGCATAGAAAGGTTGTCCGTAGCATATGATTATTGTCATTTAAATTAGAGGACCACCCTAGCACAAAACTTTTCGAATCCCGTAAGGTGGTCCTTTTTAGCTGTCGCAACCAAAATCACCACCCTACCTAAATTTCAAACCCACTCGGATCGTATTCGCATGTACCCCCACAAAAATCTTAGCACCTGTTTTGCCCCACTTCGATTCGGATACCGTAATCTCCTCAAAATTTACATGCAGCAAATCATTCTCTTGTTGATCACTCCATTGAATTTGAAGTGGCACCTAATACACTCATTTTACCAGAAAGAAAGCAGTGTGCAGAAAAAGAACACACTTTTTTTTCCCTTAACTGGGAAGTTCTTCTACAAATCACCAATATCAATGTTCGTGAGGTAGGTTAACTTGTGATGTGCTACATAGGGTGATGGGCATTCTGTGTCCTTAAAATCTTTGAATGATCCTACTCCCATATTTCACGAGGGAATCCATTTCACGCGTCGATGATGTGAGTGAGACTCTGGTTTTGTTCATGTTATATGGTCGTGCAATTCACAAAATCAGATAGGTGCGGGACGGGGCAAGGCATACTTCTGTTCACACATTTTTGGAAAAACAAAAAAAAAAAAAATTGGAATTTTATATGTAACTAAAATTTTAGGGGGGTTGCGACCACTTTATTTAGTTTGGCTAACATTTTAATTTTCTTGTTACATGCATGCCAGTTGGCTCAAAAAGTACAAAATCCTTCATAAATGATGGGAGGTACGAGTGTTGGGTGATGAGACAGACGGATATCCAAGTAAATATTTGCCCATTTGCCATATGTAGTTGAGATTGAGAAGCTCTTAATTCAAATTTTGTAAAACTCCTAATTTCCGTATAAATTAAAGAAAGAAACACTCCTAATTTCTGAATTATAGTTTAGTTACCATAATGTCATAGTTTTAATAGTTGATAAAAACTTGTGTCAGACGGTCTCACGGGTCATATTTTGTAAGACGTATCTCTTATTTGAGTCATCCATGAAAAAATTATTACTTTTTATTGTGAATATCAGTAGGATTGACCCATCTCACAGATAAAGATTCGTTAAACCGTCTCACAAAAGACCTAATCTTAATAGTTTGCCGATATTTAATTTTTTTGTTCTTGAATTTTTCATGAGTGTGTAGTTTCGGATAATTGATTTCAAGCCAGTATCCACATCCATAATTAATATCACAATAAATATTATAAAAAAAATATTTTTTTTTTTTTTGGTTTTTCCATCATTCTTTTATCGTATATGAATAAATGACGACGCGCAAAGCTTCATAACCGTCTTCCACTTGCCTTGCACTTTTCTCTTGTAAAATTCAATGTTCAAATCTAAAAGACACTGAATATTATATAAAATATTTGTTTTCGAGGATTATCAACCTAATATTGAGGAGAGAGTATGAATCAAATTTGTACTCTTCTACAAAATCGTATTTCTAGATTCAATCGAATCCAACATTGATATCAGACCGGACGGTTATGATTTTGGACCGTGTTACATTCTAAATCCGATAAATCGAGATATAATCCGATACCATATAAGATTATTGTAGTTCCATCATCCCTAATCCGAATCCAGAAAATAGAGTATGATTTGATAGGTGTTGTTTTATTGTGTCATTGTTAGTTTCATTCTTGCAAGATTGTAATATGTTGAATCTATTTTCCGTCTTTTTAGTCATACTATGAATATTGGTCGTCTCTCACATGTTTCATGTTGATTTGTAAGTGAATCAGATTTAAAAAAAGAAAAAAATAAGCGAATTGAAACCCAATTTGCAAGCAGGCCACACTAGGACGGGTGATTTTGATCGCCCCAATGTGTCTGGGTGGAATATATGCGCCGAGCGGGTCATGTTGTGGCAGTAGAATTTGTCCGCCCTAGTGTGGCCTGATAAAGAAAGAAGACCTGAGTGATTTATTTCAGTTTTTGAGGAGTCTTGAAGGCATCTTTACATCTAGGGATAGCCCTAATACACAGGTGGCGAGGTTGGGTATAGTTTTGAAATACGTATGAGCGAATGAATTGTAGTCGGGGATTCACCTTTTGCCTACGGATGAAGATATCCTATGTGATCTGATGAGATAATAGTGTAATAAATTTCTGGCCAGAGTAAGACATTACATTTTGGAAAGGTATTTCATCAGTTAGACATATCATGTCACTATTATTATCCAAAGATATATCATATCATTCTCGAATTCATTTGCAACTCTCGATAAATAAATGGTTTTAAATTCGATCTAGATATTTGTGTCAAAGGGATTGTACTGTACGTTAACCATAACTTAAAGTTCTAGCATGCACTATTAGTGATGCATAGGGGATCATGGGACGATGATTTTACATGATCTTACCATGATCTGATGGATGCAATCAGACTCCAGTTCTGAGATTCTTGATCAAGGAATTGATGAAAAGAATAGGTGGGTAAGCTTGAATAAAAATAAATGTTATTCCGAATCACATGAAGTTGTGAACTCACAGCTGGCTGTATACCTAGCAAAACCATTGAAGATCACATAAGTATCGGATTATGTGTTCTCGTTGAAATAGTTAAGTTCAAGGAGTTTAATTTGGCAACTGTAGTTTGATGGAGATCAAAGAGATTGCTTATAAAAAAAAAATTATAATTGGATTCCATGTATTGGAAGTTGGGGAAACTCTTAACTGCTATTTAACTGAGGAGAGTGAAACTGTCTATTTTGGTTTTGGAGTTTTCAAAACCGGCAGCTGTCAAAAATCGATCAATGGAAATTTTCAATTCTCATTATATGAACAAGATTTTAACCCCGGTACATCGGCGTTGTCTGGTCATCGATCGTGATTATAATGAGTTCACAATTTTTTATTTAGTAAATTAAGAATTACTAACTAAATAATAATGTTAGTAAGGCAACTACTACATGTACATAATTCTCATGGAAATGAAATATTCTAAAGGGGTTTAGAATTGATTAATTTATTATTAATTAATTAAGAAATTAAATAATGGTTATTAAATTTTACATATATGTATATATCATGCATTATCAAGAGTTAACTTTTTATGATATATAAAACATGAGAATTTTAATTCATTAATGAAAATAAGAATCATAATGGGTGTAAGACCGAGCGCTTGCCGTTTTACCAAAAGCTATAGCTAGTGGTAACGGTACAACTCAAATCTTTTAAACCGCACAGCAGCTCAAGCATCACGGTTCGATCGTTCTACCAAACATGGACAATTATTGCACCCAACAATCTACCTCCCAATAATTGCACTCTTTGCAATCAATGGGAATCGAACCCGTGACCTTGCCTCTGATACCAATTGTAGGACCGAGCGCTTGCCGCTTTACCAAAAGCTATAGCTAGTGGTAATGGTGCAACTCAGATCTTTTAAACCGCACAGCAGCTCAAGCACCACAGTTCGATCGCTCTACCAAGCAAGGACAATTATTGCACCCAACAATGAAATTAGAATTATGAATCCTAATATGAGCATGATTCCTGATGTGAGGAGAAATCAAATATTATAATATTTCATTAAGGGTCGTATGAAATAATACAAAAGTTTTTACAAACAGATTTGGCTGACAAAATTTTCCCCTCTCTCTCCTCAAAAATTGGCCACTCATTTTCACTAGGAAAATTCATTGTCACTTCCAAGGTTACATCGCCGCTGGATTTCTGGAATTCAGTCTATCCAGTCTCGACACAAAATTGTTTAAGATCTCTAGTGGGATCTAAACAAGAAATTTAGTCTTCCATCATGGACCTGATTAGACGATCAAAGGAGAGATCCATTCGTAAGAAATTACAAGAAGTGCTATTGCCGCTTAAAAATCGGAATAGTCGGAACCGACATTAAGTACACAAATGTTTTAAATCATACGACGCTCAAGGAAAGTTTGAACGTCAAAACTAAAATTTTTAAACTTTCGCTGAGCTTTGGGTGGGAGAAAACGATACTCCAACAGTGGTATCAAAACAGTTTTTTCTATGTCGTATGATTTGTTTTTTAAATCGTGTTGGGTTAATTATTCTAACCGTATAAGAATTTTCAAAAGAATGCAGCACAATGAAAAACATTTTCATAAAACAAAAAAAATTAAAATTATTTTCGCAGCTGCGGAATTGTTCCGAACAGAGCGCATGCAAGCAGCCTTTACAATTTTGGGCAGCGGCCCCTACCCAGAACAATTTTAAAAAATAAAATTTTGCACAGGCAGAGCTGTTCGAACAGCCCTGCCCGTGCTGCTAGCCAAAGTATCAAGCAGCAGGGGTGCAAGGGCTACGCGAGAGGGCCTCGGGCAATCCCCAGGCCATGGGCTCGATACGGTATTAGGTCCAAGTGTGATTTTTTTTATTTTTTAACTTTTGGGATAAATTGACATTTTACGAAAATCTATTCAAATTAACCCTTGAAAATGAATTTTGATAAAATTTTAGGATATTTTTTTTACAAAATAAATAATTAGAATTGGATTTTAATTATTTATGATAAAAAAATTATTTTATAATAAATTTAAATAATTGAACTTATTAATTTATTTCTAATTATAATAGTATAATTTTCAAGATACATGATTTATTGATAATATGTGATATTATGGATTTAATATAATGTTTGATATTATATGGTAAAAGAATGATCGACAGTCATGACCAATTTGTTAGGTATATGTTAGGATATTTTACATATTATAATTTTTTATTATTTAATAATTATTTAATGTGAGACTGATTTATGGCTCGTTCTCACCCTCTAAATTTATATTTCAACGTGTCATTGAAATTTAACATGGAGATCAATATTTGATCACGGTGGACCCAGATTCTCAATAGTTTTGAAGATCGAAGACAAATAAAATATTGGAAGCTTATGTAATATTGCATTTGCATACCTGCATTTACCTAAGTTTTGGACATAGATCAATATATGACTCATTTGGATCAATTAGCTCTCGGTTGTTGATCATATTTTATTATTTGTAGTGCATGTGATATATTATAAATAATCAGTATGTGCATTATTATTGATATAATAACAAGTGTTTCATTAATCCGACAAACATGTGAACAAACACGACACGAGATTTTAAAACTAATGATGAGACAAATTTTTAAAATTAAAATATCTCATTTGTATAAGATCAAAATTTTAAATCAAGTCTATTAAAAGAAAAATTAAAATAAAATTTAATATTTAATTACCTTTCATCAATGGTAACCGCGATAAGTTTCTGACTCGTATTATTGAGGAGGTCTGGACGTCGAAAAGCTGTGATTTCCACCGACATATTTGATGCGAACTACGTGGAACTCCCATAACTTCAGCTCGTATTATTGGACCCTTGTCAACCGAGAGGCAAATATGTAAGGTTGCAATTGAGCTATTGGAAATTATTATTGAATGATGTTGTTCGAGATCATAATTTAGCAATTGGACATTGATTACTCACTAAGAAAATTAAATTTCTCATTTTCATCAGAAGCTGGTAAAAATATCAAAATAGTAGGAGGTAATTCATAAAAAACAAACGTCAACATTTTATGTCTTATAAAATATTTAAAATAGTCGGCAATGATTATATGTTTCATATTCGTTACATTCACTGTAGAACCAGATAAATCAGATTACGTATAAGCCATGCATAATTGTTATTATTTAAATTAAAAATAATTTTTATATATTTATGGAGTATTTTAATCATTTTTAAAACTTGTTAAGTCATGATCATTTATTTTAAATCGCAGAGGTTTAGTTTTACCTTTTCAGTTAAATATGCGAGGCCAGACTGAAGTTGGAGTATTGAGATAAAATTTATAATAAGAAAATATTCCTAAATTTAATTTAAGTCAAAGAATAATTTATTTTAAGGTAAAAATATGTTTAATGATTTATTTAATTAATTGAAGTTAAGTAGTAAATAAGTTTTCTTTATGTCCGATAATTAATTAAAAACCTAAATTAAAATGTGTAACCAATTGGGATAAATTAATCTAGGCCTATTTTACTTAAGAAATTGTAACATAACATGTTAGTAATTTAATTTAAGATTTATCCATGCATGCAAGAAAAATTAATATCCTAAATTAAGTTATTAATTCACTAAAATACTTAATAAGTGTTTAAAACTTAAGGAGTTAAAATTCAATAATTAAGCAATATTTTACCCCACTTTGATAGCAATTTTCGGCCACTCCCTTAAACAAGTTAATTATGTTTTGGCAACTCTCCATTTTTATTCCTTTCCCTATCCTTTCTTGGTAAGATAATTCCCTCACTTTTAATCACCAACAATTAATAATTAAGTAATATTTCTACCTTATTTTAATAGTAAAATTTCGGTCATCACCTCCCCTAAATTTCCCTCAAATCCCATAATATTACCTCATTTCCTTATCTCCCGAATAATCAAGGATAGAAAGATTTTCATTTGTCATTCAATCCTCATTTAATTGGTAACCTTCCCCTCATTTTTCCTAGCCTTCCTCCCACCCCTTAACTTCGAAGATTCTGAGATTTACAGCAACACAAAAATCGTGAGAAGCACAAGAAAAACAAGAGAGAAAACAAGAAAGAAAAGAAACTCCGTCTCCGTCGTACCGCGTTCGTCGTAGCATTTGTTTTTTTCTTAAACGAATTCCAGGCATGTTTATATTGTTCTTTGCTCTTCAATCAAGTCCTAAAGGTATTTTAAACATCACATGCACATGATTTTTAAGGTAAAAACCGGAACTTGACAGCAAAAGTTTTCGAAAAACCTGCACAGAATTCTCGGCCGTTCCTTGTTGCTTCACTGGTTGGCTTGTTTTTTTGATTTCAGGGATTGGCTCGATTCCAGGTGCTCAAGTCTGTATCTAGGCATGTACTAGGGTGTGTCAAGATCTTGTTAGTCCATTACTTCAAGCCCCTACACGCTGGATGAATGCTTGACAGCAACTTTCCCTTAGTTGCAAGTTGTGCCTTGATTTTCTCATTTTGGTTGTCTAAGTTGAAGGTTTGGATCATGGTGGGTCTAAGGCTCGTAACCATGGTTACCCTTCCTTAGCATGTCTAGGATGTGACCAAGATGACTCTTCAAGGCTTGGTTCATGGTCCCATTGAAATTTTTAAACAAACAACACTAGTGTCCCTCGGATTCTATTTGTTTCCTGTTTTGGGTGTGTGAGTTTCGATCTTGAGGTGTTGGGTGGATTGTGGTTGGCTTCTAGCCCATAGCCATGGTGCATATAACACTTCATCATGTCTAGATCGAGCCATGGTCGACCATATGACCACTGGAACGACACAAGGCAGCAAGCAATCCACACCATCGCATGGTACAGAATTTGTTTGGTGTTCTCGGTTTCAAGCTTCGGTTGTCCTAGGTGTTTTCTTGAGTTGTGGTTGGCCAAGTGCCCTTAGCCATGGTTCAAGACACACCTTAGGACGTTGGGAAGAGACTCTGATTGGTGGTTCAAGCCCCAATGGCCTAGGTTTCGCAAACCACGCAAAGGAAAGCACGGCTACTGTCACGGTTTTGGACAGCAGCTTTGCTGCGGTTCAGATGTATCGTGCGAGTTCTTGGTTGGCTTTTAGCCTATGGTCTTGGACTAGACAGTACCTCAATGAGTTAGAAAGGTCATGTTTTTGGTCGTTTGTGATTTGGTTAAGTTTAGAAGTCGTATGAGAATTTACGGTGCAATGTGCCAAAGTGACTCTCGAAATAGCGTTTCACGATTTTGGCCTCCATTCACATTTTTCTTGTAATACAGCCCTAGGGTTATGTTTTCCAGTATTTTAGGAGTATTTTAATCATGGATAAACGATGGTTCGATGTTGGTTCGGGTTGGCACGAAGCCATGGTTGAATACTAAGTTTGTTGGTCTCGTTTTTGGTTCGGATGTTAAGTTCTTGTCAAGTTAAGATTTTTTAAATGTTTATCATATTAGAATTAGGTCGCAGCGAGCCAGGGGAACGATCCAACTCATTTGGTAAAAATAGGATTATAATTATATTACATGCATAAAATATAAAATGTATATTTTTGAGATATATGTTATATGTCTTGTGGCCACTTTACGCTTATGGGATTGCTTCACCCGGTGACTTACGACCGGTTTACGATTATGTATGGGTACGGATATCATGTCCAAGGGCTGTGATGATCTCTACCGCCCAGTATACTGTCGTTTAGTCTTATCAGACATTCATGTTATGTTATGGGCCATTTACGTAGAAACATTATCTCTACAAAAAATTACGATATTATATGTTATGACAGAGCTCTATCGAGCAAAGTTTTTACGTATGATTTTCAGATATTCACGTATTTATAATTATCCATGACACGATTTTCACCTTACGCTTTACGATACGATATTTTTATATTACGCGAAATGTTATGATATATTTACTGGTTATTTACGATATATGCATGTTGAGTTTTTAAACTCACTAGACTTGATTGTTGTAGGTACTGATGAGGTCGAGACCGAGGACGGGGACCAGTGAGTTAGCTTGGGTCAGCAGCAGTAGGAACCTGAGGACCTCACTTTTTATCATTTACTTTTCATGTTCAAACTTAGTTTTCTTTTTATGTTGAATTATTTTTAAGATGTGATTTTGGACACAACATTTACTTCCGCTGTTACTTAAAAATTAAATCTTTTTATCAGTCTATTTTATGAATGATGCATGTTATTTATTTAAAGAAAAAAATTTTAAATAATTCCGCAAATTTATAAATACGAAACACAGGCCTCTACAGTGGGTATCAGAGCCTATGTTCTTGTAAAGGGTTGTACTACTACTGACCTCGAGAAGCTCATGAAGTCACGTCTTCGGTCTGTAAGTTTTACATTTATGCATTTTGTTTAAAGCATGAAATACTTTAACAGCATGTTTTCATGAAATGATTTATGTCAAGATTATGATTATGCAGTATTTATTTAAATTTAAAGAAATAATAGAAATTATGCATGTTAGTTACGTATGGATTATGTATGGAATAGTATGCCTCCTAGACGCATTCCTGAGCGCATGAGAGATGATGAGCATCGTCTTGAGGACGGTGAGGATCATAGGCAGGAGAGAGATTTACCACCACCCCCTCCACCGGACATGAACGCCCAGATGCTAGCTAGAATGACGCAGTTCTTCGCACAGTTTGCGGGGAACATTGCTGGGGTAGCCAGGCAGACGGGGCCTGAGGCTACCTATGAGCGGTTCATGAAGATGAGACCGAAGGAGTTTTCAGGGACGACAGATCCCATGATTGTCGAGGTCTGGATTAAGTCCCTCGATGTTATCTTCGAGTTCATGGACTTGGAGACTGAAGGAGTTCTCAGGGACGCCCGCTTGTGGTGGGAAGGAGCATCTGTAGCCTTGAATGTGGCTACTCTGAGTTAAACACGCTTTACAGAGGTATTCTACTCTAAATATTTTACTGACGAGGTGCGTTCCAGGTTGACCAGGGAATTTATGACCCTAAGGCAGGGAGACATGACTGTTATGGAGTTCATCCGTAAGTTTGAGAGGGGTTGCCATTTTGTACACCTGATTGCAAATGATGCTGGAGACAAGTTGAGGCAATTTATGGATGGTCTACTGCCGATTTTGCGCTGTGATGTTAGGGTGGCTGGCCCTACTACCTATGATGTCGCTGTCTCCAGAGCTCTAGCTGCAGAGCAGGACCTGAATGATATTGAGAGAGATCGCTAGAGCAAGCGACCAGTCCCCGCGCCGCACCGCCCTCCTCATCAGCAGCATCAGAGTAAGAGGGCTTTCCACGGCCCATACAGGAACAGAGGGCAGCAGCAGCAGGGACGGGCAGTCCCGAGGACCGTAGAGTACCCAGTATGTGCTAAGTGCACGCGCCGTCACGCTGGAGCTTGTATGTATGGCTCAGGGAAGTGCTACAAGTGTGGTAGTCCTGACCACTTACTGAAGTATTGCCCGCAGGGGAGTCTGCCTACTCAAGTCAGAGTTTTTGCTCTCCATGCAGCGGAGACAAACCCGGAGACGATGCTTTTGACAGGTAACTTAAAGCTTTAAGTTTATATTTGAAAGTTAATGTTTCGAGGGTTTGGGTTAAGGTTTTGAACTTAGAATTTGTGATAGTATTGCATGCTCTAATCAGCGTTATTTCCGGAATTTGGATTAGAATAACTTTGACCTTCGCATGTCTATAAGTTTAGTTCTTGTAATTACTGGGTTCAGTATGATGTTCCAACCTTTCAGGGAGAATTTTTATAGCTGGTTCAGCTACGAATGCCTTGATAGATTCAGGGGCTACTCATTCGTTCATTTCGGAGACCTTTGCGAATTTTCTCCAGATCAAGACCATTGGGCTAGATGTAGTGTATTCAGTAGTATTGTCTTCTGGAGAGGAGCTGTCAGCTACTAATGTGATCCGAGACATAAACCTCGAGCTTCATGGTAATCTTGTTTGCGGATCTTATCGTACTTTCGATGCCAGAGTTTGATATCATCCTGGGCATGCACTGACTATTAAGGAACAGAGTTTTGATTGATTTGCATAGGAGATCTGTTCTAGTCCGACCGCTTGGGAGAGAGCAGTTCTTATTCGAACCTGACAGGTACTTTCCTTTACCGCGTATAATACCTTGTGTCCAGGCTAGGAAGCTTATGCGTAGAGGGTGTCGAGCATTTTTAGCAACTTTTGTGTCTGTTCCCGAGAGACCCAGTCAGTTAGCCTCCGATGTCCAAATTGTTAGGGATTTTCTAGACGTGTTTCCTGATGACGTCTCTGGTATGCCACATGTGCGGGAAGTGGAGTTTTCTATTGAGCTTATGCCAGGTACCGCACCGATCTCAAAAGCACCGTACCGTTTAGCACCGACAGAGATGGCAGAACTCAAGAAGCAGATTCAGGAACTTCTCGGCAAGGAGTTCATTCGCCGAGTTTTTCCCCATGGGGCGCGCCAGTCTTGTTTGTGAAGAAGAAGGATGGTTTGATGAGACTCTGTATTGATTACCGGGAATTGAACAGGATTACGGTGAAGAACAAATACCTACTCCCGAGGATTGAAGATTTATTTGACCAGTTACAGGGAGCCTCAGTATTCTCAAAGATTGATTTTCGTTCTGGTTATCACCAGTTGAGGGTGAAAGATGATGATGTTCTCGAGACTGCTTTTAGGACTCGTTACGACCACTTCGAGTTCCTTGTGATGCCGTTCGGTTTGACGAATGCGCCAGAGATCTTCATGGATCTCATGAATCGCGTATTTCAGTCGTATTTTGATCAGTTCGTGATAGTATTCATAGACGACATTCTCGTCTACTTAAAGAATCAAGAGGATCACAGCAGACATCTGACCGCAGTTTTGCATACCTTAAAGAAGCACCAGTTATTCGCGAAGTTCAGGTTAGAGAATGTGGCATTCTTAGGCCACATCGTTTCTAGCAGCGGTATCGAGGTAGGCCCAGCGAAAGTTGCAGCAGTCAAAGATTGGGTTGTACCGCAGAATGCATCAGAGATCTGTAGTTTCCTTGGGCTAGCAGGATATTATCGGAAGTTTATTCAGGGATTCTCCTCTATCGCAGTTCCACTCACGTCGTTGACAAAGAAGAATGCGAAATTTGTGTGGAGCGATGAGTGCCAGAAAAGCTTCGATACTTTAAAGCAAGCTCTCATCTCAGCACGAGTATTGGCCATGCCGTCAGGGCCCGGATACTTTGTTTTGTATACCGATGCTTCGAAGCTCGGTTTAGGCGCAGTGTTGATGCAACATGGGAAGGTGATAGCGTATGCTTCTCGTCAGTTGAAAATCCATGAAAGAACTACCCTACCCACGATCTAGAGTTGGCAGCCGTAGTTTTTCCCTTGAAGATTTGGAGGCATTATTTGTACGGAGAGAAGTGCCAGATCTTTACCGACCATAAGAGCCTCAAGTACTTCTTTACGCAAAAAGAGCTGAATATGCGTCAGAGGCGTTGGTTGGAGCTAGTGAAGTACTATGACTGTGACATTATCTACCACCAGGGAAAAACTAATGTAGTTGCGGATGCACTGAGCAGGAAAGTCGCAGTGATGGCTCATGTGGTGATTCCGAGACCTCTTCAGTTTGAGATGCAGTGGTTTGATCTAGAGACATATCCTCGAGGTAGAGTTCCCCGTCTATCTGCTTTGACGATTCAGTCTTCTCTTCTAGACCGTATTCGCAGTGGGCAGCCAGCAGATGAGCAGTTGGCAAAGTTGAAGCAGAGAGATGAGGCCAAGGGCAGTATCTTGTATACAGTTAGCGACGGTATTGTGAGATATCGAGAAAGAATGTGGGTTCCTAGTAGTGATTCTATTCGAGCAGATATTTTATCCGAGGCCCACATGTCATCGTACTCTATTCATCCTGGGAGTATGAAGATGTACAAAGAACTGCAGTTGTTGTATTGGTGGCCCGGAATGAAGAATGATATCAGACGTTTTGTATCCAAGTGTCTGACGTGCCAGCTAGTGAAAGCGGAACATCAGAGACCAGCAGGCTTGCTCAAGCCTCTTCCTATTCCCGAGTGGAAGTGGGAGAATATTACCATGGACTTCGTGGTAGGCTTGCCGAAGTCAGCCAGAGGGTCAGATGCTATCTGGGTAATTGTTGATCGTCTTACCAAATCCGCACACTTCTTGCCCATTAAGACGACTTTCACCATGATTCAGTATGCATAGTTGTGTATCCGCGAGATAGTCAGACTTCATGGTATTCCCGTTTCTATAGAATCTGACCGAGATCCTAGATTCACTTCCTCCTTTTATAAGAGTTTGCATTCAGCTGTGGGTACGAAGTTGATGTTTAGCACAGCCTTCCATCCTCAGACGGATGGTCAGTCAGAGAGAGTTATCCAGAGTTTGGAGGATCTTCTCCGTGCATGTGTCATCGATTTCTCGGGGAGTTGGGAGTCGAAGTTGCCATTGGTAGAGTTCACCTATAACAACAGTTTTCAGTCGGCTATAGATATGGCTCCATATGAAACATTGTACGGTCGTAAGTGCAGATCGCTTATTCATTGGGATGAAGTAGGGGAGAGATCAGAATTGGGTCTGGAGATTATTCAGTAGACTACCGATGTGGGGACCCAGACGCTAATCATCTTCTTAATTATCATTGGGATAGTAATTAATCTGGGTCTAAATTATTTTTTTTAATATAGTGCGGAACGTAATGGAATCAATCTAATATACATATCAGTACAAAAGTATAAGTCTTGTACAAAATACATTCATCTAAATCTAAGGTTCAACAACTAATTATCAAGTGTTCAAACCCTATTTACATCGAAGTCTGTAGTCTCCACTCTAATCACGATCTATCCTCATCTCCTTGACCCTGACCATGTCCCACCTGTTTCCATGCACACATACAAACACGACAACAGCCGGATAACTCCGGTGACATATATATCCCAGTATAAACAATGTAAACATGCAGTCATATAAAAGCAAATATAAAAGCATGAAACACATATCAATAACATATATCAAATCTGCAAAACATGTATCAATACAATCTCTTCATCACACTCTGTGACTACCAGACTCTGACTCGACTCATCCTAATCTAGGGATCTTGATCTGAATAAGAACGCAACATTCTCCCATCTACTTTACCCTAGCTAGATAGTGGTACGTTCTTAGTCCCAGACGATCTGGCGGTCTATAACGAAGATCTGCAATAGGAGTCGGTCTTCTCCTCAGTCTATCGATATATATCCAAAAGTCCAGTGATTTGTCGGTTCTTCCATGATGGTTCTGTCAAAGACTAGGCGGATCTGCCCAACTCTAACTCATGCTTTGCTAAAAATCAATAGAGTAAGCATATCAATATCAAGCATTGCAAATATCAAATGCAATAATCATTTAGTATGTGATTTTGGGAAACTCAAGTCAATCTAACTCGAGTTGTGCAATCCCGAATCAACATTTATCTATACATTTCTCTTCTCGGTCTGACGAATTCGAAGTCTCGAGGTCAGATCTGTCCATACCCAATCTGTCAATGACAATATCGAATAGACACAATATCAATATACAACTCATTCAAGACCTGTTCTAATCAATACTCAATTCAAGACATAATCTGATCAATATCAACGATGCGATGATACAATACGAATCACAATCTCAATTCTGTACAGTCTCGCAATACCGGCAATACAATATCAGTATATACGAATCAACAACTCATCTGATCCAAGTCTGAATAATATCAATATACCCAGCGATATAGTATAAATCAGATATCAACTCCAACACCTCATAATCGATAACAATATAATTCTGATATCAAATCGGTATAACCACAATCGAATCAACTCTGAAAATTCCTAACAATTGTATAAACAGTATGTTCTTCGATCCGATTTCAATTATACAATGTCTGATATCGCAAGAATTTATATATATATATATATATATATATATATCTATATATATATATATATATATGATACAAGTGGCTCGTTGCATGTTCTGCACGTCTCGCGCTCGGGCGGTCACAAGTTACCGCTCGGGCGCGGAAATTTCTGTCGAGATACTCAGCTGATCATCTCCTGGCGCTCGGGCGGTAATATTCTACTGCTCGGGCGCCAAACATTCTGTCCAAACTCATGGTGCATTGGCGCTCGGGCGGTTCTTTTCTACCGCTCGGGCGCGAGATGTTCGGTCCAACATCTTGGCTTATAATGTAACGATGCCATGCTTCTTCATTTGAGTTCCTATAACCTCAATTCTGTCAATTAATCCACGTCTGATTACAGCAATTAAATCTCGGGCATTACAACCGATGTAGTAGTCAAGATCCGTGATAGGTTGAGGACTGCTCAGAGTCGACAGAAGAGTTATGCGGATCAGAGGAGGAGAGATCTAGAGTTTGCCATTGGCGACCATGTTTTCGTGAAGATAGCACCTATGAAAGGTGTCATGCGGTTCGGGAAGAAAGGAAAGCTTAGTACAAAATTCATCGGACCATTTGAGATCATCGACAGGGTTGGGACGTTAGCTTATCGTGTTGCTCTTCCGTCGAATCTGTCCGGAGTACACAATGTGTTCCACGTCTCTATGCCGAGGAAGTATATGGCGAACCCTTCGCATGTCCTGAATTTTGAACTGTTGCAGCTCACTCTGAACCTGTCTTATGAAGAGAGACCAGTGCAGATCTTAGACAGATAGGAGAAGAAGCTTCGTAACAAACTGGTCAAGCTAGTGAAGGTCAAATGGCTTAATCATTCGGAGGAGAAAGCTACGTGGGAATCGGAGCCAGAAATGAGGAGTCGGTATCCCGAGTTATTCGTTAAGTTTTAATTTCGAGGACGAAATTTCTTTTAAGGGGGGAGAGTTGTAGAACCCGATAAATCAGATTACGTATAAGACATGCATAATTTCTATTATTTAAATTAAAAATACTTTTTTATATATTTATGGAGTATTTTATTCATTTTAAAACTTGTTAAGTCATGATCATTTATTTTAAATCGCAGAGATTTAGTTTTACCTTTTCAGTTAAATAAGCGAGGCCGGACTGGATTTGGAATATTGAGATAAAATTTAATAATAAGAAAATATTCCTAAATTTAATTTAAGTCAAAGAATAATTTTTTTTTAAGGTATAAGTATGTTTAAGGATTTATTTAATTAATTGGAGTTAAGTAGTAAATAAGTTCTTTTATGTCCAATAATTAATTAAAAGCCTAAATTAAAATGTGTAACCAATTGGGATAAATTAATCTAGGCCTATTTTATTAAAAAAATTGTAACATAACATGTTAGTAATTTATTTTAAGATTTATCCATGCATGCAAGAAAAATTACTATCCTAAATTAAGTTATTAATTCACTAAAATACATAATAAGTGTTTAAAACTTAAGGAGCTAAAATTCAATAATTAAGCAATATTTTACCCCACTTTGATAGCAATTTTTTGCCACTCCCTTAAGCAAGTTAATTATGTTTTGGCAACTCTCCATTTTTATTCATTTCCTTATCCTTTCTTGGTAAGATAATTCCCTCACTTTTAATCACCAACAATTAATAATTAAGCAATATTTCTACCTTGTTTGGATAGCAAAATTTCGGTCATCAACTCCCCTAAATCTCCCTCAAATCCCAGAATATTACCTCATTTCCTTATCTCCCGAATAATCAAGGATAGAAAGATTTTCATTTGTCATTCAATCCCCATTTAATTGGTAACTTTCCCCTCATTTTTCCTAGCTTTCCTCCCACCCCTTAACTTCGAAAATTCTGAGATTTACAGCAACACAAAAATCGTGAGAAGCACAAGAAAAAAAGAGAGAAAACAAGAAAGAAAAGAAACTCCGTCTCCGTCGCGCCGCGTTTGTCGTAGCATTTGTTTTCTTCTTAAACAAATTTCAGGCATGTTTATATTGTTCTTTGCTCTTCAATCAAGTCCTATAGGTATTTTAAACATCACATGCACATTATTTTTAAGGCAAAAACCGGAACTTGACAGCAAAAGTTTTCGAAAAACCTGCACAGAATTCTCGGTCGTTCCTTGTTGCTTCACGGGTTGGCTTGTTTTTGTGATTTCAGGGATTGGCTCGATTTCAGGCGCTCAAGGCTACATCTAGGAACGTACTAGGGTGTGTCAAGATCATGTTGGTCCATTAGTTCAAGCCCCTACACGCTGGATGAAGGCTTGACAGCAACTTTCCCTTAGTTGCAAGTTGAGCCTTGATTTTCTTGTTTTGGTTGTCTAAGTTGAAGGTTCGGATCATGGTGGGTCTAAGGCCCGTAACCATGGTTAGAACCCTTCCTTAGCATTTCTAGGATGTGACCAAGATGATCCTTCAAGGCTTGGTTCATGGTCCCATCGAAATTTTTAAACAAACAACACTAGTGTCCCTCGGATTCTATTTTTTTCTGTTTTGGGAGTGTGAGTTTCGATCTTGAGGTGTTGGGTGGATTGTGGTTCGCTTCTAGCCGATATCCATGGTGCATATAACACTTCATCATGTCTAGATCGAGCCATGGTCGACCATATGACCACTGTAACGACACAAGGCAACAAGAGATCCACACCATCGCATGGTACAGAATTTGTTTGGTGTTCTCGGTTTCAAGCTTCGGTTGTCCTAGGTGTTTGCTTGAGTTATGTTTCGCCAAGTGCCCTTAGTCATGGTTCAAGCCACATCTTAGGACGTTGGGAATAGACTCTAGTCGGTGATTCAAGCTCCAATGGCCTTGGTTTCGCAAACCATGCAAAGGAAAGCACGGCTGCTGTCACGGCATTGGACAGCAACTTTGCTGCGCTTCAGAGGTATCGTGCGAGCTCTTGGTTGGCTTGTAGCCTTTGGCCTTGGAATGGACAGTGCCACGATGAGTTAGAAGGTCATGTTTTTGTCCGTTCGTTATTTTGTGAAGTTTATAAGTCATGCGAGAATTTACGGTTCAATGTGTCAAAGTGACTCTCGAAAGAGAGTTTCACGATTTTGGCCTCCATTCATATTTTTCGTGTATTACAGCCCTAGGGTTATGTTTTCCAGTATTTTAGGAGTATTTTAATCATGGCTAAACGATGGTTCGATGTAGGTTCGAGTTGGCACATATCCATGGTTGAATACTAAGTTTGTTGGGCGTAATTGCCTCATTTTTTGTTCGGATGTTAAGTTCCTTTCAAGTTAAGATTATTTACATGTTTCTCACGTTAGAATTAGGTCGCAGCGAGCCGGGGAAGGATCCAACTCATTTGGTAAAAATAAGATTATAATTATATTACGTGCATAAAATATAAAATGTATATTTTTGAGATATATGTGATATGTCTTGTGGTCACTTTACGCTTATGGGATTGCTTCACCCGGTGACTTATGACCATTTTACGATTATGTATGGGTACGAATATCCAGTCCAAGGGCTGTGATGATCTCTGCCGTCCAGTATACTGTGGTTTAGTCTGATCAGACGTTCATGTTATGTTACGGGCCACTTGCGTAGAAACATTATCTCTACAAAAAATTACGATATTATATGTTATGACAGAGCTCTATCGAGCAAAGCTTTTACCTATAATTTTAAGATATGCACGTATTTATAATTATCCATGACACGATTTTCACCTTACGGTTTACGATACGATATTTTTATGTTACGCGAAATGTTATGATATATTTACTTGTTATTCACGATATATGCATGTTGAGTTTTTAGACTCACTAGACTTGATTTTTATAGGTACTGATGAGGTCGAGACCGAGGGCGGGGACCAATGAGCTAGCTTGGGTCAGCAGTAGTAGGAACCCGAGGACCTCACTTTTTATCATTTACTTTTCATGTTCAAACTCAGTTTCTTTTTTATGTTGAATTATTTTTAAGATGTGATTTTGGACACAACATTTACTTCCACTTTTACTTAAGAATTAAATCTTTTTATCAGTCTATTTTATGAATGATGCATGTTATTTATTTAAAGAGAAATTTTTTAAATAATTCCACAATTTACAAATACGAAACACGGGCCTCTACATTCACAATTTCGTCAAGTATTCCATTTACATTATTCTTTATTAAAACAAGCTAACTGAACTCTAATTTTCAATATTGACTTAGAAAAATTATTTTATATTTGGAAAAAATGACATACACGCTAATGTTAGTCTTGTTGAAGTGGAAAACATGCGAGATGGTGGGACCATAGTATGCAAGCTAAAATATAATATGATCGCTTCTATGTCAAATTAATTGTAGAGACGGTTTGAGGAAACAATGAATGTTGTTGACATTCAAATGCACATGCAAGTGTTGTGTGGTGCTGAAACTCGTACATTAATGTACATTACTTTCAAGAAGCTCATGACTATATGTATGCAAAATGGGACTCCAGCTCATAATGATGTACATATAATTGAGCTTATTGAGAAGGTGATAGTTATTGAATTGATGACTCCCAACGAGTTACATGATAACATCATTTGTTGTCAATCTATCACTCATTTGACGGGTTTATGGTGAATTTCAACATGAATAAGATAGAGGCTAGCCTTGAAGAGCTAGTCAATATGCTTACGACTTATGATGCCACCACAAAAAGGAAAATATTGTCTCACAAAACCCCAGAAGTCAAAATATGTTTGTTTCTGCTGCAAGTAGCATGGACATTGGAAAATATCTAGGCCAGAAATAACCCGCCTCAATCTACTTGCATATTTGGGTTTTAATTCCCTTCTTTTTTATCTCTTCACCTACAAATCAACCTAAAACATGTGAGAGATTAACGATATGCATAATATAAGCAAAAAGAATCGAAAATAGACTCAAAATATTGTAATCATGCAAGAATGACACTACCAATAACACAATAAGATATGTAAAAATGATAATTATCATGAATCGATCAAATTTTGCATTCTCTTATTAAACCGTGTATAAATTTCGATTTATTTTCTCCTTTAAAATTACAATATTTTTAAGATTCCGTTCCTCGTTATCCAACTAAAGGGCTCTCATCTACTTCATTTGACACCAATAATTGCCCTAGAGAGTTCCAACCAAAAAACAACCAAAACACCAAACTACACACGCACATTCAACCTCAAAATCTTTGAAATAGTAACCAAAAAAAAAGTGTAATATTATATGATATCATATTATACAAATAGAAAGCAAAAAAGTGGAAGATGTTGAAAAGGGCCATAGTATGCTTAATAAAAAAATATAAAAAAAACAAAGTGGTTAGTGGGTACCCAATCCTATTAAATAAATCAGACTTAATCTCTTTCGAACAACCAAAACCCCACAAATTTAAACACACTTTGTTTGGTAGTGACTGTCTGTATTACGACTCCACCTTTTTGCACTAATGAAGGCTCAAAGATTGTGTACCCATCCACACGTGCTACCTTTGCCCATTCTAAATTCCAAACCACAAATATTACGAATTTCAAATAAATAAAACTAGGATAAATAAATACATTACTATAATATCAATTTCGTCGTTTTCTATTCATCTATTTTTCTTATTGGAGGTAGCCATAAAAACTTCTGTTCGAGTCTGTGATTTTTTTGGCTTCGAATGATCGCCAAAGAAGTGCGCAAATCCCTTTTTTGGTTTTTAAAAATATGATAGATTTTTTATCCATTGGTTAGATTTGTGTTTGAAGCTTTCAGTTATTGTATGAATAAACAAACACTTCACATATTTTGTACAATACTGGAATTCTGATGAGGTGGTCTGTGTAAGCTTATGAGACTCTAATTGATTGAATTTTGGTTTCAATACAAACGCATCTGGTCCAATTTTCATCGGAGTTCTCGATTTTAACTGGATATGTCAGTGATATTCAGTATCGTGTTCGTGCTTTAAAAAAATAGTTTATATTTGGTAGAAAAATCGTGGGTTTGGGAAGTTAATTTATGACGTTATGGAATCACACAAAATATGTTAAAATATATTCGAACTCGGAAAATGTCAAGTAAGATCTATCCAAAGACAGGAAACAAGACTTTTGATGTAAGAGATGAACAACATATGCGATAGAACGTCTTGAACTTATTTTTTTTCTTCCAATTATTAAAAAAAAAACATCTATTATTGAGTACAGAGCACACGAGCATTGTCCTGTCTTCTACTGAATTTATTTTTATTTTATTTTATTTTAGTAATTCATTTATATCATCTTAGGCTTGGAATAAAATTGAATCTGATACGTGGCATTGTTATATCTATCGAACATGTTCTTAAAGACATTTAGTCTAAAGACATACAGCTACGTAAAGTTTCCAGCCGATATATTATTTTCAGAAACTGAGCTAAGAAAATGAGGCATTTGAATCTTGAAATAATAATTGATATAAAGTTCATTCATATATGGAACTTTTACAAAATATAAAATATTTATAGAAGATATACAAAAAATTTTAATAACAAATTATTTCACCGAGCTCTATCTCATAAACATAAATTCATAAAAATCACCAATATTATTATTATTATTATTATTATTATTATTATTTATGTGGTTATAAATCCGACAAGGAATACTTTTTTTGTTAATCTCAAAGAAGATATGTAGAGATTTTGGAGTGCTCTCGACCTTATAACTAGACTTTTAAGAACAAGTCGATCGAGATTCATTCATTGTCATCATTTTCTGATCATATTCGATGTACCTATTATCTGTTTTTAATTTATTATTGTTGTTTTAATAATAATATATTTATTAAATTAAATAATGAAAGTAAGAGCAAGTATATTATACTAGCCAAAAATGTGGTTGGGTTATTAAAAAAAACATTAAAAAATATTACACAAAAATTCACGTGAGACCGTTTTATGGTTCAACTTTTTCAGATAAATCTCTAACCCGACTAGTTCATGAAAAAGTATTATTTTTATACCAATTTTTTGTTTTGTAAATATAAATCGAGTCAACATGTCTCACGGACTTTCTCACATTACACTTACTCAAATATTATTATTTTCCCCTACAATTTAGGAGATTCATTGTATTCATTTTGATGCATAGGTTGGAGAATGTAGTTTTGGTTGTGTGGACGTACGTGGTTTTACAAGTTAAATCTGAACGGGATAAAAAAGATAGGACTTGAATCTAAAAATGTTAGGTAAAATGTACGGATTTTACAAGTTTTAGAGATGACTTAGAGAAGGTGAGATTAACAGTGTGTTTGGCAGGATTTGAGAGGATTTTGTGGGATTTGGAATTGGATTTGGAATTGGATTTGGAAATTCAAGTATTTGAAATTTCATTTGGTGTTTGGTTTAAAATTTAAAAATGGTATTTACAAATCCATTTCTTGTTTGGAGAAAATAGGATTCGAATTTGGAATTTTAAAATTTTACTAATTACCCTTAGAAATTTTTGGTGGAGAATGATGTGTTGGATAAAAAAAGTTTTTATGTTTTTAAAATCCAAATCCCACCAAATCTTATCAAATTTGATGGGATTTGGATATACTTGTTGAAATCCCATGAAATCCTAAGCAAATCCGAATCCTTTTTTATTAACATCTTGCCAAACAGTAAAAATAGGATTTTGAAATCCAAATCCCATGAAATCCTCTCAAATCCTGGTTGCCAAACACACTGTAATTATAATTTGCTAGGATTTTTATTCTATCGAGATTGAAAAAACTTATATATGTTCCGGGACATGATTCTCGTTTTGTTATATATATGTTCAAACTTTAACAGTGAGATGGAATTTGGGGAGATTATGTTGAAATATGAATTTTTTTTAGTTCTATTGAATTATGAAATTGGAGATATGACGTTGAATATGATTTTTTTTTCCTATTGAATTTTAATAAAATTACACATAATTTTTTTGAAAAATCACAATTGCATGTGATTAAATTTTAAAAATTACACATAATTAAAAAACAAAAATACATAATTAAAAAACAAAAATACCATTTATTAAAAATTATACATGATCAGAAATGGATGAATTTCAGTATTCATCTTTACGTAAAATTAAAAATAAAAATACTTAATTAAAAATTACACACGGTTTATTTTATATTTTTTCTTTTTTGGAATTTTTTCAATAAAAAAAAATTAAAAAATTAATTAAAGGACCGTTGAGTTTAGACCGCCAGATCAACTCGGACTTTAATAATTTTTTGTTTTTAATTTTAAAAATTAAATTATGATCAGAGTTTTCTGACCGCTGGATTTTTGGAAAAATGGGTGTGAGCACTTCATCGTGAGGGCCGCTCATTCTCTCGCACGTGGAAAGATCAGTGTGCAAGGTCATCCGCCCTCGGAGGCTGATGATTTATGAAGAACGCTCTTAATCAATCGCATGGATGATTTGGCCATTTGGGGGGTTGGGGAACTTGGGTTCTTTGGTTCTTTGCAATTTGAGTTCTCGATGCCAACATTATTCCAGTTATCATTCGCTTACCCATTTATCATATATGATTAAAAAAATGAATAATTATAATATGTTAATGATGATATGCGGATGAATTAGGTAAGTTGGGTCGGGACAATCCATCAGGCTTGATAAGAGTTTGGTTAAGAGAAAAATGAGCAAGTGGATATATCTTGTGGAGAAGATATCTCTCTAATATGACTTCAACTATAACCTGCAAACAAGGAAATGAACTCGTAAATGGGCGCAGGAAAAGTATCCAGCGTAGTCAGTCCGATGTTTAAGTCAGCAGGTTGAAGGTGAAGGATAATGGCAATATATGTGAAGATATATGTGAGTGCTTGAAGATAAAGAAAATTACAGAATCTTTTTAATGATATGTATACCTGCTATTTATAGGAGAAAATCTCATTATTACCTTGTTTTCCGTATCCACCTGCAAAGTATGGTAAGATGGCTGCCCATACCCTGCTTCTGATGAATTTTTTGACACGCCAAACCCATGTTGTTCTGACAGTAGTTGTGGGGACCCGGACGCTGATCTTTCTGTTTACTCATCTTTGGGATTTAATTATCAATTAAGATAAAACAGGATCTAAAAAAATTTCTTTTTTTTTTTTTAAATGTAACTGCGGAAGGTAATGTAATCTAAACAATATATATACAATTCTGTATAACAACTACAATTCAGTAGAAAAGTACAATACTGTACAACCTAAGTCTAAGGTTCAATTACTAAATTCAAGTAATAAACCAAATCTGTTACAAGTCCGGAATCACCACGCTAACCCGTCTTCTCTCATCGTCATCTCGACCCGGATCCAGCCCCACCTGTTGTCATGCACACATACAAAACAAGACAACAGCCGGATAACTCCGGTGAGAATAAATCCCTATATAAAACATGGTAAGCATGTATATAAACAAACTAAATCGTAAAACATGCTATCATGTATAGAAACAATCTATTTCATAGTCTATGAAATTAATCAAATAAGCATGCAACTCAATTCAGATAAACATGCATATAAACAATCTTAATCATAAAACATGCTAATCCAACGGAAAGCAGTAATGATGGGTCCCATGATCTAGGAGCCACATCCATATAAGCATGCAGTTCTAATCAAATCATGTCTAGACTTGACTCGATCTATAACTCTAGGGATCCCGTTGTGAATAAGACGTCACTGTCTGTCACCTACCCTCCCAATCGAGGTGCTGTACGTCTTATTCCTAGACTTCGGCCTGATCTGTATCCGCATCTACAAAGGGGTGGTGATCTTCCCCTAAGCTGGGATATCGCCGAACATCTAGAAGTCTGGATGATCTCGCAGACTTTCCTATCTTAATGCATGAATACAAAATCTGTAAACCAAGCATAATAAGATAAAACATAAACAAGAATATAGTATGTGATTTATTGGGCAACTCAAGGATGGTCTCGATTGAGTTGTTTCTTCCCGAATATCACATGAATTATACCTTTGTCGTCCCGATCTGACGAAGACGATGACCTGTATTCAACTCTGTCCATATCAAATCTGAAAAGACAATATCGAATACATAGTATCAGTGAATAACTCAATTCACAATTTGTTCTGATCAATACTCAATTCAGTATACAATCTGATCAATGTCTGAATAAGATACAATCTGAGTCATATCAATAATATCAAAATCTAATCAAAATCATATCTGAATCTGATCAATCTAACTCAACTGATGTTTTGACGGCATAGCAATACAATCTGAATAAACCTGTCAATCTGAACATCTTATATATAATACCAGAACTCAAACTCTCAATACCGGTATGTTCACAATCAATGATACACCATTCTGATATCAAGATATTAATCAATATCTTTCCTCATTCATAACAATTGCATAACCATTCTAATCTGAAATCTGACTTCGATTATACAATGTCTACGGTAGCAGAAACGCCATATCTGAATCACATGCAATTCTAGTAACATCATACTTTCAAAACATCTCAAAACGTAACAAAACTTACGTCCTTGTGTAGCTCGAGTCGAGAGGAGCACAGAACTGAAGTCGGATTTGAATTCTGATACCTGGATTCTTCGAAATCACCAATCGAAAAGGCGTAAGGATTTTCCTTTCAAACCTTCGACCCTTTTCTGAAATTTGGAGAGAAGCCACGTGCAATCCTAATATATATACTGCATGCAAGGCTGGAAAACGTGGCATCATTTCTCATGCAACACGCATGACCGTGGGTGCGGTGAGTGTAAGGAGCGCGGGTGCGCTCAAGCGGTGATCCTAGCCATTCTCTCGGCAGCTCATACCGCGGGTGCGCTTCTTGCAAGACCACGGGTGCGCTCCGTCTAATACCGCGGGTGCGGTGTGTCTACGGGATTTGTACTTCATTTTCTGCACATGCACCGCGGGTGCGGTCGTGCTAGCACCGCGGGTGCGGTCGTGCAAACTTCTAAATTCTAGCTTTCTGATCATGCAACACCTGGTTTCTCAAATCTTTCTTCCCTCATTGCATGTCATGCATTCTCATATCTTTCGAGTCTTACATTAACGAAGATTAACAATCTTGGTTTATCAATTCTATAATTCTTGGGCATTACAGTAATGATTGCCAAGCATTAGGTAGCCCATACTGATGCACTTGAGTGAGGTGTGCTTCTCGAGATATCCCGGGTAGAAAACCTCCCGAGAATTTGTATGAGAGCCCGAGCACTTGTTAACCCGGGGAGAAAAGGTTCTGGACATCTACCTGCCCGGCTTCTGAAGAAATCATCTTGTACACTGACTCTGATTTGTGCTACTCATTTAAGGATGACCCGTGCTCTTATGGGGGTATCACCACCCATCTCTTAAATAGTCGGACTAGAGTCATACTCGATGTCTCGAACAGTCATGCTTGGACTCCAACAGAAAGATGATAAATCCGGACTATAAAAGCATCGGGGGCTTCATATTTCAGAGAGATGGGATGAGGTGTCGGAGCCTCAAGTCTCTCGGGCTTTAAATAAGATGCCGATGCCTCATGTCTCCCGGACTTTGAATAATATTATGGGGCCTCGTGTCTCCTGGACTTTGAATAATTTTGTCGTTTAGTATTCTCGGGTAGTTGAGATGAAGTCATGATGACGTAAGTCCTGGAGTTTGAACGGTCAAAAACATTTCGTATTTCGAGAACACGATCAGTCTGACACGCATTGATTTTCATGCACGTCCTTTCATATACCCGCACAATTTCCAAGATGCATCATAGCCATCCGATTCACCTTTAGATCAATGGTGGATATAATTTCCCTTCGCCTATATATTACAACATACCTACTTTAGTTGTCACTTTCAAAAATTCAAAATTTTCTCCTCACTCTCTTACTTTCTCCAACGTGTGCCACTCCTTCACTCCGGCGAATTTCCAACCACCAATCCTTCGCTCAATCAACCTTTGTAAGTTTTCTGCCATTTTTCTTTTAAAAACAATGTCTGATTCTACCTCAAACGCGCAAGGCTCATCTGGGTATGAGTCCACCACGATGCGCTCCGATTCAACTCTTTCTCCATCCACAAAACGTTCGTTTACCCAGTTTTCTTCAAAACCTCAAATCATAAAAATCAAAACCCTCTTCTGCTGGGCCCTCCCGAGCTCTGAAAAAGAGCAAAGGCAAGAGCAAATCCTTGGCTTTCTCCCCTCCCCAATCTGAGACTCCAGGAGTTCCATAGCTTGCTTCTATGAGTAGCACTCTACGCTCGGGAACGGATGAGGAGCTTAGGACTCTCAGCTCCATCCTTTCAACTTTTCAAATTTTAATATTCGGCCCTTCTGATAGGGCCAATCAACCTCCATGTCTGCCCGGCTCAAATCTCGATTCCTTGATGATATACCCTCTTCTCAGAAGGTATGGAAAGGATGTTACTTTTATATTCAACTCCCGGCTCCCCTTTATTTTCTGACTGGCTTCCTCCCTTCTTTTCCTACTCAATCTGCTCTTCCACGGTCCTATAAATTCGAAGAACCATACACTCGAAGCCAAGAGTTGGTGGAAGGTCAGAAATTTTCTTCTTCCACCCTCATTTCTGAGGAAAATTTAATAACATACGGGTTGAATGCCTAGGCTGAAGACCCCTTAGACCGGGTAGTTGAAGAAGTTGCTGCCTCGGGTGCTCAACCCGGTAACTTCCCCTCTTTGCACTTAATCTTTGTTTTTTTTCTGTAAATTTTGAGTATTCATCCTTCTTTTTCTCTTTTTCTGTTTTTACAGATTCCAAAATGCAGGAGTCCTTTACCAAAAAATGAGCAACCGAGAAGGCAGTGAAGGAGAATAGGCTTGCAGCCCGAAGGGCGGCTGCCGAGAAAAAGAGACTAGCTGAGGAGGAGGCGGCCCGGATGAATGAATCTGTCCGGGCAGAAACTCAACAACAACGGGAGGCGAATCAAGCGGACTCCCAAGAAGAGTCTGAAGACCATATTCTCCTCATCCAAAGGAAGAGAAAGGCTGTGACAAGCCCGGAACTTATACAGGTTGAAGGCAACCAAAGAGAAAACCAGGGCACCACCTCCCATGCAACACAATCCACACCTCCTCTCCAAAGCCGACAACTCCAAGAATCTCAGCAGCCCAATCTGCCTACCCGGGCCAATATCTTCACAGAAGGAGCCACGCCAACTGGACTTAATCTTTTTAAACAGATGCTCATTCCAGTTGAGGAGGTGCACCTGAAGAACTCCCTCCCGACCCCCAAGCTCTTTCAGGGATCAAACCGGATCTTTTCCGTAAGTTCTTCTCTCTTCTCTCTTCTCTTCTCTTCTCTTCTCTTCTCGCTCTTTTTTTAGCTAATTTTTTGTGAACATGGTGTTAAAATGGTGATTTCGGCCTTTGAAGAGTTGGAAGCAGCGGACACTATTGCTAATAATAGAGCTCGGTCCTTCCAAGAGCTTCAAGAGCAATTGAAAGAGGAGATTTCTCGAGCTCAATCATCCGGCCAACCTCCGTGTTGCTTTGGATATGGCCAATCAGGAGATCCTGAAGGTCCAGGCAGATCTGACGAAGGCCAGAGATGACACCGATGAGGGCCTCGCCTGGGAGGAGCTTTACAAGGTATTGTATCTGTCTTGGAGTCGAGGAATCGTTCACTATCCGAGCATGTAGAGATACAACAATCCCGGGCGGAGAGAGCTGAGATTTCCCTGGTTGCGGCTGACTATCAAAAAGACAAAGTGGCGTGCCTCCTTCCTCCGATCTCCAGAGTTCAAGGCGGCTGTCAAAATATCAGGCATGTCCTTTCTTTAAGACCGGCTTTGACAAATTCCGGGAGCAATTTGAAGAGGCCGTGCTATTGCCTGAGGATAGGAAAGACTTCCCTAACTTTGACCGAGCCATAGCATCCCTTCCAAAGGATGCAGAAAAGGAGAAGGGGGGACCCCAAAAAGAAGAGCAGACGGGGTTGAGCCCAATAGATATGGAGTATGATTGTGATTTTCTTCTATTTTTTTGTAATTCTTGCCCTCGGGTTTTTATCAATGAAATTTTATTCATTTATATTATGTATTTCCATGCGAATGAATATCATTTGCAATATAAACGGACTTAGAAAAATTTAATCACGAACTTCTTGTGAATGATAAATCACAAAATTTTTCTAAGTTTTGTAAAATCCCCTAAGTCAGTGTACGGAGCCCTGGATTTTATAAATAACCAGAGTGTGGAACCTTAGGCCGGGGATCATGTCCCGAGACTTGGGAATGGTCGAGGTGTTGAGCCCCGAGCCATTTCAGAGCCCTGGGCTTATTAATAAACAAGATACGGAGTATTGGGCCGGGGATCATGTCCTAGGACTTGGGAATGGTCGAGGTACGGAGCCCCGAGCCAGGGTGCAAAGCCCTAGGCTTATTAATAACCAAGGTACGGAGCCTTGGGCCGGGGATCATGTCCCGGGACTTGGGAATGATCGAGGTTCGGAGCCCGAGTCAGGGTGCAGAGCCCTGGGCTTATTAATAACCAAGGTACAGAGCCTTGGGCTAGGGATCATGTCTTGGGAATGGTCGATGTGCGGAGCCCCGAGCCATGGTGCAGAGCCATGTACTTATTAATAAACAAGGTACGGAGCCTTGGGCTGGAGATCATGTCCTGGGACTTTGGAATGGTCAAGGTGCGGAGCCCTGAGCTAGGGTGCGGAGCCCTGAGCTTATTAATAACCAAGGTACGGAGCCTTGGGTCGGGGATCATGTCCCGAGACTTATAAATTAACCGGGGCTTTGTACCTCCCAGGTTATAATATTCATACATTTTTTGAGAAGAAAAGAACTTTCATTATATATTCAAACAATAATTACATTTTTAAAGCGTAATACTTTTTCAAATGAAATACATTCCATGGTTGCTTGAGAGAGCGTCCTTGAGCATCCTCTAAATAATATGATCACGAACTAACCTTCCGGGTTATCTTAAAAGGTCCTTCCCATCGAGCTTCAAATTTTCCAACATCTCCAGCTGGATTGACTTTTTTCATCATCAGATCACCTATTTGAAAATCTCGGATTCAGACTCTCTTGTTATATGATTTCATAACCCTGCTTCGGTAAGCTTCCATTCTGATACGATCCCGCCCACAAGATTTTTGGTTTGTCTCGATCTTTTAAACAAGTAATTGATAGGTGTCATAATCGCCTCTAGATCACGACGCATAGGGATGTAAACAAACCAAACCGTTCGCGAGCTATTCGGAACTCGGCTCGATAAAAAGCTTGTTTGAGTTCATTTGTTAATCATATCAAACCAAGCTCAAGCTCGATTTTGAGCTCGACAACTTAATCAAACCAAGCTCAAACCTAATCGTATTCGGCTCGTGAGCTCGCAAACGTGTTCGTTAATAGGCTCGCGAGCTTGAACTCGGCTCGTTTAGGTGGCTCGTAAGCTCGAGCTTGACTCATTTGTTGAGTTGACAAATAAAAATATTAGTACTAATAAAAGTTAAACTTTTATGTCTAATATAAAATTAGTTCATAGATATATTTAATTTTAACAAACTCGAATCAAGCTCAAATTCGAGCTCAATTGTATGTTTTACGAGCTCGAAAACGAGCCGAGCTCAAGTCAGTCTTGTTAAATATGATAAACGAGCTATTAATAAACCAAGCTCGAGCCCGTATTGATTAACATGATAAACGAGCTTTTAACGAGTCGAACTAGAGCTTTTCACAAGCTTAGTAATTTCAAGACAAGTAGAATTCTAGCCTGATGATAAAAGCTCGAATAAAGCTCGAGCTTGAGCTCGAGCTCTATCAATCTTAAACGAGCCAAACTCAAGCCAGATGATAAAAGCTCGAATCAAGCTCGAGCTCGAGCCGAGCTTGAATTAATCTTAAACTAGCCAAGCTCAAGCCTGATACTGTTCGGCTTGGTTTGGATCATTTACATCCCTAACGACACAACGCTCTACTTCCTTCAGCTCCACTACCTCGTCTACTCTTATCACCATGTCTATCATAGGTCTCCTCTCCTTCACATCGCCTATATCTCTCACGCTTGATACGATCCCGCCCACGAGATCTTTGATTTGTCCCGATCTTTGAAACAAGTAATTGATAGGTGTGATAATCGTCTCTAGATCACGCGGTCTAGCAACAATTAATCAACGGTAGAAACAATCGCGTTCAAGAGAACCTCCAAATAACCCGTCCTTGGCAAACCTCGTGATATTCGATTGACAAACGTCACAAAAGATAAATCTTTTGAAAAGTTTGATTTGATACGATGCAAAAGTTATGACGAAACTTAAGCTTGTTTTTGAGAGAATTCTCAAAGAAATTTTTATAAACTCAATCAATAATTATTCAATGTTTTTACAATGATAGATTTTCGAGTATATATTGTTCACAAATCTCAAAGATATCAAATCTAGCTACCAAAATAATTAAAACTCTAATTTAGGAACAAATTCTCGCCAACACGTATAGGACACGCACCCCATGTAGGCCTCCGGGTAAGGGTCCGTGTATGCTCGGCAAAATTACTCTCCGAGGAAAACAATAGACACGGACCCCGTGTACAGGTCCGTGCTCGGGTCCGTGTAGGCTCGGGAATTCTTTTCCTCAAGTGTAATGGACACGGACCCCGTGTACAGGTCCATGTACATGTCCATGTAGCCTCGGTCGTTCAGAAAGATCCTTGAATAATGTTCCTTTGGCCTCCCAACGTCATCCCACGCATCACAAGCCCTTCTTCCTTGTTCATCATTCCTTGTAGTGCCTCTTTGGACTTCCTTAGCCGTCTTTAAACGCCATGCCCGGCCAATCTTCAAAAAGATTTGTCCTCAAATCTTGTCTACCTACGCAAAAATGAAGCACCTCAGTAATAAAAAGAATTAAATTATCAACATGCTTACCGTTAAACTGAAGTTTGTAGGTGTTATCATTTGCTTGCTCCAACCGCACTAGAAATTTCAACACCATTGTTGCCTTTCCTATAAACTCAATTTCACCACATAACAAATAATAAATAACACCAAATGATAAAATATCACCAAGTATCGCAAATATAAGATTTCTTCCCTTCTTAGACCAAGTCAACACCAAAATAATATCCATACACATGTACGACCATAGCTCACTAGGAATAAGAAATACTTCAAGCAACTTTTAGAAATCAAGCTCAAGTGCTCTCTCCCTATAGGCAATGCATTCTTTGCTATACCATTTAACATACATCTTCATATGCAATCAACACATATAATCATGAATTATATCAATGATGAAATCACAACAATACTCCTCAATGGCGAGTAATTCATAAAATGAACATAACATGAACAATTTAATCTCCTTAAAATTATATTCATCATGAACATAAAAATTCTTATATTCACTCATCATCTTTCCAAATACATCATCAAACAAGTATGAATCATGCAAATAAGACACACTAGATGTACTACCAATGTAAACATTTAACAAATCACAAAGATTTGAGTATAATGCATATAATCCATTGTCATAACAAAGACTCTTCAATTTGACAACTTTTGAAAAATTACAATCACTAACATTTAAATTTGAAGCATGTGGTTCCTCACTAATATCAAACTCATAAAATCTGGAAATAAAAGTTAAATCCAAATCACATCTCTTATACCTCACAAGTGCAAATTTCCCATCAAACTCATGAAAACTAAAACTCACATAATTAATAGGGGGAAGTAGCTCATACCTCATAGTTGTTGCATTAGCAACTATTTTTATCTCTCCTCGATTGATATGTGGATCAACACATTGAACCCATCCATCCTCGACACTCACTTGCCTCCTCATCTCAAGGGCGCCAAAGTCCTGTAAAGAAGAATTAATCCTGCTCGGGGTTGAACCGGCTATATCATCACTATGTATATAAATCTCATCTTGGTACAAAGGTACTTGGAGAGATTTATACAAAATTACACGCTCATATTCACTCTTTTGGGCCTTTAATTTATTTTCTTTTTCTCTTCTTTTGGCCTCTTTTGCATTTTTTCTTCTTTTCTTTATATGGTCATCTCACTCTTTTTATCACTCATTATTTCGGCCATTTTAAATTCTTTTACACTCTCACAATTAAATTGCAGTTGATCGTCAGTAATTACAATTGAAATAGGTTGATCAAGAAAGGTACATGATGAATCATAAAATACGTGCAACAAATTATTACTGCTTTTTTCTTTCTCCTCCATAGCGCACACATTAGAAAAAAATTCACCATCTAAGGATTCACCCTCCACAGCACAACATTCTATGCTCAAGTCAGAAATCAGTGGAGTACCAAACTCCTCAATTCTCTCAACCTCCACTTTAGGTTCAACAACAATGCTCACGCCAACTCTACACTCGACTGCGTCCTTAGATTCACATTCAACTCTAGAATCCAGTACATTCCCCTCCTCATTTGGACATTGGATAATATCATGTCCAAACTCTAGACACCAAATACATTGAATATCATAAGTACTAACATTTGAGATTTTAGATGTACCTTGATACCCATGCTTCAAAACCAACTTCGGTCTAGTCTTGACCTTCTTCTCTTCACTCGACCTTCGTGCGGATGTCAAAAACTCCTTCCACGAGTCACTTCCAGGCCTACCACTCGATTTGCACCTCCTATCATCGCCCGATACCAGGCGTGGTGCTCTACTCTCCTTGAATCTCCTAGCCCAATCAACTTCACGTGGATCATCCATTCCGCACCGCCTATATTTCTCACGAACGGGTTTAAACTCCTTCTCTCACATTTTATCCAACCCCCTTAACATTGTTTGAAATTGACGATCGTCAACCATTATACCTGCAAGAAAATGTTAGTATAAAACAATAAAAGAATAAAGTTTCCTCACCACAAATTTTCACTAGTCACTCCAATGAAAATTCACTCGCACTCGTTTTTTTTTCCTCACCACAAAACCTCAAAAATCACTCCACCCAAATATTTTCACTCTAAGTGAGAATTCTCAAGGGGGCGCTTAAGTCTCGTGGCTTCTACGCATCAAACTTATGAGATCACTCCTGTGACGCTTGAAATTCGACTCACTTAGACCACACAAGAATAAGCAACTTTGGAAATCGACTAGAATGCAACAAAATGACAAGGGAAAACTTAACGCTGAAATATAAGCGCTAAAATTCCAACAAATACCCTAATCAAATTTTTTTTCGGGTGAACAGTACGTGAACATTAAATCCGGCAAATGAACAGTAAATCCGATTGCGATGAACAGTAAATCCGAATATGAACAGTAAACCCGGCGAATGAACAGTAACTCCGGCAAATGAACAGTAAATCCGATACGATGAACGGTAAATCGGTGGATGAACAGTACAGTGAATAGTAATTCCGGCGGATGAACAGTAATCGCGAATTTTTTCTTTTTTTTTGTAGATTCAACAAATACGTAGAAATCGCTACACGAAAACCGGTATTGAAAATCCTACGAGGAATTGAACGGATACGCTCACTTGAATCACAAACCAAAAGCTCTGATACCACTTGATACGATCCCGTCCACGAGATCTTTGATTTGTCCCGATCTTTGAAACAAGTAATTGATAGGTGTGATAATCGCCTCTAGATCACGCGGTCTAGCAACAATTATTCAACAGTAGAAACAATCGCGTTCAAGATAACCTCCAAAGAACCCGTCCTTGGCAACCCTCGTAATATTCGATTGAAAAACGCCACAAAAGATAAATCGTTTGATAAGTTTGATTTGATACGACGCAAAAGTTATAACGAAACTTAAGCTTGTTTTTTAGAGAATTCTCAAAGAAATTTTTATAAACTCAATCAATAATTATTCAATGTTTTTGCAATGATAGATTTTCGAGTATATATTGTCCACAAATCTCAAAGATATCAAATCTAGTTACCAAAATAATTAAAACTCTAATTTAGGAACAAATTCTCGCCAACACGTATAGGACTCGGACCCCTTGTAGGCCTCCGGGTAAGGGTCCGTGTATGCTCGGCAAAATTACTCTCCGGGAAAACAATAGACACGGACCCCGTGTACAGGTCCGTGCTCGGGTCCGTGTAGGCTCGAGAATTCTCTTCCTCAAGTGTAACACGACCCCGTGTATAGGTCCGTGTACACGTCCGTGTAGCCTCGGTCGTTCAGAAAGAACCTTGAATAATGTTCCTTTGGCCTCCCAACGTCATCCCACGCATCACAAGCCCTTCTTCCTTGTTCATCATTCCTTGTAGTGCCTTTTTGAACTTTCTTAGCCGTCCTTTAAACGCCATGCCCGGCCATATTCATATCACATTCAGATCATAGCCTACTCTCTTTTCTCTTCTACTAGATCCAATTCCATTGCCCGGCATTCATCATTATCATCCGGGTAAGATTCTACCCGGGCAGAAGATTGTCTGATTTCAACAGGAAGAACTGTTTCAGAACCATATATCAAGTTAAAGTGAGTCTCTTGAGTTGATAAGCGGGTAGTAGTCCTTTATGCCCAAAGAACAGTAGGCAATTCCTCCACCCAGTCATTTCTTTTTCCCTGTAGCCTAATTTTCAAGGCTTTCACAATAATTCTGTTTACAACTTCTGTTTGACCATTTTCTTGAGGATAAGCAACAGAAGTGAAAGACTGAGCGATTTTCATTTCCTGGCATCAAGCTACGATCTTTATTCCCTTTAACTGCCTCTCATTATCTGAAATTAGTCTCGTAAGAACTCCAAATCGACACACAATATTCTTCCAAAGAAACTTCAAAACTTCATTCTCCGTAATCCTGGCCAAGGGCTCGGCTTCAAAACTTCAAAACTTCTTTCTCCATAATCCTGTCCATACTGATGCACTTGAGTAAGGTGCGCTTTTCGAGGTAGCCCAGATAGAAAACCTCCCGGGAAGTTGTATGAGAGCCCGGGCACTTGGTAACCCGGGGAGAAGAGATCCCGGACATCCACTTGTCCGACTTCTGAAGAAATCATCTTGTACATTGACTCTGATTTGGGCTACTCATTTAATATCTCTGGTCATCCATGACCCAGGCTCTTATGGAGTATCACCGGTTAAGAATTTTTCTCAATAGATCTAACGACCCAAGTGTGTAGGTCACTAAATAATAGTGTTTTGTAAGAATAAGATGGGTGATAGATCTATAAATTTCTAGAAAATAATTACAATTCCAACTGAAAATAGTTACTTTTGACAATCAGTATGATAATTATGTTGGGTTTACATGTGACAGAATTTGATAAAAGTATATATAGAATGTGACGGATATGAAAATTCAATTAAAAATAAACATTTAATTGAAAGTGAGGGTCCCGATTCCTTGTTCTTGTGGCTGGACTTCAAGATTCTTTATATATCAAGCAAAATTCCTTTACTACTATTAACTCTTTCATTTCAAAAATAATCATAATAATAAGATAGTTTAACAAATCATACATATCTATGATTTCAACACAAAAACTAATGTAAAACAGTTTTACGAATTAATTTTATGAGACAAATATTCTATTTTGACACTCATTAAAAAAAAGACAAAAACTTGTGTGAGACGGTCTCACGGATCATATTTTGTGAGACGGATCTCTATTTGGGTAATCTATGAAAAAGTATTGCTTTTTATGCTAAGAGTATTACTTTTTATGGTGAATATGGGTAGGGTTGACCCGTCTCACATATTGAGATCCGTGAGACGGTCTCATATGAGACCTACTCTAAAAAAAATTACCTTTTATTTTAAATATGGATAGAATTGACTCGTCTAACTGAAAAAATATTTTAAAAAGTAATGTCGCATCAAATTAATGTGAGATTATTTTTCACAAATTATGGTTATTTTTTTAGATGATTGAATTTGTATCTGTTGTACATCAAAAATTACGGAAATAAACTACTTATTTTGTACATTTAAAATTGCCATTTGTTCTTTTTCTTGATATTTCGAATCTTTGGCCTATTAGTCGAATTCTTTATAACCTTCCATTTTTTGGTGTGGAATAAATATATATAATAAAGAATTAATTCTCTCTTCTTCTTTTGATGAAGGTGATATTCTGATTTATGTGTGTATTTGAACAATAATTATTGAAGAATAAATGCTTGGTGGAGATTTAGTAAGCATTAATCCCAGGAATAAAATAAAGTTTTAATAATAATATGTCGAAAAGCCCTAATGTGTCGGCCACCATATAAAAGGAATTATTATTGAACTTTTAAGAACTTAAATAAATTATTAAATCGCGATATTCATAAAATATCGATGTTGGAAACATATTTAACCAAATTATATATTTTCAAAATCTTTTTCCATGTAAATTAAATATAATTTATACACCCAAATTATTTTCGTGAGTGTATATTTACGTACATGCAAAGTGCACATATATATAAAAATTATAAATATACATTATACAGAGTAAGAGAAATTTTATTGGTATCAGTAGCCCTTAATTAATTGGTATGCAAAGTATAAATTTAGTATTGATTAAAAATAAAATATAGTATAATTATGCTGTAATTTATTTTTCTCATCAAATATTATAATTTGAATTTCATTTTATTATATCTTAATTTTCACAAAAATAAAGGTATCATGGAAATCGGTGTTTTGAAGAAAAAATTGGTGTAGTTTAGCGCAATCAATAGTTTTTTTTTTGTTATTACATCAAAATATAGATTGATGTCGGAATACAGACTAGTCATCTTATATTTTTAATGTAGAAAATAATATAATGTTTATTTTACTTAAGACAATAAATCAAAAAAATATCTAATTGTGCCTTTCAAAAAAAATATCTAATTGTGTGTGTGTGTGTAATATTTAAAAAAAAAATACCCACAAGTTGCAGAAGATATTATATTATATTATATTAAAAGGGTGAAGGGTTAAAAAAGAATCTGGTTCTGTTTGAAGTTGGGAAAGAATATTTTTGGTATTTTACAGTCTTATTTTGTAGCTTAATTTAGTGCTTCATTCTTACACATTCCCTAGATTTCAATAATAATAAACATATATATAATAATAAATATATATTATAAACTTTAAAAAATATAAATATTATAATTGTTACTATGATTAAGGTCAATGTACACTCTACATGCATGTACATAGAGATGCTTAAATTGTGTATAATTTAGGAAATATGATTAATTAATTAATTAATTAATTAGAATTATATATGTTTGATTATTAATATCGTAATATCTAGGTAGGTTTCATTTCACTACGCTTCATCTCGTGGATACATGCATGCAAATATGGAGAGACTCAAATTTTGGAATAAACTAAAATGTTAATTTCAATATAAAATATTTTAACATATAAATTTCATGTACTTTCAAAATATGATCATTACTTTAGACATAACAATCTCAAGATTCCTAATTTGTCCATCGATATCGTCTTATTATAAATGATAAATTATTCAAAATCTTTTGGGAACGACAATTTCCGAATATGACGTGATTACGTATAAAGGATGAAAATTGAATCCGAGGAGATGTACATAAATAGTATTTGCGAAAGAGTGATGCTACATGTACAACTATATTTGTACATCAATTTGTACAACACAAAAATTCAATAAAAAAATTCAATTTGTCAAAATCTCACTATATATTGAATACAAAATTTTGCAATATAACAATAAAATCTCGCGATATAATGGTTATAAATATCGCTGCAACGATATATTAATCGTACCTTTGTGTAACTTACATAAGAGCATATCTTTTTTTTTTTTTGAAAAAACATAAGAGCATTTCTATTCAGGTTGTTTAAGTGTGTGTTAGCTAGGAGTTTCAATTGGTCATTACTAAGCTTTGAAACGAATTTTTACAAATCGATTGTAATTGTAAAAGTCTTCTAGTATTATCTTTCTGAAACAGAAGATTAGGAGACGTAAAAGAATTACCACTTGCAAAATTCCATCTTGCATAAATTTTATTTAAGCACACTCTAATTAATATACTGATTTGTGAACTGTTGAATTATCAACACCTTAAGTTCAGTAGGCTCTTTTCCTCGTAACAACCTGTTGCTAGCTTGCTAATTTTTATACATCTGGGGTATAGATCTATCCTTGTTTAACCCAACACATTTTAGAGAAATTTTTAAAGCTTTCAAGTGTCCATCTGAATAGTTATCGACTCTATCATTCTCGGTTAGGATAGCGATATATGTGTTGATTTGAATTGTTATACAGATTAAAAAAATAGAGTTTCAACGTTATCAACAACTATATTTTTTGAAAAAAATGATTAGAGTTTTGATTTGTAGTAGATATCATGATTGTTAAATGTTAATTGAGTCTTTGTTCTTCATTAATTGTTCTTGTGATTTGCTCCGTTTTGGCTAATCCTCTACGTGAAAAGGATCCCACAAACTAATAAGCTTTTTGAGGTAAAAAACTTGTGTGAGACGATATCATGATGTCGTATTTTGTGAGACTGATGTTTTATTTGGGTCATCCATGAAAGAATATTACTTTTTATGCTAAGAATATTACTTTTTATTATGAATATCGGTATGGTTGACCCGTCTCACAGATAAAAATTCGCGAGACCGTCTCACAAGAGACCCACTCGCCTTTCGAATTCGGAATTAAAGTCAAGATAACATGCATTTAATTTCACTTAAACTTTGTCATGATGCAGATCATAGATCACCTTAATTTAAAATATTATTTATCTTTTAAAAAAGATAATTTCAATATTCGAAATTCATTGTACCTCTCTGGGTTTGTCCAAATCAAAGGGAACAACCAATGGAAAGAAATATTAAAATAATATTATGATAATCACTTTTAACCAATGTGGTTGATTAAATGGAAACAAGAGTAATAAATACTAATCACTTTTGACTTTGTTAACCTTGGTTTCACTATCACCTTAGACAATGCGGTGTTAGACCTAATAAATTAAAATCGCTTTACATAAGTTTGTCCAATCTTGTTCCACAATATATTTTTAAATAATGACTTCATAATTCTCATATTTTTTATTTTTTTATTGGACATTTCTAATAAATATATATTAGAATACATTTGGATCATATATTTGGGTGTGTTTTTTTTAAACACAAATCTCAAATTTATTGTATTTGTTTAGCTTTAAATAAAAGGACCAAAAAAAAAATTTGAAATCACACGTTTGTCACCATGTAACTTTTTTAAAAAATCGATAGAGCACACTTTTAAAAAATTCATAAAAATTCATATGAGACTATTTCACCCGTCAATTTCACGAGATTGATTTTTTATCCAAATCGACACATAAAAAATATTAAATTTTATTATATGTATTGATTCGGTCGACCCTTCTCATTGAAGACTTAGTCCAAAAAAATTTTATTGTCACTAGATTTTGAGAAATATTAAGTTATCTACTGTTGGGTGCAATAATTATCCATGCTTGGTACAACGATCGAACCGTGGTGCTTAAGCTGCTGTGCGATTTAAAAGATTTGAGTTGCATCATTACCACCAGCTATAGCTTTTGGTAAAACGGTAATCACTCGGTCCTACACCTACAAAGAGTACGTCTCTTGTGAGACGGTCTCACGAATCTTTATCTGTGAGACGGGTCAACCCTACCGATATTCACAATAAAAAGTAATACTCTTAGCATAAAAAGTAATATTTTTTTCATGGATGACCCAAATATGATATCCGTCTCACAAAATACGACCCGTGAGACCATCTCACACAAATTTTTGCCACCTACAATTGAGGTTGGGACAAAAGTATGTGGATTATTTTTTGTATTTTTGCTTTAGGAGGGGAAAATTTAAAAGGGAGAACGAGGAATATGGTTAATCATGCTTCGTATATGTTGTCCAAGTCCATATATACAACTCCCGGGTTATTTAACCAACCGATGTGAGACAATTAACACACCCCTCTCACGTCCATGAATGAACATTTGGAGCGTGGAGTTTAGAAATGACCCAATTATGGGCAGAACGGGTGACCTAATTATAGGCAGTCTAACAACACATAACGGTGGAACCCGGGCTCTGATACCATGTTAAGATTGGAACTTGGACCAACTCAACCCCAAAAGCTAGCTTAAGGGGGGAAGATTATCCAAGCCCATATATACAACTTCCAGGTTATTCAACCAACCGATGTGGGACAATTAACAATATACATTAATTAACTTCATATTTTCTTTTCCATTAATATTTTTTTTTTTTGAAAGATTCTTCTCCATTAATTTTTTTTAAGAAGTCATTTCCATTAATTTTCAGTATATGTCAAGAGGTAAACATAGAAGAAAAATATATTTCAGTCAAATAGTTTCATAAAATACTTAAAAATATTGAAATAAGAAATTAAGAAAGCATACAACATAATCCATAAAAAGTAAAGTATTTAAACCAAACATGAAGATTGAGAATGGAAGAGAACATAAAGTCGAGGAAAGAGACGGTTGTAAATTTTAAAAAAATATTATGTCTTCAACAATACAAATAATTAGCAAACCTCCGCTGGATCCACAAAATTTCACTGCAACTCATCGGACTTCAAACGAAACCGCTCTTGGGTTCACAAACAACTGTTATGCTTAATAATTATTTTAAGATTCATGAATAAAATTTACAGGAATTTCTTCCCTTTTGTTTTCTTTATGTATATCTGTAAATTTCTCTCTTTTTATTTTCTTTATGTATATTTGTTCTAACAGTAAATTATCAATATATTTGTTCTAAGGCATGGGAGCGCATAAAACTTATTCCAATTTTTATATAAAACTTAAAACTTAAAAATATAAAAATTTATCCTAATTTGGCGGGCCAGCCCGCCCCGTTTGGGCTCGACCCGTCTAGACCCGCAACCCAAACGGGCTCAACCCATTTGGCCCACCTCCAAACGGGCTGCTATTTTATCAACCCAACCCGTTCAATTTTTATGGCGGGGCGGGCCGACCCGACGGGCCTAACCCATTTTGACAAGTCTAGTCAAGAGTCACATAAAAATATTCTCATTCAATACGCGTTATTTCTTAATTTTGAGGGGTGAGGTTTTACATGGACGTATTTGGGATTTATGTGGTCTGAAATATATATATCAAGCTTTTGTAGTATTTTTTTCATGACTTGAGAATTCGCACCCCATTTTTTAGTAGCAATTACATATATTTTTTGACGAAATGAATGAGCCGGATAAGGGGCTCCAACGAATCAAATCAGTAAATTTTAGTGTTTAAGAATTGAGTGAAGATAATGGTTTTGGTTAACACCTGCAAACAAGAAAAGAACTCGCGAATAAGCGCCGGAAGAGTGTCCGGCGTAGCCACTCTAATACTTAAGTTAGCGGGTTGAATATGAACACAAGCAAATATATGCGAGAATATATGTGAGTGCTTGAGAGTTCAAAGATTTCAGAATCATAAAATGAGAAGTATACCTGCTATTTATAATAGGAAATGGGGTAGATACCTCGATTCCAGTGTCGCCTACTAAGTATGGCAAGTCGGTTGCCCATACTATAGCTTCTGATGACTTCTAGGACACTCCAAGCCCAAGTGGTTCTGATAGATTAGACAGCATGTAGCAATCATACTCGAGTGTGGTGCAATTCTCGAGCTGGCCCGGGTGGTAAGGTACCCGGGTACTTGCAGAGACGGATCTACGCTAGGGCTATACTAGGCTGTAGCCCAGCCCAATTTTTTTTATTTAGCGACGGTTTTAGCGACGGTTTTTTGATAACCGTCGCTACTGTTGCGACGGTGTTAGTAAACCGTCGCCGATTGGATCGGCGACAGTTTTATTAAAAGCCGTCGCAAATATTAGCGACGGTTATTGCTAAAACCGTCGCTAAATTATTAAAAAATAAAAAAAAGGTGGATCGGTGGTTTTAATTAGCGACGGTTTATTCAATAGAACATCATTACCACTTTGATGTTTTTAATGCAGCAATAGATTTCATTTTGATGGAGTTAAATACTCGGTTCAATGAGTCATCGGTGAAACTTCTTTCTCTTAGTATAGCTTTAGATCCTAAAAATTCATTTGACTCATTTAACAGTGATGATATTTGCAAGCTTGCGAAGAAGTTTTATCCTGGAGATTTCAAAGATCAAGAAATTGTTGTTTTGAAGTATGCATTGATACATTTATAAACTCGATGTGATGCAGAATTTAAAGGTTTCTACACTTGTTGAGTTGTGTCAGCAATTGACCGAGAGTGGACGGTCAAGTGTTTATGTTATGTTGACTAGATTGATTCATCTTGTTTTGACATTATCTGTGTCTACTGCTACTATTGAACGGGCTTTTTCAGCAATGAAGCATGTGAAGACGGCACTTCGCAATAAAATGGAGGATGACTTTCTTGCCGATTGTTTGACACTCTATATTGAACGAGATTTAGCTAAACATATTGATGTAAATTCTATTATTGATGAATTTTATGTTTTAAAATCCCGTAAGGCACAACTTCGTTGAACGATATAATATACTTTTTTTTAATAATATATAATTTATCATATTGAGTTCAAGCCCACCCCAACTCTTATTCCTGGATCCGTCCCTGGGTACTTGTATGAGAGCCTGGGCTATCTGGTGATCACCCGGGAAGAGAAGAAGTACCTGGGTCTTAAGGAAAGTACCCGGCAGATTGGCTATGATCTGGGCTATTCAAGTAATGAGTCGGGCTATATATATATATATATATATATATATATATATATATATATATATATATATATATATATATATATATATATTGAAGTGCAATAATTGTCCGACAGTATTGAAGTGCAATAATTAATCAAAACATTGTGTTTGAGCTGTCGTGAGATTTAAAAAATTGAGATTATACTATTACCGCTATTCATACATCGACAAAAGCTTGATCATACATCTAGCGTGAAAATGTTTTAGGTATATGTATATAAAATTGTCTACAATTTGGTTGGCCCACTCATGGGTTTGAATCTATCTCCTCTTGTTTTAGGGCAGCCTTCAAGTTAGACCCTGAAAGGCATTGCTTTTTGACTTCGGATAGAATACATATTTGCCCCTCAGATCTGTTGGTCTTCAGCACTTGTTTGAGATTTTATCATTTTCATGTTTTTTTCCAAATAATCTTTGGTCAAACTTATGTATCTTGAATAAGCAATCAAATTAATATATAATTTCAAATTATTTACCCGAATTCTTTAATTTATTATATCAGGATTTGTGGTTAAGATATGTTTTGATTAAAAAAAATGTAACAAATGAGAATAAAGTGATTATCTGACACTATTTTATGTTACATATAATCCATTGCACGGACATAATTTGGAGCGTAAATAACATCGATAAAAAAAAAAGAAGCAGTTAGTAAAAAAATTATCACACGTAAAATTTGTCATTTTAAAATTTTATTTTACTTAGATACGTATTAGAATGTTATTTTACACTTTTACAATGTTGGACTAAAAGATTTTCATACTTGAAGTTAAAACATGGAATGAAGTTAACTATTGAAATGGAGACTTGGTTGTCAAAATATTGAAATTGACTTCAAAAAAGGAAGCTGTTTCGTCCCATTCTTAGCAATATTCTACCCTCGAATAGATAATAATTATATTTAATTAAACAAGTTTAATAATTAATATTCACTTAAGATAATTATGTCCATGAATTATGATTCATATCACCTGATTCAATATTCTTCGAATCTTCAATATTAGTATAATTAATTTTGTTTTGACTTAATCAAAATTTACTTATTTTCTAATTACTTTTTCTCAAACCATTTACTACAGATTTAATTAGTTGAGTTAGATCGAAGACCCGTTTAGGCTAATGATGAGGATTGGATAAGTAATATGATTTTCAAGTCCAGTATAGGTGAGTCGATACTTACACTCAATTTTGTTATTATTTGCACTTTTTTATAAATAAATTTGACATATATTTTATACCTGAAATCAAGTGTAGATTATACTAACTGAAATGTAAATACCAACTCCTCCAATCGAGCTTGAAAATTAATACACGAGTCGAGCCGAGCTCGAGCTCGAGCTCGAGTATTTTAGCTTTTTTAATTGAGTTCATTTAGTTTGATACTCGACTCGATTACACACCTAATTAAGACATGAGAAGCCTTCATCCAATTTATGTATAAACCAATGGATTTGAATATCTTCAAATTTGATTTTATATGTTTTCTTTTCTTAATAATGATACATAAAATCTCTTATGAGATGGTCTTATGATTTAATTTTATCAGACATGTCTTTTATTTGAGTCACTTATTAAAAAATATTATTTTTATGCGAAAAAAATTATTTTTTATTATAAATATAGACATGGTTGACTTATATCACGAATAAATATCCATGAGATCGTCTTACAAAAGCCTAATAATAATAATAATAATAATAATAATAATAATAATAATAATAATATGTTTTATTTCAAATCTTTAGTTTACGCTCTTCATTTGAAATTCATCTTTTAAATTTTTGGCAAAAACTTGTGTGAGACGGTCTCACGGGTCGTATTTTGTGAGACGGATCTTTATTTGGATAATCCATGGAAAAGTATTACTTTTTATGCTAAGAGTATTACTTTTTATTGTGAATATGGGTAGGGTTGACCCGTCTCACAGATTGTGATCCGTGAGACGGTCTCACATGAGACCTACTCTAAATTTTTTATCCAAAATCAAAACAACCATTCTAAACAAAAACGATAAAAGGAAGTCCAATAATTCGAAATTCACCAATTTAAATTTGGAGTAAGTATCATGTGAGACCGTGTCACGGATCATAATTTGTGAGACGAGTCAACCCTACCCATATTCACATAAAAAATAATACTCTTAGCATAAAAGTAACATTTTTGCATGAGTGACCCAAATAAGAGATCTGTATCATAAATACGACTCGTGAGACCGTCTCGCACAAGTTTTTGTCTTAAATTTGACAATCTAAGCACAATATTTTTTTTTAGCTAGGATAAAGTCGAGGAGTTAAATTTGTTGTAATTGAGTTCCGAATACGGATCTCATCCTAATCTTGACCAAAAAAATTGGGTTTATAATTATTTTGTATTCTTTAGTACACCCACAGAACACACACACACAAACAGAGCTCCAAATCTCGTTCCTCCGGCCACCCATTCGCGAATATCAAGGAATTTCTGCCTTTTGTATTCCAATTTGTGTTTTTACAATTCAAACCCTGTTCTTTTCAGTAATTACAATCTCATCTCTCTCTCCTCCTCACACGTATTTTTAATGGTCATCTCTCTGCGATGATCCTTTTTCTAGAGAGTGTCCACTGCCAACCTCTAGATCTTTCTGCTTCTATTCAATCTCATAAAAACAGAATCAAACCCGTGCGGAGGCAGCCCTCATCTCTAAAGTTGTTTGATTTTCCCATTTGATATCAGGTGCCTGACTACGAATTTTGATGAATACCACTTGCATACTTTTGTTAACTTATCTGTTGCTAGAGATTTTCCCGTCAATTTTGTGGTTGGAGTGGGTAAATATGTTAATCTATTTGTGGTTTCCGTTTTATATGCGGAATTTTTCTGGGTTTTTCTGGGGGAAGATGGGTTTATCTTATGCAGCCATAAATTAATGAAACCATAAATTAATGAAATAGATTGGAAAATGTTTCCCTTTTAACGGTGGGGAATTAATCTTGTAACATGCCAAATTCGATGGGTGGGAATTGGGATCCATGTTGGATCTATTGTTCTTTTTGTTGCTATTGTTAGTTAATAATATTAGTTTAATGTTTTGGGCTGGCTCTTATTATTTATCTGTTTGTTTATTATTTTACTGAAACCTTGGTCTTGGTGCTCATATTTGTTTATTCTGTGTTATTTTCTTAACTTTAATTGTTTCTCTTTGTAAACAAAGGTTTTTACACAAGAAAGCAGTAAGCACATTGCCTGTTTCCTGGAAGTCAGTTTCGTGAAGAGGGATTTCAAGTTTTTCATGGGTTGAACTCGAGGAATCATGGATAGCTTCAGTGATGACACCGAAGAATCTCGATTTTTCGATGCCCTGGAGCACATTGCATCAGAACCCGATTTTGCTTCTGATATTAATAACTGGGAATATGATGTTTGGATCAATACTCCCCAAAGTGTTAGCGATCGCCGAATGAAATTCATTAGATGGATGGGACTGTATTCTAATGATTTAGAAGAAGATAATTTTCTTGATGAATATGACAGGCCAGAAGGTGGCGTTTTCAAGGGTGATATGGATAGAATTTTGGGTAATAGTGGAGCTGTTCTAAGAACCTCGGGTATCATAGATGAGCTTTCTTCAAGCCAGTCTTCTATATCAAGTTGGAATACTGATGATTTAGAATTGACCCAGGGAGCGAATTTAGGTAAATTTAGAAGTAGGGAGGTTGAAAAAGTTTCGCAATCATCTCCCCAGGTTCATCAACTTGTGCAAAGAGAAATTGACGTTCATGGCAATACACCAAGAACGGTGAATAAATTGAGGAATAAGTGGTTGTGTAAATTGCGGTCCGTTACTTGTTTGATGAATGGAAATGTGAAAGAAGATGATGTAGAATTGAATAGTTTCAGTCAAGGTCAAGGCTCGAGGTTTCGGAGAGTCGAGGTTCGCCATAGTCGAAGAAGGTTGAAGGAGCTCTCGGCCCTTTTCACGAGACAAGATATCCAGGCTCATGAAGGGACCATATTGACGATGAAATTTAGTCTTGATGGACAATATTTGGCTAGCGCCGGTGAAGATAAACTTGTGAAAGTCTGGCGAGTAGTGGACGATGAAAGATTAAATGAAAGGGACATTCCAGATGTGGATCCATCATGCGTGTACTTCTCGGTGAATGAACTTTCTGAATTGAGTCCGCTCATGGTGGAAAAAGATAAAATTAACAAATCCAATACTCTGCATAGAACACCCGATTCGGCATGTATTGTTTTCCCTCCAAAGATTTTCCAATTACAAGAGGTGCCTTTGCATGTGTTTCAAGGACACTGTGGGGAAATCTTGGATCTCTCTTGGTCGAAGAATAATGTATGTTTCGATTATGCAAATTTATTGAATACATTTGAAATTTGATTAATTACTCTGTGTTTGCTTGTTTCTTGCGCAGCGTCTTCTCTCATCGTCCGTTGATAAAACAGTTCGGCTGTGGCAGCTTGGAGTAAATAATTGCCTCAAGGTTTTCTTGCATAGTGATTACGGTATTCTAAAGCTAGAAAATCATCTCTAATTTGGAGAATGATGTAATAAATGAAGTATATATATTGTTACCTTACATTTTTTGGTTCATGAACAATTTATCTCTGCAGTAACCTGCATTCAATTCAACCCTGTGAATGATGATTACTTCATCAGTGGTTCAATAGATGGGAAAGTTCGAATTTGGGCAATTGATGGTTGTCAAGTTGTCGGATGGACTGAATCAAAGGATATCATTACTGCTGTCTCGCATCGACCTGATGGGCAGGTCCGTAAATGCTGGAGCTCTACATGTTAGATGACTATATCTTCAAAATTAGTGAGGTATGCTGAATTTGTTATTTCTTTTCTTGTTCAATAGGGTGGTGTTTTTGGCTCTATAACTGGAACCTGTCAGTTTTTCGAGATATCAGGTAACTTTCATTAGAATCTTGGAGAATTCTATTTTTTTAGCTGCTTGTTTGGATTATATAATACCTGTTCCTTAACCTGATAAACCATTTTAGTGCTAGAAATTGATTTTGCTCTTAATCAACGTATGGTCACAATATTGATAATTACTTATGAATGATACTAACCGATATTTGATGGCTTTCATGTTACTGTGTCAGATAATCACTTGCAGTTGGAAACTCAAATATGCTTAACAAATAAAAAGAAGTCTTCACCTTGTAAAAGGATAACGGGCTTTCAGGTCTCTTTCAGTTGCTTTTTGATATTTCCTTGGTCTGTAATGTTAGCTCGAAATGTTAAATTTCTTTCCGATTTTATCTCTTGTGGCCGCAGTTTTTACCGCAAGATCCTAGCAAATTATTGGTTACTTGTGCTGATTCACAAGTCAGAATTATAGATGGAATCAATGTAATTGCTAAGTACAAAGGTACATGATGCTTATGTTCCTTTTATTAGGTTCCCTCGCATCGCGATCTAGAAGCATGGATTCTAAGAAAATATTAACTCTTATTTGATTTCTTATGTCTTGTAATATTAAAAAATTCTACAACTCTCGCTTCCTGCCAGGCTTTCGAACTTGTGGAATCCATTTATCTGCATCATTTACTTCAGATGGAAAACATATTGTCTCGGCCTCAGAGGATTCAAGTGTTTATGTTTGGAACTACATTGGTCAGGAGGAGAATTCCTTTTTTCACCCTAAAGCCATAAGATCATTGGAGTGTTTCTCTGCCGATGCTTCTGTCGCCATACCATGGCCTGGCTCGAAAACCGGGAACACAATGGACAGGTTGCAATCAAGAAAACTCCCTGGTAGTTCAATTAATTATTTGCCTTTCTCGCCATCCACCCGTTTCTTGTTGAGCCAAGAATTTTTCGTAGACTCCAGCTCAAAGGGATCAGCAACTTGGCCGGAAGAAAAACTTCCTGCTTCTGATCATGAGGCCGAATCATCAATGAGCAAATCACAGTACAAACTTTTCAAGAATTCTTGGCAGAATCTATCGAGTTCTCATGCATACGGACTTGTCATAGTTACTGCTGGCTGGGATGGACGGATCCGATCATTTCACAATTATGGGTTACCAGCAACCCTTTAAGATAAGGAGACGAGAACTGCTAAAAAGTTGGATATAATCACTTAATGAATGGTAGCTTTTGCCAATGATCCAGCTCTGGTTTGTGAAGCAAATTAATTGCAAGCTAGGCTGGCATTTAAAGCTATTTTTGGCATTATTTGGCCATTGGGTCCCTCCAAATGATGCATGAACATTCAAGGATGTAGGGTCAATTGCAGTTGTCAGTAGCCAAATATGAAAACGGGAACGTGGTTACTAATAATTTATGAGCTGGGATTGACGATTGAATTTCACCATTCTGTCTACCATTTTGACAACAGTGAAGGTTACTTACCTGGCTTGTAGAAAGGGACACTTCTCATTTACCTTTTTGTGTGCCGTTTCGAGCAAGAAAGCTGATTTGTGCTTTCGGCGTCTCGGGGGCAGTCAATCAAGTATCCGTTCGGGTCATTCCTGGAAAATTGAGGCTCCTTTGTACCACAGGGATGATACACTAACGGTTGAAGATCAAGTAAATTTATTTGAAAAGAATTATTTAGGTGTCACATTTGAAAACAGGTAGCTTTGTACATGATTGGTTAGAGTTTTCATGATTTATACATGCTTGTAGCATGGTTGCGGTTTTTGAGGTTCTATAGAAATAATGCCTGTGGCAATCCTGATTAATTCATTTACACCATTGCCGTATGTATGTAAATGCGTTTAAAAGAGCTGGAATTAAATACAACATCAAGCTAAAAAGGGGCTCAAAGTTGTGGGTTTGATTAATTATGAAGAGGTAGGCCTCATTCGTACAAGCTGAAGCCTTCTTCGGAAGACATGATTGCTCCTAGTACAGCTTGAAATTGATACCTTGTACAGCTTTTTTGTATAATTTTCAAAATATATTTCAATTTAAAAAATGCAGAAATATCACCCCCACGAAATATGCCCATCAGCGCTTGTGAATTATTACTAGTGAATCCACTGCTAAATGAGAGGATCAAGATTTGCTACTCAGGTTTCTTGGTAAGTTCCTACAAGACGTCAGACGAAGTGCTCAGTCGGGTATTCATTTTCGGATCCGTTGTAGTCGTAATATAGTCTTTCCCCTTTCTTGATGTCTCTGCTAGCAATCAACAGGACTCGACATTCGCCATGGACATCGAACCTCAAACATTTAACGTTCTGCTTCTTCTTCCCACCTCTGCATCAAAAGATATCAGAATATATTACTATGACATTCATTTTTCGAGCATGTGCAATACTGACTGCTTGTCAAAGATATATAAAAAGTGTTAATTCATACGGTGTATGATTGTTGATGCCATTGATAAAACGAGCAATATTACTGCGCTTGTCGGGGCAGATGACGAGACTTTTCGAAGGATTTGAAGCAGTGAGAAGGGTCATTATACTATCTCCTCCATCATGTTGCCGATTTTTTAGGTAGTCAACATCTCCTACGTATTCTGTAATTATCGTCAAATCTCGGATGTATCTATCTGCTTCTACCGTGAATCTGTGACAATTTAACGAAACAAATCAAGCCACCATCATAGAACATATGACCATGACAATTCACACGGGGGTACCTACCCTTCTCTTGGATCAAACACAACCATAAGGGGCGGCCATTCCCCTCGTTCTATCATGTTCTTGCAAAGAGTCAAGGTTTCTACATCTTCTTTTGATAACACCTTAAATATTTCAATAAAAGAGAATCAGTGATACAGGATGAAACCGGCTGACACAAGTTTACTTGAAAGAAACACAGGATGAAACCTCGAATTAATATTACCTGCATTCCATCTCTTTCGAGTACAGCACGATTAGCTGACCTTTGTGCCATCCCGGGAACATAAGTCAGTTCACTACAGAACTCTGTTCCAGTTACCGTCAAAGCTGTGGCTAGAGATGCCATTTGTTCCAATCTCTTAACAGGATCCTCACTTGGATTGAAAGGCAACAACTTCCTACTTTTCTTAGACATCACTAAGCCACTCGTTCTCCTTCGTTTCTTATAACAATCTAGTGAAACAAATTACAAATAGAATAAATCATTAAGAATGTCGGCTATCGTAAGCTTGAGCAAGAACCAGGACTAGTAAATTCACCGAGATGGCTCTTACTTAGACTTTGAGTTGGTTGAGAGGATCTTTGAACACGGAAAAAATCAAGAATCTTGGTTTGCACAAGAGGGAAACCTGCTTGTAAATTGTCAACAAAAAATATTAACTCGGCAGATCTTGTCAAATGGCAGTACAAGAAGCAAGAATAAGAAATGCAAATGAACAACCCACAATGAGATTAGATCACCTAGAGATCGTTCAAGGATTTTGTAAAGCTAGCATTTCAGCCGCTAAGGATGTCCAAAAATCAGATTAATCTCCATTTTCTTGTAACATCGTCCAAGCAATATGAAAAGCTCTAGACTGTATTAGAGTTGTGATTCCAAGGACAATAAAGCTCGCTAATTTATGATAAAGTACTACTGCACGTCAGTAATTCGTAGAACCAAATGCGTCAAAATTAATCTTGCATGATAAGGATTACTATAGTAAAAAACTTGACAATTACTCAACTTTATGAACTGATCATTACTTTACACAGATTAAAGATGTTCAAGACAGAGCTACACTGTTTGTTACAGAATCAAGGTTAGACAAAGAAATATTATCGATAGATTATGACAAGTAACATGATTTAAAGGGTAAATCCTATACCAAAAGAAACGATCTTGGCTAATTCTTAATTATACCGCGTTTCTTTGATTTTAATGGGAAATCATATAGAATCTTTACAATGAACAAAACCACAAATGGCAATCCAAATATATAAATAATATATACACTATTATCTCATCGAACACAAAACCAAACCTCCTAACACAAAGATCCCAGAAATATGCACAAGAAAAACAAAACAAACATGCGAGAAAGTCACCTCTAACTTGGTTGTGATTAGCACAGTAAGGGCAAAACCAGGGTCCTTTAGGCACCGCAACAAGAATTGGTCTGATACAGAAGATGTGAAATCCGCGGTCGCATTTGTCGCATAGCAAAAGCTCCGCCGGGTACTGATCCGACCCACATTTCTCACAACACACATCGTCGTAATCTTCCAGCTCTTCTTGCTTCGATTTGGGTCTTTTCCTGGATTCGGGCTTCAAAGAATTTGGATTCGGAGCCTGGGTTCTTTTCTTCAATGACACCATTGTTGACGGAGGAAGATTAGCTGCAGAATCAAAGACTGCGTGTCTGAGTATGTGAAGATTTTGTAAGGTTGAAAAAGCCCGGGAATGAAAAGGGCTTCGCGCGCTGTACTTCATTTCGCGGCAAAACATGAGAACACCGGTGACGATGCCACGTGTCAATAATTACTCTTGTTTATTTATTATTATATTTTTCTTCCCAAAGTAAATTATTACTATTATTATTTTTACATTTTTTATTGGTGTGGGAAAACAGAATTTTATGTTTTAAGAGTTCATGGATTAGAAAATCAACAAGTCGACATATATATATATTTATATATATATATTATTTTAATATTTTAGTATCTCAACATAATTTATCAAACATTTTTTTTTTGTTTTTGAGTAATAATCTCACCAACAATTATACAAGATCTAAAAATTTATTGTTGTTGTTAAAAAGTAAAAATTTATGGTAAAAAAATAAAAATATTAAAACTCTCAAGATTTACCAAACAACACATCTTATAATATTTTTCTCTCTACTCAATTGTGAATTTCTTCACAAATGGTAAGCCTATTTATAGAATTTCTTTACAAATAATCCATAAATAAAATACATCTTACCTACATCATCACACAAAAATTTCTAATTTTACAACTCTTATTTTCAACATTCAAATATTCAACTATTACTTTTTCAACATTCAAATATATTATTTTTAACACTCCCCCTTGTGATGATGATCATAATGATTGTCTTCATTATATGTTTTTATACTGTCTCGTAAAAAACGTACTAGGAAAAACCCATTGAGATAAAAACCATAGTAAAGGAAAAAGAGTGCAGCCACGTAAACTCCCCCTCATGTTGACACGAACAATTCTTCACAAATTTCGTAGATTGCGCATCCCAATATTATATATGTGCTTTCTGAATATTGTCGTAGGAAGTGCCTTTGTGAAGAGATATGATGAGTTTTCACTTGATTGAATGTGACGAACATCAATACATTTATTCTTCTCAAGCTCCTTGGTGAATGCGAAAAACTTAGGAGGAATATGTTTAGTTCTGTCGCTTTTTATGTATCCTTCTTTCATTTGAGCAACACATGCAGCATTATCTTCATATAGTATCACAGGCTTCTCGTCAAATGATAATTCACATGAGATTTGAATATGTTGGTCATTGATTTTAACCACACACATTTCACGACTTGCTTCATGTAGTGCAATAATCTCGACATGATTTGATGAAGTTGTTACGAGCGTTTGCTTCTGTGAACGCCAAGAAATTGCGGTGCCTCCACGAGTAAATACATATCCAGTTTGAGAACGTGCCTTGTGTGGATCAGATAAGTATCCAGCATTGGCATAACCAATTATACTTGGATTAGCATCTTTTGAATACAAAAGTCCCAAGTCTGTCGTTCCTCATAGATAACGGAATATATGTTTAATTCCATTCCAGTGTCTCTTTGTTAGATATGTGCTAAATCTTGCCAACAAATTTACGGCGAAAGATATATCAGGCCTTGTACAATTTGTAAGATACATAAGGACACCGATAGCACTTAGATATGATACTTCTAGACCAAGAATATCTTCATCATCTTCACATGGACGGAATGAATCCTTTTCTATGTTTAATGATCTAACAACCATTGGAGTACTTAAAGGATTTGATTTATCCATATTAAAATATTTAAGGATCTTTTCTGTATAATTTGTCTGGTGAATAAACATTCCACATTCTTTTTGTTCAATTTGTAAACCCACACAATACTTGGTTTTTCCAAGATCCTTCATTTCAAATTCTTCCTTCAAGTATGACACAACTTCTTGAATTTCCTTATTCGTTCCAATGATGTTTAAATCATCAACATATACAGCAATAATTACGCATCCGGATGTTGTTTTCTTAATGAAAACACAAAGGCATATTGAATTATTTACATATCTCTTTTTCATCAAGTGATCACTTAGCCGATTATACCACATTCGACCGGATTGCTTTAACCCATATAATGATCTTTGTAATTTCACAGAATAACATTCTCTGGGTTATGAACTTTGTGCTTCAAGCATCTTAAATCCTTCAGGGATTTTAATATATATATATATATATATATATATATATATATATATATATATATATATATATTAGTATCAAGTGATCCATATAAGTAAGCTGTAACAACATCCATAAGACGCATTTCTAAATTTTCAGATACCGCCAAGCAAATCAAATACCGAAACGCAATTGCATCCATCACGGGAGAATACGTTTCTTCATAATCAATTCCAGGCTTTTGAGAAAAACCTTGTGCAACAAGTCTAGCTTTATATCTTACTATTTCATTTTTCTCATTTCGCTTTAGAATAAAAACCCATTTGTATCCAACAAGTTTTACACCTTCAGGTGTAAGGACTATATAGGTCCAAAAACATTACGTTTATTTAGCGAATCCAATTCAACCTGGATGGCTTCTTTCCATTTTATCCAATCCTGCCGATTTTTACATTCACCAAAAGATTTTGATTTATGATCTTCATTATCATTTATGATGTTGATTGCCACATTATAAGAAAATATATCATCAATTTCTTCTATATCTTTTCGGTTCCATTTTTTTGAGTTATTAATGTAATTGATAGATATTTCACGATTCTCGTCAGTTTGTGTTTCTGACAGAACATTTTCATCATCATGTGTTTCTTCAGGAACATCATTCTCTATTTTGTGATTATCATGATTTTCTTCTGGAACATCATTTTCTCTTTTGTGATCATCGTGTTTCTCTATGAATTTTCTTTTTCGAGGATTTTTATCCTTGGAACCAACTGGCATTCCACGCTTCAGGAGTTTAATGACATCATGAGTATCTTCAATTTGTTTATTCGGAATTTCAATTCGAGCAGGGGCATTTGCAGCATGTATATATGATTTAGTTACCCCTTTTGTGTCTGCAAATGCATATGGTATTTGATTTGCTATTCTTTGCAAGTGCACAATTTGGTGTACATCTTTTTCACATTGTTTTGTTCTTGGATCCAGATGTAACAATGATGATGTATACCATGTAATTTTTTTTCGTTATGTTTCTGTTCTCCCCCTAACATTGGGAAGATTTCCTCATTAAAATGACAATCAGCAAAACGTGCTGTTAACACGTTGCTTGTCTGAGGTTCAAGATATCGAATGATTGATGGACTATCATAACTGGTATAAATTCAACCTTTCTTTGAGGTCCCATTTTCTTTCGTTGCGGTGGTGCAATAGGCACATACATCATACATCCAAAAATTCTCAGATGAGAAATGTCTGGTTCTTTACCAAATGCAAGCTGCAATGGGGAGTATTTATGATATGCACTTGGTTTGATACGAATTAATGCAGCAGCATGTAAAATTGCATGTCCCCATACAGAAATAGGGAGCTTTGTTTTCATAATCATTGGTCTAGCAATCATTTGCAGTCGTTTAATCAATGATTCACCCAATCCATTCTGTGTATGTACATGAGCAACATGATGCTCAATAATAATTCCCATAGACATACAATAATCATTGAAAGTCTGGGAAGTAAATTCACCAGCATTATCAAGTCTAATTTTCTTGATTGTATAATCGGAAAATTGATTCCTCAATTTTATTATTTGAGCAAGTAATCTTCAAATGCAACATTTCGAGTTAACAATAAACATACATGTGACCATCTGCTGGAGGCATCAATCAATACCATAAAGTATCTGAATGGTCCACATGGTGGATGGATTGGTCCACAAATATCACCCTGAATACGTTCAAGAAACATTGGTGATTCAGTTTGGATTTTGGCTGGTGATGGTCTTATAATAATTTTTCCAAGAGAACGTGTTTTACATTGAAACTTATTATTCTGAAAGATCTTCTGGTCTTTCAACGGATGACCATGTGTATTTTCTATTATTCTTCGCATCATTGTTGAACCAGGATGTCCTAATCGATCATGCCAATTGATCAGTATTGAAGAATTATCAACTACCATGTTTGATTCAATTGGACTTATATATGTATAATGCAATCCAGTAGGTAGCATTGGTAGTTTTTCAACGACATATTTCTTTCCTGATTTATATGTGGTAAGACACATATATTTCTCATTAATTTCATTCATTGTTTGAGTATCATACTCATGGGAATGTATATCATTAAAACTCAATAGATTTCTTTTCGATTGTGGTGAATATAAAACATCATTGATCAAAAAATTTGTACCATTAGGATAACAAAAATTGTGCTTTACACCATCCTTTAATCAAGTACACAAGACCTGATATTGTATTCACCGTTGTTTTTGTTGGTTTTAGTTCCAAGAAATATCTTTTATCTCGGAGGATAGTGTGCGTTGTACCACTATCGAGTATGAAAACTCCGGCTTTGCTCATAGCATTTTCTATATTTGAACTTCAAAAAATATATGCAATGAAATAAAATTATTGGCAATACATATTTAAAGATAACACATATCATAATTATACAATAAGACATTATTATATGAATACTTGAAAAATAAATTATTGTACATTTATATTCTATCACTATATTGTTCATTTTTTCAGAGAAATCATTGAGAAAATCTGCAGCATCAATATTTTTCATTTCTATCCCACCAACATATTGATCATTTCCCGAGAAATAATTCAGAAAATCAGCAGCATTAAAATGAGTTGAATCACTCAAACGGTCACTGCGTTCAGTGAAGTTGGTCTCTTTTTCTTTCCTCTTTATAGATTCTTTATAGAGCTTGCAAAGGTGCCCGGGGGCTCGACAAATACAAGACCAATGTCCTGGAGTGCCGCATCTGAAACAAGAACTTTCAAATCTTTTCGAGTGATTTTTATTAACACTCATGTTCTCATGATGCCTTTTCTGTGGGTGGTTCGTGACGCCCTTTTGAGATGAGTTATAAAAATAACTATCTCTATTGTTCTCAAAACCACGGCCTCGACCACGACCAATTCCACGTCCATGTCCACGACCACGACCTCGACCAAAACCTTGTATTTGAATTTGATTTTGGTTTCCATGTTTAAATTCATTTTTACTTACAGCATTTACTTCTGGAAATGCTGTTGATGCAGTGGGTTGGGACTAATGATTTCTCATTAGCAGCTCGTTGTTCTTTTCCGCCACAATAAGACAGGCGATGAGTTCAGAATATCTCGCAAATCCACGCACTCTATATTGTTACTGTAAAGTTATATTTGATACGTGAAACACAGAAAATGTTTTTTCAACCATTTCCGATTCTGTAACCTCATGTCCACAAAATTTTAGCTGCGAGATTATTCGATACATCGCTGAATTATAATCACTGAATTTCTTAAAATATTGGAATCTTAACATATTCCATTCATCACAGGCGGTCGGAAGTATAACTTCTCTTATATGTTCAAATCTTTCTTTTAATCCTTTCCACAGAGCCAAGAGATCTTTTTCGATGAGATATTCACATTTTAAACCTTCATCGAGATGTCGACGCAAAAATATTATAGCTTTTGCTTTTTCTTGTGATGAAGATATACCATTTTCTTTAATGGTTCGCTTAAACCCAATAACTCAAGATGCATTTCTACATCGAGAGTCCATAGCATATAATTTTTTCTCTTGATGTCGAGCGCAACAATTCGAGCTTTGTCAAATTTGACATGTTGGTACTAAAAAAAATTACGATGCATTTTATTAGTTAATGAATATTGCAATACAAAGTAATGGATAAACAACAAATACAAGCATTCGTAAAGATAAAAAAAAACATATGAGGATGATATTCTCCAATAAATACCAGACTCGTGAGTATGATAACCAAAATAATTAAAAATAACCTTGAGAAAGCCATCTTCTTTTTTCTTCGAAAAATTTGATGAAGAATAATTTTTAGAGAAGAAGAGAAAGTTGTAGTGATTGAATGTGTTTGTGAGATCATATTTATAGGACAAAAACTAGCCTTTTTGTTACCGTTTATGACCATTGGTGTACAAAAAATAAAGGTATGTATTTGTACAATTTTATGGTAATAATATGGTGTATATAATATTAGTCATGTTTAAACAATTATGTATATCATATCATATTATATAATGATGTGTCATAAGTTATTTTGTTTGAAAACCTTGTAGGCTTTTATACTTGTCGTATCTCTTACCGGGAGTGTGAGATGTCGTCTTAACATCCTCCCAGGATTTATAACAAGTATTTTAAAAATTTATTTTTATTATTTCTAATAATAACATTATATTATATATTAAATATATACCCAATAAATAAATAACAATAAAATAAATATTATTACTTTTGTTACCTTTTTCTTCTGTTTGGAGCTTGAAAAAGTATGAAGGACTTTTAGAGTTTCGTGTTGATAATGTGTTGTGAAAAAATAAAATTTATGGTAAAAAAGTAAAAATCTCAAACTCTCAAGATTTACCAAACAATGCACTTTATAATATTTTTCTCTCTACTCAATCGTGAATTTCTTCACAAATGGTGAGCCTATTTATAGAATTTCTTTACAAATAATTCAAAAATAAAATACATCATTACCTACATCATCACACACAAATTTCTAATTTTACAACTCTTATTTTCAACATTCAAATATTCAACTATTACTTTTTCAACATTCAGATATATTATTTTTATCAATTGTGTTAATATTTTGAATTTATTATAATGATTGTTGACGTCTAATCATTATCTTTGTTGATTAGAACAATCGAAATATGATGTTTGAGTCGATATACGATTTAAAATTTTGAGTTGTATTGTTATCACTAACATAATTTTTTTAAAAATAACCGCAAATGTTCGGTCCTACAATTGGTATCGTAATCAAGGTTATTGTTTCAATTTTCATTGATTGTAATGAAAATAATTATTGGAAGAGAGACGATTGGGGAGAAATAATTGTATTTGTTAGGTAGAACTATCGAAACTTGGTTTTATAGTTGTTGTATAATTTTAAAAATTTGAGTTGTTATGATATCGTTAACTATAATTTTTTGTAAAGTAACAAGCTTGTGATTCGACGTTGTTATATCTAAATTAAATATATTATATTATATTAACTAAAATTTGTTTTGAAAATAATTTGTGTGAAAATTGAATTGAGTGAATAAATAATTTTTTTCAAAAAAAAAAATGAAAAGTTTTCTTATTCATATTTTTTTCATCATACATCGTATAAATTTTTTAATCGTAGTTAGTGTCAATGTCAATCTATATCATAAAAAATAAAAGATAAAAATTTGTGTGAGACGATCTCGCAGGTCGTATTTTATTAGACATATATTTTATTTGGGTCATTCACAAAACACAATTCATATTTATTTTACGATACACATCCATAAAGGATTATTTATTCCTATAAATGAGTATTAATTTATCTAAAAAAATCTCAAATAATTTAATTTAATTAAAAATTTAGTTTTCATCACCATATGTCCATATCAACGGAATATCATCTATTTACATGCATGTTTTACGATATATATCATAAAGTTTTTACAACATTAAATTCCTTTAATTACAAGAATATAACTTTGGGAAAACTACATAATTAATTATAGTTGGCCCAATTTTTATTTTGGTTATTTAATTAGTTAAATTTCAATATTAAGGTTAAATATTTATTTTTAAGTAAACATAGAAGATTTTAGTTTATTAATAATTTTTAAGAAATTTTATGAACAAAATTGCAATTTTCATGTCGTAAATTAACATGTTTTAGGTTTTAATAATACAACTTCTCAATATTTTGTTTTAACCTACTAACTTAATATATATATATATATATATATATATATATATATATATATATATATATATATATATTATATAACCCTATCGAATATTGTTTATTTGATATTGATACTCTTCTACGTAGCTCCGATAACGAGAATAAAAATATATTACACAGATCGAAAGAAATTTAAACAAAAAAAATGTGAAAAATAAAGCAAAATGACACTCAATATTTGGAAACGAAAGGAAAAATACTTGTTGTTGTCTTTTATTTTTAATTTAATAGATTTCAATATGTATAATATAAGTTCTATTATTGTTGTATGAACCATGTGAGATACAAACAATTTCAAATAGATAATATTTGATAGATTTAGTTGTTTTGAGGAAAAAAAACAAAAAATCTTAATATATGAAAACCAAACATTAAAAAGTTATAAAACTACAATCTAAAACATATCAACTTACTATATTAAATTATAATATTTTCAAATTATAATATGCATTTCACACTTTTCTAAAGGAGCTTATGCAATCAGCCCGAAAATTTGTTACGCCATTGCATTGGGCGAAGACTAGTAATAGTCTCTCACGTGATAAGATAGGATGGGAGACATCTTATTTATTTACAAGTTATTAATATAAAATAAAATAGATTTCAAATTATATCATTATGAGATGGACTTGAAATCTATCTTTATCAACGTGAAATACTCTAAACATGTAAAGATTGTATTTAAAGTTTATGGTTTTATCTTTCGGAACAATAAAAAAACTTCAGCATACATTTGAAATCTGTCGAGGCTAGTCGAAAAAGGCCATCCACATACAATAATGCAACCACATCACAACATTTAAAACATACCCAAGTGACATTTTAGCAAGTCATACAGGGATTTATTCATACACACAAATAAATCTTACAACAAGCATCGATCGCATCTCGTTATCCTGCTTTATTATGTTAAGACATCTTGTTATTTTATTTAGGACGTGCATAAACATAAAATAAAGTGTAAATAACACGACTCAGAGCGTTTCATGATCAGTACTCTTTCATGAGTTTTGCTTTCTCCAAAATATATTTCCCTTCTTTAAATCGTTGGCTCGCATCGAAAGCTCGGATATAAGTCCAACCCATCTCCTCGTTGCATTTACCACAGAATATTTTAGCAACTGTGAAATAACCAGTAATAAGTTTCCTCTCCTCCTTCGGTCCGATCAATATATTCATCGCGTGATCGAAAAGATAAGCTTGCCCACTGCTTGCCTTTAAAACAACACAAAAGAAATTTGCAGCGTCGGAAAAACTGCAAATTTGATCTTCGAAATTGGCTAAATTTTCAAGTTTAAGCTTTTAGAATAGCTTTTCTTTGTAAATTTTAGTCTTTTTCGTTTGACATAACATGACATCGAACAATTGTAACAAGTTCCATATTATTTCAGTGTTTCAAGAAAAAATATTAAAATTGTAAAAAAGATAAATTATTGCACCAAAACTCTTTCTAAAAAATGAATTGCTAGAGATTTTATAAACTTGAACCAATTTCTTATTCCAAAACTAACATGTCCCACCATCATCACCGACAAAATACAAAATAGATTTTTATCCAAAAAATTAAATTTTTTCGTAAAAAATTCAAAATTATTGACTAAAACAATAAAACAAATAAAAAACATAAATGATTTAAATATTTATATTTTATACAAAAGCAAAAAATATATAGTACAAGTAAACCCTGAACAAAAATTTTCTTGCAAAATCTTTTAAACTCACGATGAAACTTTTGGAAAGGAGATCGTCGGCCAGAGCAAGAGGGTTCCGGCACTTTCTGCAGCTGTAGAGCGGATGTCCGGTGATTTCTACCATTGAACTGCAAATATTCATAAATTTTCAATTAGAAAGATCGACGTGGGATTAATATATATAAAATTGACACTTTGATGATTATTAAACCTAAACTGGGATCTTGCTTCTTGATCTGACAGTAATTATCAATGGATAAGAAGATTGAATATAGACTTTTTGGGAGAAGAATAACCAGAAGTTACACTCCAAGTCTTTGGAAAATAATTTATAGTCTTTTATATATTAATTATTATTACAGATTTATTTATTAGAGGGAAAAAATAAATCCTTAAGTTATTTTGAATTACCGCCAAGTCCCTTCACTTTCTTAGTTTAGGCTGCCTACTATCTGAATTAAAAGTATCGGTCCTAATCGTAAAAAAATCCAAAATACCGCCCACAAATGCATATGCAAAACACGTGAGATTCACCATATTTCTTCACACAAACGGATGAAGCGTCTATAATTAGATCAAAAGTTATAGTTATTAGTTAAGACACAATTTTATTTTTTTATATTCATGGTAGAGCCGAATTCACCTAAATAGGTGATAATGGTTCAAATTGTTATGCTCATGAGTCCAATAAGATGCATGTCTATCTACTAGTATTTTTTAATATCTCGTAGAGACCAGTCTTACTTTTTACTATCGTCGATCATGTCATTAATGTTAGAGTAGATGCCCGACAAGTCAACTTATAGCTCCGGTTTTATTGACTCTGATGTAAAATAATCTTTATTTTAATAATATTTTACGATTTTATTCGATTATGACATTATGCTTCATATGCATACCCTGCATGCAAGCTGCATAGATAAATTGCTTGAATATACAATAGGTACCATGAGGTCTGCGCTGCAACGTAAAATCATGAAACTCATTAGGAAGTGTACCGTATATTCTAAACAAGTTCCTAGTCGAATCAGCCGCCTAAAACAAGGATAAATATCGCTCGAACTTGAGACTAGCATATGTGACGTAAAAGTCATGTTTCATTGGCAAGAGCATGGAGATGTCCATTCACACATGAGTGATCATGTGATGATACACTGAACAACCCTCCCTCAAACTATCCAAGTGGTTCTCACTTATCGAGTGTAATAGTCCGCAGTTATGATTGTACACCATTAATCCTTTAACCCGAGACAAAGTAGGGGCTATACATATTAACATGCACTTTGATCAGTTTACCGAGTCCATCGAGGGCCATCAGGTAGCGAGGTTGGGTGTAGTTCCGAAATACGTAGGAGCAAATGCATTGTAGTCGGGGATTCACCGTTCGCCTATGGGTGAAGATACCCTATATGATCTGATGAGCTAATAGTGCAAGGAGTTTCTGACCAGAGTAAGAAATGTGCTTTAGGGAAATGTGTTTTCCTAGTTGTACATATCATGCCACTATTAATACTTAAAGAAAAATGGCATCGTTATCGAATTTATATGCAACTCTCGATATAACAATGGTTGCAGATTCGATCGGGATATATGTGTTGAAGGGACCGTACTTTATGCTAACCATGACTAAAGGTTCTTGCAGGCACTATCAGTGATACCTAGGGGATAACGGGGCGATGTTACTAGACGCTCTTACCATGATCCGATGAGTGCAATAAAAAACGAGTTCTGACATTCTTGATGAAGAATGAGGCTAACTAGGGTAAGCCTGAATAATGATAAATGTTATTCTGAATCATATAGAGATGTGAACCCACAGCTAGCTGTATCCCTGAACTATTGAGAGTCACACAAGCATCAGACTCTGTGTTCCCGTTGAGATAGTCAAATTTCAAGGGGTTGAAATTTGGCGACTATAGTTTGATGGAGATCAAACATGAAGTTTATAAAGGAGTTTATTAGCTGATTCCATAGAATGGAAGAAATGGAAGTTAGCATGATGACTAAATAAGGAAGGAGAGTGTAACTGCCTGTTTTGTAAAAGAGTTTACTAAAATTGACAGCTGTCCAATATATTAAGTGAAAAATTTTGATCTTTGAAATTTTCATTTTCTAATATATGAACAAGACTTGTATCCTTGATACATCGGCGCTCTCGGATCTTCGATTGGGGTTATAACGAGTTCGAAATAATTTATTAGTGAATTTAGAATTTACTAATTAAATGATTGTACTGGTAGTGATGACTACTCACATGCACAAATTATCATAAAAATGTTCTAGAGGAGTCTAGAATTTAATTAATCTATTAGTTAATTATATAAATTAAATAATGGTTATATAATTTAATTTATACAATTTATACATATATATATATATATATATATATTATTTGGTGATATAAAATATGTGTATTTATGTTATTAATATATCATGTATTATTAAAAGTTGATAAATATTTTAATAATATGTGAATAATGAAAAATCCTTCCCAATCTCACAAAAAAGCTCACGACCACCTCAAGGAAAGATGGAAGAAAATTTTGGCCAAAAAGCAAGTATGAAGGATCGAGTGCTAGCACCTTTGATAGGATCGATTAGGGGGGGGTAATCGTTGAGCTACAATAGCTCGGTTCTTGAAATATTGAACACCGATGAATTAAATCGAGTTTGGTGTTCAAACCAAGCGGAAAATACTCGAAATAATCCTTCGTAGAAACCGAATAAATATTTTGTAAACCATTTAAAATATATGCACGTTGAATGAGTTAAAATATTCAGTTGAAGCATTTTATCAAACACTTGGTGTACAATATTTTGGTATTTGAAGAACACATAAAATGCTTCAACAATGCATCTTTAAAACTATGGAAATCATAAGTAAATGCAATAAATAAATAGACACGAATTTGTTTATGGATGTTCGGAGATTTCAAACACTCCTACGTCACCCCTTCTTCCCCTTGGGAAGGATCCACTAGAAGAGTTTGATTTATACAACTCATTGTACAAACCCATTCAGCTAGGAATTACCCACTGCCTAAAACTGAACTCCTAGCACTCAAGATTGTAGGCAGCACCTCACAATCAGCATATTGTTTAATGTCTCATATGCAAAGACTACAAACACAATGTTTTACGTCTTTGTGTAAAGACTAACTCAACTAAACTTTTCAGCTCAAACTCTCTGTATATATGTGAGTGATTGTGTGTGAGGAATTTATCAGTTACAGTGTACATCTCAAATGTTTCCTCACACAAGGGCTTGTGCTCTCAACTAGCTGATATATTCATGCTAAGTGCCCATGCTTTGAATCCACTTCCAAAGCTCTTGTTTGATCTTCAAGATGTTGTATTTATAAGCTCCAACACTGATATATACGTTAGACACAAGAATATGACCGTTGGGAATGTTTCTGTACTGTTTCAGGAAGTGCAACGGTCAAATTCGTCTTGCTGGAAAATTTCCCGACTGGTCAACTCTGGTCAACTCAACTGGTCAATCAGTTCAACTGGTTCAGTTGGTCTGGTTCAGTTGGACTGGTTCAACTGGTCTGGTTCAGTTCAACTGGTTCATTTCAGCTGGTCTGGTTCAACTGGTCTGGTTCAGTTCAGCTGGTCTGGTTCAACTGGTCTTCAGCTGGTCTGGTTCAGTTCAACTGGTTCAGTTGGTTGGTCAACTGGTCAGCAGCTGGTTCAGTTTCAGCTGGTGTGCTGAAATCAGTCTAGCTGATTTCAGTTTGTGCAGAACCAGTAGCTTCATCGTCATTTATCAGCATCGTAAACTTCGATTCAGACTTTGACTTATAAGAATGATTTGTAGATCTTTGTCTTATCTTTCCAACGCATACTGAATCGCTTCGTTTCGATAACCGAGCTGAGAGATATGACAAAAATACCGCAGCTTCTCAAACCCAACTGATTGCTGTTTTCGTGCAGTCAGTTCGTCACTTCAGCGATCAGTTAGCCCTTGATAACATTCGATTTTGCCCAACTGATGTGAAATACGACTTGTTCCAAATTGAGTTTTCTGATCAGTCCAGTTGGCGGATTGTCGTTTGGATCATCCAGCTGAGAGATATCATCAAAATACAGAAGCTTGCCAGAAATTCAGTTTGTGCAGAATTCAGTTTCAGCTTGCTTCTTGTGTTTGCAACTTCACACTTGAGTAAATATGTTAGAAACACAATAACAAGTTTTGTTAACATCAAAATCAAGATTACGAACATGAAAACAGCAATCAGTTGGGTTTGAGCAGCTGCGGTATTTTGGTCATATCTCTCAGCTCGGTTATCGAAACGAAGCGATTCAGTATGCGTTGGAAAGATAAGACAAAGATCTACAAATCATTCTTATAAGTCAAAGTCTGAATCGAAGCTTACGATGCTGATAAATGACGATGAAGCTACTGGTTCTGCACAAACTGAAATCAGCTATACTGATTTCAGCACACCAGCTGAAACTGAACCAGCTGCTGACCAGTTGACCAACCAACTGAACCAGTTGAACTGAACCAGACCAGCTGAAGACCAGTTGAACCAGACCAGCTGAACTGAACCAGACCAGTTGAACCAGACCAGCTGAAATGAACCAGTTGAACTGAACCAGACCAGTTGAACCAGTCCAACTGAACCAGTTGAACTGAACCAGACCAACTGAACCAGTTGAACTGATTGACCAGTTGAGTTGACCAGTCGGTAAATTTTCCAGCAAGACGAATTTGACCGTTGCACTTCCTGAAACAGTACAGAAACATTCCCAACGGTCATATTCTTGTGTCTAACGTATATATCAATGTTGGGGCTTATAAATACAACATATTGAAGAACAAACAATAGCTTTTGAAGTGGATTCAAAGCATGGGCACTTAGCATGAATATATCAGCTATTTGAGAGCACAAGCCCTTGTGTGAGGAAACATTTGAGATGTACACTGTAACCGATAAATTCCTCACACACAATCACTCACACATATACAGAGAGTTTGAGCTGAAAAGTTTAGTTGAGTGAGTCTTTACACAAAGACGTAAAACATTGTATTTGTAGTCTTTGCATATGAGACATTAAACAATATGCTGATTGTGAGGTGCTGCCTACAATCTTGAGTGCTAGGAGTTCAGTTTTAGGCAGTGGGTAAGTCCTAGCTGAATGGGTTTGTACAATGAGTTGTATAAATCAAAGTCTTCTATTGGATCCTTCCCAAGGGGAAGAAGGGGTGACGTAGGAGTGTTTGAAATCTCCGAACATCCATAAACAAATTCGTGTCTATTTCTTTATTGCATTTACTTATCATTTCATAGTTTTAAAGATGCATTGTTGAAGCATTTTATGTGTTCTTCAGCAGCTGGTTCAGTTTCAGCTGGTCTGCTGAAATCAGTATAGCTGATTTCAGTTTGTGCAGAACCAGTAGCTTCATCGTCATTTATCAGCATCGTAAGCTTCGATTCAGACTTTGACTTATAAGAATGATTTGTAGATCTTTGTCTTATCTTTCCTACGCATACTGAATCGCTTCGTTTCGATAACCGAGCTGAGAGATATGACCAAAATACCGCAGCTGCTCAAACCCAACTGATTGCTGTTTTCGTGCAGTCAGTTCGTCACTTCAGCGATCAGTTAGCCCTTGATAACATTCGATTTTTCCCAACTAACGTGAAATACGACTTGTTCCAAATTGAGTTTTCTGATCAGTCCAGTTGGCGGATTGTCGTTTGGATCATTCAGCTGAGAGATATCATCAAAATACAGAAGCTTGCCAGAAATTCAGTTTGTGCAGAATTCAGTTTCAGCTTGCTTCTTGTGTTTGCAACTTCACACTTGAGTAAATATGTTAGAAACACAATAACAAGTTTTGTTAACATCAAAATCAAGATTACGAACATGAATGTTCCAACAACCTTCAAAGATGCTTCAAACACAATAAATCAATGAGCTGCAATAGCTCGTGTTCTAAGAATGTTAACACCGATGAATTAAATCGAGTTTGGTTTTAAAACCAAGCGGAAGAAACTCGAAGTAATGATTAGTGAAGAAACCTGTTAAATTAGAAAACATTTTAGCTTGTGTAAACTGAATAACTGAAAAACAAAGAATCAGTTCTCTCATATGTCAGTTTAGTTATGTTGAAAAATGAACTGACGGATGCTCTAACTGATCAAATTAATTTGAAAACAATAGTTAATCAATTAAGTACACAAGATATGTTTATGGATTTCAGAGACTTCAACTGCTCCTACGTCACCTGTTCTACCACCTCAGTTAGGATCCACTAGAAGAATTTGATTTATACAACTACTTGTACAAACCACTCAGCTTAGGACTTACACTACTGCCTCAACTGAACTCATAGCCTAGAATGAAGGCAGTACCTTTCAGCCAACAGTTGTTTAACGTCTATATGTCAAAGACTACATACAAAAGTTTATTGTCTTTGTGCAAGACTATAATTGAGTGGTGGTGGTGTGTGTGTATGTGAGAACTGATTTCTGGGTACAACACGAAAGTGTTCTCACACACTGAGGGAATTGTGCTTCTAATCTAAGCTGATAACACGATGAAGTGTTCCCTTTGGGCTGATTGCTTCTTGAATGCTAATAGGCAATGTGCGTGCCCTTTCTCTCTGTTTCCACACATTTATTATTATTGGTCTTCACTGATCTTCTATTTATTGACGGGAAACTGATTATACAATGAGACTCAATACTTGCATCTGTTGGAGCTTCAATTCGTTCATAGGACTTTGTGTCTCGACTTTTCCGACATGTCTCCAGGAATCTCTCGGCTTTAATCTTTCCTGCAACGTCCATTAATTGTAATACTGATAGTACATATATTTTACCCAGTGCGCACACCTGGATTCCATTGAATAAGCTTGTCGTGTTCTCCATACTGATTGATTCCTGACTGATGCTTTGAACTGGTCTGGTGAAATCAATTGGCTCGTCATCTTTACTGGTTACACTGGTTCAGTTGAACTGTTCAGTTGGACTTTCCATCAGTTGAGCACTTCATCAGCTGGCCGGGCTTCTGAAGGCCTTCTGCTGAATTACCTAACAACTGATCAATCGGTGGAACTGTTCTTCGATACATCAGTTGGACTGATTCAGCTTAGGCAATCAGTTGGCACTATCAGTTGGCGTTCTCGAAAGCTTAAGTTAGGCGATATAACTGATCAGTTTGGCTTCTGCTCAGTTACAGTATCCTGTGCACTCCGATAAACTATTAGGAACAAAATAATAAGTTTTGTTAACATCAAAATCAAGATTGCGAACATGAAATGTTCCAATAAAATCATATTTTCTCAATTATTGATTAAGAATCAATAAGTGTTTGTTTAATTATTGATTCAGAATAATAAGCACAAAACTAACAAAATCTTCCCATATTTTAAAAGCAAAGTCACGACCACCTTGTTGAAAATCAAGGAAAATTTCGGCCACTTTTGTGTCTTCCACTATCGCACCGCTTTGTATCCGGATTTTGAAAATTCAGAGGCTATAGTCTCAACGCGTAAATTGTTTGGATTTTTTAGTGAAAACTAAGCGAGGAAGATAGTCTTCGATCGATAGTCTTCGATCGTGGACCTAATTAGGCGATCAAAGGAGAAGAGCTGTTCGTAGGGATATACAAGAAGGGCTATACCGCCTAAACACCGGAATAGTTAGAGTCCAGCATTGAGAACAAAAATGTATAATTCCGTGTAATGCCCGAGATGAGAGTTGGTAATAAGCAATTATTAATGCATGATTTTATGTATTTATCGAAGGTCGAAGAGGCTACTTTGCGATTCGATTTTAGTGCAAAATATATTGTTGGGGCAGCAAAGACAGTGCACCTGCGGTTCAAAAGACAGTGCACCCGCGGTCGTTTATCTTGAGATGTTGAAGGTTTACAGTAGGCATACCGCACCCACGCCATAAAAGTGACCGCACCTGCGGTGTTGGGACAGAGAGGGCAACGCACTCGCGGTCCAAAGGCCAGTGCACCCCCAGTTGTTTCTTCTGATTTTGTGGAAGTAATACAGTAGAGTCACCGCACCCGCGGTACAAAATGCACCGCACCCGCGGTCGTTCCTTCTGAATTGTTGGATGTGATCCAGTACTCTCAGCGCACCCGCAGTCTACAAGGTAGCGCACTAGCGGTAGGGTGGTGCGAGAAATCCAGCATGCATATTAACTTGACACATGGCTTGGTAGAAATATAACATGCATTTTCGTCATTCCTTCAGCATCAGACCACCGAGAACAACTCCAGGAAAGCTTCAAAGTTCTCCTAGATTAGAAATTAGCTTGCACAAGATCTCACCATCCGATTTTCGATCCGAGACTAGATTCGTGTTCTTCTCATCACCAGATTCGAAAGGACGTAAGTATTTTTACATTTCAGCAGGTTTTGAAGTGAGATGATTGGAGAAATCAGATTTTTAGTACTATCATGTGTTCTTATGATTATGGTGAAATGATATTCGCAACCGGATCGTAGAACGGACATTGTATGATATTTTTATTAACTTTCAGCATGTATCGAATTTGAGATATGCAGATTTCAGCATTGATAGGTGTTTATGATGGAGATTGTGAGTTATTGTGACTGATTATTGTTGTTGAGATGACCGATATCGCGAGATTACGTTGTTATGCCGTCGAAATGTGCCGAGATTGAATATTGATATGTACATGTAACGGTTTGAGTTGTGAATTGATATTGTGCTATTTGACATTGCCATTTCAGATTGATATCGGCAAGATTTAACTTCTAGACTCCGATCTTGACAAAGACTGAGCAACGAAAGGTATAATTCAATGTTTGATTGGGGAGACATAACTCGAATCAGATCCGGTTTGAGTTTCCCACAAATCACATACTAGATTTCTATACTTTGTTATGTTTATGCTTTATATTGATTTATATACAAGCATTGAGATAGGAGAGTCATTGGCAGATATGCCAAGTTTCTAGATGTTCGGTGGTATCGAGGCATAGGAGAAGATCGACTCCGATTGTAGATATTCGATATAGACAGGGCCAAAGTCTAGGAATAAGATGTACCGCCACCCCGATCGGGAGAGTAGGTGGGAGACTTGTTATGTCTTATTCACACAGAGATCCCTAGATTTAGATATGAGTCGAGTTAAAGAGCAAGAGTCGAATTTCTTTATCTGTATTCACTAATGTGTCATAATTACCGAATCATGTGTTATGATTTTGTATGAAATTGCATGATATGCATGTATACATGTTTTATACTGGGATTTGTTCTCACCGAAGTTTCCGGTTGTTGTTGTGTCTGTATGTGTGCATGACAACAGGTGGGGCAGGATCAGGGTCGAGACAAAGATGAGAGATCGAGATAGCGTGGTGATCACGGGCGTAGCAGATGAACTAGTAGTGTTTACATTTGATATGTAGTATGTTATAAACTCTAGTTTGTATGATTGTAATGAAACAAGACATGTACTTACTTTGGTTGAAATAAAATAGAGTTATCACTTGTGTATGATTTATATACATTTGTTTATGACATTAAAAGAAAGTTTTTTTGTGACCCACATTTTCTAGCAAAGATCCAACTAATCCCAAAGATAGTTGAGTTAGAGCCCGGGTCCCCACAACAGGTGGTATCAGAGTGATAGATCCTTTAGACTGAGATAGAATTGAATGAGCGGGGGTAGATTGAATTCTCTTCCTTGCTTTTTTTGTGCTAGCATGATTTATTGCTTTCACTATTACATGTTGTCTTGTTACCTGAGTTGATTACAGCATGTATTTGCAAAGATTGAATCAAAACCAATTCTGGATCAAAGGTATATGATCAGAGGAGGACTGAGACAGATTGTATAAATTGTGTACTAATCCGTTTGATAATCAGATATGCCTCCTCGACGAGTACCGCAACAAGTAGCAGGTTGAGCACCAGAACAAGGCAGTACTTCCAACGATCCGATGGATGTGACCGCTACTCCGATGGAGAATTTGCTGAAAAGGTTTCAGTCGTTTCGACCACCGACACTGAAGGGAACATAAAGTGAAGTTGAGTGTGAAAGTTGGCTCGATGACATCGAGATTTTATTTGAATCCCTTGACTACACCGATGAGCGACGAGTTAAACTCATTGGACATCAACTGCAAGAAGTTGCAAAGAACTGGTGGCTTACCACGAAGAGAGCATTGGAGCATCGTGGCACATAGATCACTTGGAAAGTGTTTAAAGCAGAGTTCTATCAGCGATTCTTTCCCGTGTCCTATCAAAAAGACAAAGGTGCCGAGTTTGCCAATTTGAGACAGGGAATCTGAACATTGAAGAATATGTGGCAAAGTTTTCGACATTGCTCCGATTTGTTCCTCATGTCTCAGAGAATGACGAGGCCATCGCAGATCAGTTTAACAATGGCTTGAATCCGGATATCTTTACCTTGGTAAATACCAGTAGACCGAACAATTTTTCAGATGCCTTGAACCGTGCCAAGGGGGCAGAAGCTGGATTGCTTAGGCAATGAAGCACTTCTTATGTCGCTCCGGCTCCGAGACCGCCACAACCTTCAGTTCAACCCCCTCGCAGATTCGAGAGTGGTGGCAGTAGCAGCGGGAGGAAAGATCAGTTGAAAGCAAAGGGCAAACAGTTCAAGAGATCAGGGAGCAGTTCGTCGAGCTCCAGTGGATCACGACAGAGAGGTCCTGGTCAGAGTACGAGTATACCGGTGTGTATTGCAGTTATTGTGGAGGCAGACATGCCACCGAGCAGTGTCAGGGTGTGATGGGTCGTTGCAATATCTGCAGACAGCAGGGACATTTCGTCAGAGTATATCCACAGAAAAGGGTACAACAAACTCAGAGTGTAGGAGCATCTAGTTCAGTGACTCAGCCTGAGAGGCAAGCATCATATGTTCATTCCTTTCAGCTAACCCCTACACAGACCCAGCCCAGAGCCAGAGGTAGCCAGACAGTGAGCCAACCCCCCCAGACAGCAGGGTCGAGTATTTGCACTGGCAGAAGAGCAGGCCCAAGATGAACCAGACGATGTGATAGCATGTAACTGTTTTCTTTGCGGTTATCCTTCTTATGTATTGATAGATATGGGTGCATCTCATACATTTATTTCTCAGCGCTTTGCATTGATACATGATTTGCCTGTCGAGTCATTATCTGCTGTAGTGTCTATTTCTTCTCCGTTGGGAAGTGGTCTTATATCCGTGACTACGGTTAGACATTGTATATTACAGTTTGAAGGTCATGAGATTGACTTAGATTGCATTGTACTTGGATTGGCTGATTTTGACTGTATTGTTGGGATTGATATGTTAACCAAGTACAGAGCCACTGTAGATTGTTTCTAGAAGATTGTCAGATTCAGACCAGAGATGGCTGATGAGTGGAAATTCTACGGTAAGGGTTCTAGATTTTGGATTCCTTTAGTATCTGTTTTGACGATGACGAGATTGTCACAGAAAGGAGCAGAGGGGTTCCTTGTGTATTCAGTAGATCTACTGAAATCGAGCCCAGCATTGGCAGATCTGCCAGTAGTATGCGAGTTTGCGGATGTATTCCCAGACGAGATTCCAGGATTACCTCCAGTCCGAGAGGTAGATTTTAGCATCGATCTCATACCAGGTACTGTTCCTATATCGCGAGCTCCGTATAGAATGGCGCCGATAGAGTTGAAAGAATTAAAAGAGCAGTTAGAAGATTTGCTAACCAAGGGATATATCAGGCCAAGTGTATCTCCTTGGGGTGCTCCGGTGCTATTTGTGCGAAAGAAAGACGGATCAATGAGATTGTGTATTGATTACCGACAACTGAACAAGGCAACGGTAAAGAATAAATATCCCTTGCCTCGTATCGATGATTTATTTGATCAGTTGCAGGGATCCTCTGTCTATTCAAAGATTGATTTGAGATCGGGATATCACCAGCTAAGAGTCCGGGATGTTGATATACCGAAGACAACATTCCGAACCAGGTATGGACATTTTGAATTTATTGTCATGCCTTTTGGTTTAACGAATGCTCCAACTGTGTTTATGAGACTGATGAACCGTGTCTTTCAGAAGTATCTGGATGAGTTTGTTATTGTTTTTATTGCCGATATTCTGGTATATTCCAAGAGTATGATCGAGCATGCCGAACATTTAAGAATTGTGTTGCAGACGTTAAGAAATGAGAAACTGTATGCTAAATTGTCAAAGTGTGAGTTTTGGCTGAAACAAGTTGTCTTTTTGGGGCATATCATATCTGGAGACGGTATATCTGTTGACCCGAGCAAAGTCGAGGCGGTGATCAGTTGGCCTAGACCGACCTCAGTGCCAGAGATACGCAGTTTCATGGGTTTGGCAGGGTACTACCGATGATTTATTAAAGATTTCTCCAGTATTGCGAAGCCGATTACCTAGTTGACACAGAAAAATGTGCCATTTGTGTTCTGAAGCCTGTGAGTATAGCTTCTTGGAGTTGAAGAAACGACTGACCAGTGCTCCAGTGTTGACGATACCTTCAGGTACTGGTGATTTCCTTGTATATTGTTATGCGTCTCATAGAGGGTTAGGATGTATTCTTATGCAGCGAGGACCTGTGATTGCATATGCCTCGAGACAGTTGAAGCCACACGAGACTCGTTACCCAATTCATGATCTTGAATTGGCGGCCATTGAATTTGCACTGAAGATATGGCGACACTATCTCTATGGCGAGAAGTTAGAAATCTAATCTGATCACAAAAACCTGAAATACCTGTTTTCACAGTCAGAGTTGAACATGAGACAGCGTAGATGGCTCGATTTATTAAAGGACTTTGATTGCGAGATCAAATATTATCCAGGAAAGTCAAATGCAGCAGCGGATGCCTTGAGTCGAAAGGTATGTTCTTTATCCTTATCGACGATAGGTGTTTCGAATATGATTGAAGATTGCTGTTTGTCTGGATTAGCATTTGATATAGATAGTAGACCACTACGACTTGCTACGATTCAAGTTGAGACAGATTTGATTTTGAGAATAAGAAGCACAAAGAACTGATCAGAATATTCAGAAGTCAGTTGAGATGGTCAGATCAGGGCATAATTCAGAGTATCAGGTACATGATCATGTTCTGTATGTGAATAACCGTCTTGTAGTGCCAGATGTTTCAGAGTTGAGACAATAGATTTTATCAGAAGCGCACTGTAGTCGATTCAGTATCCATCATGGTGGCAGAAAGATGTACAACGATCTCAAGATACAGTTTTGGTGGAAAAAGATGAAATCAGACATTGCAGAGTTTGTATCTAAATGTTTGAACTGCCAACAGGTGAAGGCCGAGAGAAAGAAACCCGGAGGTTTACTTCAGAGTTTATCTGTTCCTGAATAGAAATGGGATCACATTTCCATGGATATTGTTACGAAGTTACCACGATCATCCCGGGGCTGCGATGCGATTTGGGTTGTGATAGACAGATTGACCAATTCTGCATGCTTTATTTCGTACAGAATGACGTATCGACATGATCAGATGGCAGAGATATATGTCAGAGAGATAGTCAGATTACATGGTGTGCCGAAGTCGATCATATCAGATCGTGATCCACGATTCACTTCACACTTTTGGCACAGTCTGCAGCAGGCTCTAGGTACGACATTGCAAATAAGTACTGTTTATCATCCCCAGACAGATGGACATTCAGAGCGGACTATCCAGATATTAGAGGATATGCTAAGAGCTGTAGCGCTAGATTTTGGCACTAGTTGGCAAGATTCACTACCTCTTTGTGAATTCTCGTACAAAAACAAGCTATCAGACGAGCATTAAGATGACACCGTTTGAAGCTTTATACGAAAAAAAGTGTAGATCTCCACTGTATTGGGATGACATCTCAGAGTTACCAGAACTGGGGCCTGATATGATTCGTGAAATGACTGATAAAGTAAAACTGACCCAGAAAAATGAAGACGGCGCAGGATAGACAAGCGAAGTATGCGAACATCAGACGTAGACCGTTAGTGTTTGAATAGGGAGACAGAGTATTTTTGAAGATTTCTCCATTCAAAGGCGTTGTCAGATTTGGCAAACGTGGGAAGTTGTCTTCGAGATACATCGGGCCGTACGAGATTCTTGAGAAGATTGGCGATCGTGCCTATCGAATCGCCATTCCGCCTTCTCTATCTGGGATACATGATGTCTTTCATGTATTGATGCTGCGTAGATATATGCCAGATACTTCTCATATTCTTCAACCTAACGAGGCAGAACTCGACGAAACCTTGAGCTATTTTGAGAAGCCGATTCGGATTCTGGATCAGAAAGAAAAACAGCTCAGAACGAAGATCATTCCGCTAGTGAAAGTCCAGTGGAGTCGCCATGGCACTGAAGAAGCAACTTGGGAGACCGAATCAGAAATGAGACAAAGATATCCCGAGTTATTTACATGATGTGAGTCTTTATTCAGTTTTTGATTATATTGCTTCTTTTACTTGTTTTGATTGATTGCCTGCGAGTTCGAGGAAGAACTTATATCTAAGAGGGGGAGAAATTAATGCCCGAGATGTGAGTTGGTAATCAGCAATTATTAATGCATGATTTGATGTATTTATCGAAGGTCAAAGAAGCGACGTTGCGATTCGATTTTAGTGCAAAATATATTGGTGGGGCAGCAAAGACAGTGCACCAGCGGTTCAAAAGACAGTGCACACGCGGTCGTTTATCATGAAATGTTGAAGGTTTACAGTAGGCATACCGCACCCGCGCCATAAAAGTGACCGCACCTGCGGTGTTGGGACAGAGAGGGCAACGCACCCGCGGTCCAAAGGCCAGTGCACCCGCGGTTGTTTCTTCTGATTTTGTGGAAGTAATACAGTAGAGTCACCGCACCCGCGGTACAAAATGCACCGCACCCGCGGTCGTTCCTTCTGAATTGTTGGATGTGATCCAGTACTCTCAGCGCACCCGCGGTCTACAAGGTAGCGCAGCAGCGGTAGGGTGGTGCGAGAAATCCAGCATGTATATTAACTTGACACATAGCTTGGTAGACATATAACATGCATTTTCTTCATTCCTTCAGCATCAGACCACCGAGAACAACCCCAGGAAAGCTTCAAAGTTTTCCTAGCTTAGAAATTAGCTTGCACAAGATCTCACCATCCGATTTTCGATCCGAGACTAGATTCGTGTTCCTCTCATCACCAGCTTCGAAAGGACATAAGTATTTTTACATTTCAGCATGTTTTGAAGTGAGATGATTGGAGAAATCAGATTTTGAGTACTATCATGTGTTCTTATGATTATGGTGAAATGATATTCGCAACCGGATCGTTGAACGGACATTGTATGATATTTTTATTAACTTTCAGCATGTATCGAATTTGAGATATGCAGATTTCAGCATTGATAGGTGTTTATGATGAAGATTGTGAGTTATTGTGACTGATTATTGTTGTTGAGATGACCGGTATCGCGAGACTACGTTGTTATGCCGTCGAAATGTGCCGAGATTGAATATTGATATGTACATGTATCGGTTTGAGTTGTGAATTGATATTGTGCTATTTGACATTGCCATTTCAGATTGATATTGGCAAGATTTGACTTCTAGACTCCGATCTTGACAAAGACTGAACAACGAAAGGTATAATTCAATGTTTGATTGGGGAGACATAACTCGAATCAGATGCGGTTTGAGTTTCCCACAAATCACATACTAGATTTCTATACTTTGTTATGTTTATGCTTTATATTGATTTATATACAAGCATTGAGATAGGAGAGTCATTGGCAGATATGCCAAGTTTCTAGATGTTCGGTGGTATCGAGGCATAGGAGAAGATCGACTCCGATTGTAGATATTCGATAAAGACATGGCCAAAGTCTAGGAATAAGATGTACCGCCACCCCGATCGGGAGAGTAGGTGGGAGACTTGTTACGTCTTATTCACACCGGGATCCCTAGATTTAGATATGAGTCGAGTTAAAGAGTAAGAGTCGAATTGCTTTATCTGTATTCACTAATGTGTCATAATTACTGAATCATGTGTTATGATTTTGTATGAAATTTCATGATATGCATGTATACATGTTTTATACTGGGATTTGTTCTCACCGGAGTTTCCGGCTGTTGTTGTGTCTGTATGTGTGCATGACAACAGGTGGGGTAGGATCAGGGTCGAGACAAAGATGAGAGATCGAGATAGCGTGGTGATCACGGGCGTAGCAGATGAACTAGTAGTGTTTACATTTGATATGTAGTATGTTATAAACTCTAGTTTGTATGATTGTAATGAAACAAGACATGTACTTACTTTGTTTGAAATAAAATAGAGTTATCACTTGTGTATGATTTATATACAATTGTTTATGACATTAAAATAATTTTTTTTATGACCCACATTTTCTAGCAAAGATCCAATTAATCCCAAAGATAGTCGAGTTAGAGCCTGAGTCCCCACATTCTGAATGCTCTATAAATGTTTTAAACACACGAAGCCCAAAAAAAAAATTTTAAACTTATGCTGCTTTTTAGGTGCGAGAACACGATGTCCCAACATTGGAATCAGAGCTAGGTTATTCTCAATCGTGTGTTTAAATTAAATCATGTTGAGCATATTATTTCTAACCACGTAAGAATTTTTTAAAAACACATCTAAAATTTATTTTTGAAAAATCAGTTTTTTTTTAAAAATTTTTGGGCTCTGCCCAGAAATGTTCCGGGCAGATGGCCCAGCGCACGCGCATGACCTTAACGCGGCCGCTAGCACCCGATTGGATCGGGCGGCATGGGCAGGTTCCCGATAACGTCTCGGGCACCGCGTTGGGTCGTGGGCTTGAATTGTTCGGGCCTAAGAGTGATTTTCTTATTTTTCAAAATTTTTGGTTAAATCGATATTTTATGAAAATATGGACGATTTTTTACCCATACAATAATTTTGATAAAATCAATTTCTTACAAAATAAATAATTTAAATTTAATTATTTATGGTAAAATGTGTTTTACAAGAAGTTTAATTATTTGAAATTAAATAAAAGTGTTTATTTAATTTGATAATTATGACGGTTAGTGATATTTACGATATACAAGATTTATTGATAATATATGATATTATCGAATTTATATAATATATGATATTATATGGTAAAAGGATGATCGTGAGTCACGACCAATGTATTAGGTGTATGTTAGGATTTTTATTTGTTGTAATTTTTGATTATTTGATAATTAAAAGTGGACATGGTTTATGGTACGTTCTCACCCCCTAAATTCGTATCCCAATGTGCTATGAGTATTTAATGTAAATATTAGAATTAGTGGGAGATCAAGATTTGAAGAAGGTGGGAATGATCCTCGGAAGGAGTTTTGAATATCGAAGACATGTAAAATATTGGAAACTTATGGAATATTGTATTTTCATCCATGTATTTACCTAGGTTATGGATATTGATCCGTATGTGATTCGTATGGATCAATTAGCTCTCGGTTATCGATCAATTTTTATTATTTATGATGTATGTGATATTTTATAAATAATCAATATGTGCGTTATTATTAATATAATAACAAGAGTTGCATGAATCCGGCAATTATATAAACGATCATGTCACGAGTTTTAAAATTAATGATGAGAAAAAATTTTAAAATTAAAATCCCTCGTATTGAATGAGATCCAAAATTTAAATCAAGCCCATCAAAATGATAATTAAAAGAAAGTTTAATAATTCCTTGCCTTCCGTCAATGCTAGTTGCATGATGAATGCTACCCATGGTCAGTGTCTGACTCATATTATTGGGGAGGCTTGGACGCCGGAAAACTGTGACTTCCATTAACATATTTTATGTGAACTAAGTGGAACTCCCATAACTTCGGCTCATATTATTGGGGGATCTTATTGCGACCGTCCATTAAGGTTCAACATTGGTGGGCCGGCCTCGACACATGAAGAGAAAGACGATCATATTATTGGACCCTCCTCAAATATGAGGCAAAATTACGCCAGGGTTGCAAGGAGTTACAATTGGGCTCTACTTTTTGGAAGTTATGATTGGCTGATATTATTCAGGATCATAATTTCGCAATTGGGCCTTGCGTACTCAATAAGGAAATTGGATTTTCCGTTTTCACCAGAGGGTGGTGAAAATGTCAAAATAGTGGGAGGCAATTCGTAAAAACGAAAGTTCATATTTTATGTCTTACAAAATATTTTAAAATATTCTGTAACGTTTATTTTGTTTTCATATCAGTATATTTATGATTTCGTCACATAATTCATTTCTGTTATTAAAACAAGCTAACCGAACACTAAATTGCAAGCTAAAATGTTATATGCTTGCTTCTATGTCAAATGAACTGTAGAGACAGTTTGAGAAAATGTTGAATGCTGCTGACATTCGAATTCATAGCAAAAGTTGCATGGTGCATGAAACTCGTATAATGAAGCACACCACTTTCAAATGAGCTCATGACTACACACATGAAAGATGTGCATCTGGCCCATGAGCGTGGTGTACATATGATTGGGTTTATTGAGAAGGTGGTGGGCCTGGAATAGGTGATTCCCAATGAGTTACTACATGAAATCAATTTTTGTAATTCTTTTCCTCATTTGACAGGTTTATGGTGAATTTCAATTTGAATAAGATAAATGATAGCCTTGAAGAGCTAGTCAAACATTTATGACTTATGAGGCCACCATAAAGTAGAGAAATGTAGTTTCTAGTGGGCTTCTCGTCAGGGACGAAAATGGCCCACAAAGTAAGGGGAAGAAATGTTCTGCCCCTTACAAGAGAAACATGCCCAATAAGAGACAAGCTCCACAAGACACTTAAATGCCCAAAAGACCCGATAATTCAGAACATGTATGTTTCACTGCAAGAATTTTGGACATAAGAAATTATCTAGGCCGGAAATGTTCTGTCAATGATAAGTGAATGTACAAGTAAACACGATTCAATAACAACCAAAAGAAAACAATATAGTCTAAACCAAGCACATTTATGGCACGTTAGGCTAGGATATATTTCCCAAATAAGGATGCACAAGCAAGTGGGAGAAGACATGTTTGATTCGTCAGACATAAAATCTCTAGAGACATATGAGTCCTGTTTGAAAGAAAAAAATGACCAAGGCCCCTTTCTTAGGTAAAGTGGAACGTGCACATGATTTGTTGAATTTGATCCATACAGATATGTGTAGCCCGCTAAGTGTTAGCATGAGATTTGGCCATTCCCACTTCATTACTTTTACCGATGACCATTCGAGGTTTGGTTATGTGTATTTAGTGAAATACAAGTCTGAAGCCTTTGAAAGTTCAAATAATTCAGAGCAGAAGTAAAAAAAAACAGTTAGGAAAGAGTATTAAAACACTACGATCAGATAGAGGTGGAGAATACTTGAATATTTAGTTTCAAGACTACCTTAAAAGATGTGATTCTATCACAGTGGACTCCGCCTGACACACCCTAGTTAAATGGTGTGTCAGAATGTTGTAATTGGACATTGATGGACATGGTCCGATCTATGATGAGATTCACTGAGTTGCCGCCATCCCTTTGGGGATATGCACTTGAAACAGCGGAAAGGTTGTTGAATCAAGTCCATACAAAACTAGTGGATAAAACTCCATATGAGATGTGGATGGGAAAGCCGCCCAAATATTCTTACTCAAGAATATGAGGATGCCCTGCTTATGTGAAGCAGGCAATGTGAGAAAAAATGGATAGTAGAGCAAATTTGTGCTACTTTGTGGGATATCCAAAGAACTCTGTCACATATTACTTCTATTATCCTAGTGAAACAAATGTGTTTGTTTCGAGGAATGCCACCTTATTAGAGAAGGAGTTTCTATTGGATAGAAAAGGCGGGATGATAGAACTCGGTGAGATTTGAGAACCACTTAATACACAAATAGCAGAATCCACACCCTAACAGCCAATCAAAGAAACAAAAGCTCTTAGAAGATCCGAAAGGATCTCAAGGACACCTAATAGGTTGAGCCTGCTTCTTGAAGAGGGTCAAGGAACTGGATGTGATCCAAGAAATTTCATGGAAGCATTGTCTGATGTCGATTAATCTAGATGGCTTGAAGCCATGCAGTCCGAGATGAAATCCAATTATTCAAACGAAGGAGGGTGATTAATAGATCCACCTGAGGGAATTGTTCCCATAGAATGAAATGGATTTACAAAAGGAAACTTGGAGCAGATGGAAATGTGGTGATCTTCAAAGCTAGACTGGTAGCAAAAGGATATACTCAAAGGCAAGGTATTGACTGAGAGTAAACCTTTTCTCCAGTCGTAATGTTCAAGTCACTGCTAGCCATAACAGCATGGTATGACTATGAATATGGCAGATGGATGTGAGGACAATGCTCCTTAATTGAGATATTAAGGAAGAGATTTACATGTCTCAACCTGAAGGATTCACATCAGTAGGAAGTGAGCATAAAGTATGCAGACTTCAGAGATCCATTTATGGACATCAAGGAGCTCGAACCTTAGATTTGACAACACTGTCAAAGAGTTTGATTTTGCCAAAAATCCTGAGGAACCTTGTGCATACAAGAAGGTTAGTGGGAGTGCAGTGACATTCCTAGTACATTATGTTGATGACATACTACTTATTAGGAATGATGTAGGGATGTATCAATCAACTAAAGTATGGTTAGCTGGTAAGTTCTCCACGAAGGATATAGGTGAAGCATCATATATATTAGGAATACAGATCTATAGGGATAAATCAAAGAGGATGCTAGGGTACATCCAATCCACATATATCGATACCATACTGAGGAGATTCTCTACGGAGGAGTCCAAGAGAGGATATCTCACAATGTCTCACGGTGTGAATCTATCCAAGCATATTTACCTAAGACTGATGAAGAGATGAAAACCATAAGCCGCATTTCATATGCGTCTGCCATATGCAATATTATATACGATATGATATCTACTCGAACTGATATTGCATATGCACTGAGTGTTGCAAGCCGATATCAGTCGAATCCCCTCGGTCCACTGCATTGGAAAGCAGTGAATGACATTCTTAAGTACTTGAGAAGAACTAAGAATGTGTTCTTGGTATACGGAGTTGAGAACTAAAATTGGAAGATTACACTGATTCTAGCTTCCGATCAGATGTGGATGATTTGAAATCGACCTCTGGATTTGCTCAATGGTGGTGCTGTCTCTTGGAAGAGTTACAAGCAAGACACCGTAGCAGATTCAACCACCGAGGCCGAATACATAGCTGCATTGGCTGTAGCAAAGGAGGGTGTTTGGATGAGGAAATTCAACCAAGAGTTGGGTGTCATTCCTCAAACAGTTGATCCAGTCTCGGTATACTGTGACAACACCGGCGCTGTACCACAAGCGAAGGAACAGAGGTATCATCATCGATGTAAACATATAATGATGAAGTTCCACATAATCCGTGAGATTGTGGGAAGATAAGACATTTCGGTAGAGAGAGTCGCCACCGCAAATAACGTTGCTGATCCACCGATGAAGCCCCTGCCAGGACCATTGTTTGAGAAGCATCACAAAGCAATGGGTATAAGACCTATGTGTTAGGATCGATTGGGTGAGTGAAAGTATTTAAAGAGGGGGGCTTGAATAAACATTTTACGATTTTCAATTCTTTTCGATGGGGTGAATCAGTTTAGTGATAAACTGCATTCGATATTCTTGTTGTCAATGTCAATCAGTTAACTTAAAAGGCGGAAATAAACTGAAAGACAGATTGGATACTTCAGAAATAAAAAAACACAAAGATTTATGGATGTTCCGAGACTTCAAATGCTTCTACGTCACCCCATCTATCTCAAGGATATGATTTTCAATAAAAGACTTTGATTAAATATAGAGGTTGTAATAACCCACTTCAATTTGGTCTTAAACACTGCCAAACTGAAACTTTTCGTATCTTTATAATTTTATCAGTACGCAACTGATATATTTTTCTAAGTACAACTGATATAAAAAGATCGAATATAGTAACAATAAGTGCTTGTGCTTGTACTAGTGCTCGAAATATAGCCTGAAAGCTATGAATATATCTGATAAAGCATGAGCTTTTTGTAACTGAGAATGATTTTCTTGTTCTAGTTCTTGCTAACTCGGTAACTATCACTCTTTTCTTAGCTCATCTTCTCGGCTATTTATAGGCTTTGCTATCAACGGTAATGTTGAACATGTTTAAATGTCATATATCCGTTGATTTTTCCTGAGTAGACACGTCATCATTCTTATGAAAATTGTACACTGTGGAATTATGATATGTGGTGCTCCCACTACAAGTTGCAGTCTGCTCTTATACAAATTGTCGGTTGTTGTCTACGTTCTTTAACTGATGACATGTCGAGCTGATTTATCAGTTGACTCTGTAGCCGATTCGATGAACTAACTGTATAACTGATCAGTCTTAACTGATAGTTCAGTTCGCTTCCAAGCTGCAGTCAGCTTTAATCAGTTCAGTTGCCTTCGATTGTTTAGCGTATTAATTATCAATCAGGCAACTTCAGTTCAAATCATTTAATTTTAGTTACGTTTAGTTGAGTTGACCAGTTCTGTACTCTTCGAACACTCAATTTGTCAAACTCCGAAATTCTGATTCCAACAATTTATCTCTTTTTGGTGTTCGAAAAAACTTAGAATTCTAGAACTGAACTGAACTGAACCTTGTAGATAAAATAATCTTCCATTTGCAAATAATCTTTCACTGTACAGATTCGCACAAATGAAAGAATTAAATAAAAGAATGAAAGGCTGTCTTCTAATTGATACTTTGTCAAATCAAAGAATAAATGAATAGAGACTGTCTTCTAACTAATCTATATTTCTTAGCTCTTTTATCAGTCGATTCTTGATTAGTTTGTTGACTCGGTCTCTTCTTTGATTGATGCTATTGCTCTTCTTCCCATTTTTTTCAACACTACCAACTTGGTTGGATAAAATACGGACTTCTGAAGTGACTTGGGATATAGCATTTAACATTTGTTCCTGCATCAAATCCATTCTCTTTGTCATGCTTGTTTGTAAAAAATCAATCTGATTGATAAGCATGTTTTGAGTTTGGAAAAGAGCTGGTACGGTCACTCTATCCTTCTTCAACTGATCTACTAGGAGAAATAAGGAAGTGATCTCTTTAGTAACATGCTGGAGGCTCTTCATAGTACTCTCTTTCATAGAATCAATCTTTAACGTATGCATCAGTTGGGTTGACTTCATATAAAAAACAATTGAAATTTGATTGTACAAACCGGACTTGATATATTCAAGCATAAGATCAGTAGCTATAGGTATTTCAGGAGATGGGACTTCGGATGTAGCTGGAGCTTTGCCCTTGTCTTCGTCACTGAAAATTACCATGGCTAATTTTTTTTTTAATTCAGTCTCAGTTTGATTTTGTTCTATTGAAATTTCTTCAACTGCTTCCATTTGAGGGTCTTGAGCTGAGGTAGAGGTTTTAGCCGTAGTTGAGCTGGTTGGCTCTTCAGTAGGCACTTGCACAACTTCTATTTGGTCTGAGTGCAACTGAGCCATTTCAGCTTGATTCTGGTGTTCAATCGTGGCAGCCGACTGAACTAGTTCTTTAGCTTCTTGTAACACAGCCTCTGAGGCTGGTTGTTCTGTTGTGCTCTGGTCTTCAACTGATTGATCAGTTATAAGATTCAGCTGGATGTCAGTGGCAACTGATTATATTAGTTCGTCGACATTTGCCAATTATAACTCAACATCTATATACAGCTGAAGACTAACTGGAGGATATTTTGTAGGAGAAGATGATGGTTGAGCATCCTGAGAATTAGGAACAACCACTTGCTCATAAATTTGTTCAGCAACTAGTTCCTTGGATGGCTCTGGCTGAGCTGTAGATGTTTCAGCCTGCTCCACTGATGTTGGGCTCTGGGAATTAACTGTATGTACAGTTGTTGATCCATTTCCCAAGCTTTGATCCACATTTGCAACGATAAGAGATCAGAGTCCAACTGCTGAAAAACTGCTCTGTCATTGTAGGCAGTTGGACTGATCCGATCATAATTCATTCTTAGCTGAGCTGCTACTTCAACTAGCTTTTTCACCCGCATCAGATCAAAAAAGTAGGTTCTCCTCTCCAGTGCTTGAGCGATTGTGACAGCTTTAACTGTCTTCAGGACTATTGTCTCCAGGGCGATGAACTTATTTAAAACTGATGTCTTCTTCAAACGCCTGACAAACACTTCAGTCTTATATATGATTCATTCATCATAAGTTTCCAACATCGATTCAGAAAACTCATTTATTTCATTCCATATAAGATCTATGTGAGTTTGAATTGGGTTGGTAGGTCTGGGCTCTTCAATCAACTTGCCATTACCTTTTGAATCAGTTAGGGCATCAGAAATACTCAGCTATGTGGTGGTGGCATCCACCTTCTCTCGAATTACCATACCCTTAGGTCGAGAAACTGGTAGAACAGTTGGTCTGTCGACAAAGATAGATGGTGCGTGAAGTCCAACCAATGTCAGTTTTTCATCAGATTCGGTGATAATCTTCTTTGGAGGAGCAGTTGTCTTCATTTGCTGAGGTTCTTCTGCTGATGATGCAATTGGAACTGCTATCGGCGGTTCAACTCCAGTTGGCATAAGGCGATCAGCTGAAATAGCTTCAACTACAACCGGCTTGGTCTTCTGGGACCTTGGCTTCTTAACAATTTTCGGATATGGAGTTTTCTCCGATTCAGTTTCGCTGACAATCAATTTCCTTTTGATTGTTTTTGTCTTCGCCAAATCCTTTGTTCTGGCCTTCTTGGCTGATTTGGGAGCTGCCAGCATCTCAATCTCCTTCTTGATCTTGATAAACTGCTCAAGAGAGATGTTCAACTTTATATTTGGTTGCTGAACATTCTTGGTATTGAAGACCTTGAATTTGGATGACTTCTCAGCTGAGTCATATACCAAACCAGATTTCTTCAGCAGTTAGCTGAGTGGCACAACAAAACCATTGGAATGTTTGGAAGACTGAACCATATTTTTCAGTATGTTGAAGGTGATGGTCGACTATTTCAGTCTCCTGCCATTCATGATTGCTCTCATACCTGAGATTTTTCAAGGGTGAGGGCAGCACATGAGCCTTCCTTGGCGAGAACACCCTTGGCATCTATGTCAGCCAGCAACTGTATCTCTGGTTTCAGTTCTTTCTTGGGATCAGATACCTAGATCTTCTTCCCATCAGCAGATAGCAGAGCCTGCATTTCCTCAATATCAGCAATTTTTATCTTAGAGAAATGAGATAAACCATCATAGGGTAGTTGGAAGAGGTGCTGAAAAAGTCTTCATCCATTGTCAACATCTGATTGTTCATATGATTTTACCGTCATCGGAGATAGTGCTGTTGGCATAGATTTCTTGAATTTCCTTTGGGTAAATCACCTGGTTTGCCAGCCCAAGAAATTTCTTCAAACCAGCAACTTCAAGTTTCAGAAATACACTCTGAATTGCTTTATCTGTCACCGATAATGAAACGTCCACTACTCGTTTTGCTTAAAAAGTATTACATTTTTTTAAAAACCTAACTACTGCATCGGCCGAACACACATAAAAATATATAAAAAAAATTTGCACCATTTTTACAATAAAGCAACGAACTAATATTTAAAAATCCAAGGGAATAGTTAAATCATGAAATCGTCAAACGTTTTACCAAACCTAAAAAGAAATAATTTGAAAAGTATAGCCCATACTATCACCTCTTAAAAACCTTTCAAAAGCATAAATAAATAGTTTTAAAATCTTTAACATAAATCATAATCATAAGTGCGGAAAAATAGATTCGCTGGTCCTCGGGTTATTTGCACCGACAGCCCAGCAAAGTCAACTATCAATACCTCCATCAAACTCACCGGCATCAATCACACCTAGTGAGTCTAAAGACTCAACACATCATAATCTTTATAACAAGTAATACATATATAGCTCACATGTAACAAGGAAAATACTTTTACGTAAAATAAAATTTCATGAACATGCATAACTTAAACCTCAACATTTTTCCTTTTTATCATTACATATCATATATATTTTCATCATGAGCATAAAAAGTTTTCATTTTATTGAATTTGGATCGTTAATCGCGACTTTTCTCTCCTCATTAGGTCGATTGATCCATCTACATGTAACCACAGTACTAGGTGGCGGGGACATAAGCGACATTCTCACCTGTCAACTGAGCCTTGGCCTATTCTCATCATACGGATATATGATCGTCGGGCTCCCTCTGGTTCTTCTCCCATAGACGGGCTCCTCTGGGCCCTACTCTCGTAAATGGGCTCCCTTTGGGGCCTTTTCCCTCACGACATCCCCATTCATATCATCATATCATCATAATAATCACAATTACTTTACCTCCTCAAATGTTTCACATTTTCATCACTTTATAAAAATCATGCATTTAATATCATTTTTCTTTTAAAAACAAGCATGCAACATTTAAAATAAATTTTTAGAATATAAAACAACATTCAGAGCACTGCCATGACGTTTACTAATTTTTGGGTGTAAAATTACCGTTTTACCCCTATGCGTAAAATTTCACGTTTTTGATTTTTTCTTTATTTCATTGACTCTAACATGTACCAAATAATTATTTAAGTTTTAATTATTTTTTTCATAATTTTACTTAGCTTAAATAGTAGACTTTTTAATTAATCTTTAATTATTCGTATTTTAGGCGTTTTAGTCCCGAATAATTTCGAACTTTAATATAAAATTCATAAATTAAAAACATAGATTTTTTATATTATTTTAGCCCTCGTGAACTATGACTCGACCCCTGTGAGCCATGCTTCGATTTATTTTTCAACAAGGAAACCTTAAGTTCACGCCTTGATTTCTCCTCGAGCCGTCTCCGATTTTTGTCGAGCCATGCTCGAACCATCATGAGCCAAGCCTCCCTTGGACCCTACTGGACCCTAAGAACCAAAGGAAACTGACCCTAGCCCCAAAACCAAAACACACAAACTGATGCATGAAGTGGCCGAGACTCATTTTGTGAGTGGACTCCAAGTTTGTGTGTCTAGGACTCTAGCCATCGAACCAGCCATTGAACCAGCCTCTTGTGCACCCACCTAGGACCCTAAGGAGTCACCCTAGCCCAGCCTGAGCCCCCTGGCCGAGCCCCTTAACCCTGCAAGCCTGCACAACCAGCGTGCGATGCATGCTTCTTCTCGGGTGTGAGTCCTAGCTGATGGATCGTGTGTGCTCACGCCTTCGAATGCATTTCGCACACAATAACCTTCAATGAGCTTCAATAGCTCGTGTTATAAGAATATTAACATCGATGAATTAAATCGAGTTTGGTTTTAAACCAAGCGGAAGAAACTCGAAGTAATCCTTCGTAAAGAAAGCTGAAATGTTAGAAAATATTTTAACTTGTGTAAACTGACTAACTGGAAGAACACATATTAGTTTTTGCATTCTTGTATTTCAGTTATGGTAACAACTGAACACACAAACACTCTAACTGATCAAAACAATTTTAAAGCAATAGTTAATCAGTTAAATACACAAGATATGTTTATGGATATTCGGAGACTTCAACTGCTCCTATATCACCCCTTCTATCTCCACGGATAGGATCCACTAGAAGACTTTGAATTATACAAATAAATGTACAAGCCCACTCAGCTAGCACTTATCCACTGCAAAAACTGAACTCCTAGCTACGAATGAAAGCAGCAACTTTAGTCAACACTTATTTAACGTCTAATTGAGAAAGACTACATACACAAGTTTAACGTCTTTGTGCAAGACTGTTTTGGGTGGTTTTGAGAGTAAATATGTGTGTGAGAAATGAACAAGAATGTTCTCACACACTGAGGGAAAGTAGCTTCTAAACTAAGCTGATACAACGATGAAGAATTTCCTCTAGGCTTAAGTGCTTCTGAAAGCTGATATTCAACTGAGTGTGTGCCCTTTTCTCTCTAGTATTGTATATGTACTCCCTCTCTTGTTTGAGTCTTCACCGCTCTTCTATTTATATAGGAGGAGAAAGATGATCGTGAGTGATCCTAGATTCTGCACAACTAAGGTAGTTCATTAGTAACACAATTAAAAAGTTTTGTTATCATAAAAATCAAGACTGCGAACTTGAAAAGTTCCAACACTAGCGTTCTAGGACTCCTCCCCAGCCCTCTTAACTCGAGTCCTAGCATGGATAAGACCCTCTCCCCGACTCATACCAGGCCCTAGCACAGCCCTAGTTCCAACCGAACCCAAGCCAAGCAACCGTACCCCTTGATCAACCCACATCAGATTTCGGTTCTAGCTTCTGTTATGTGCGTGTGCAACATGATTGGTTTGTCTTAGGACTCTTTAAAGCATGTATAAATCACACTTAAACCTTTCCTAATCATGGCAGCCCCTTAGGATCATGTTAACCATAATTTAGGATCAACACACATGATTTAAAAACCATCCTTGATGCAAAAAACGAAAATATAACCAAGTGTCCCTTATTTTTCACGCAAAACGTGTTCAAGCAATTACTATGGTGTGATAGATGAGTAGAAGGGAATAATATAGCATGCCTTTGCGTGTTTAACGCACGATTATTCGTTGACGATTGAAGAACGACCACAAGGAGAGCCTTGGCTTGAAATCCTAAGCGATTATCGATGCTTTTCTCTTCAATATGATGTGTGTGTGTTTCACGTAATTTGAGGTGAGAGTTTGTAAACTGATGGGGTGTGGGGCGTGGGGTTTTGAAGGGTTATGGGAGGGTTTTTTGTGTATTAAATAGTTTAATTAATACACTAATCAATCCTTGGGCCCATTAAGAAGGTTACTTAGGTCCATTAGTGCTTAATTAAAATATAAAAATTATTTTGAGTAGAAAAATTTTTGAATTTATTAGCTGGGTTGCCAACACGTTCGTATTTTTGTTGAAAATCCAACACCGATAAAATTTACGTCCCGGCGTATAAAATCACATCAAAACCCCTTATTTTTAAAAATAAGAAAAAACATCATCATATGTTAAATAATTAAAAAAAATTATTTCATAAAAACATTTTCAATTTTTAACCCTCGGTCTCCGTTCCTCGATCGCAACTCGAATAACCCTTAAAAATACATTTTAATACATGTAAGTAGAAAAACTACTAAAACATCATATAAACATGTCACAAAATCAATTTATCAATTAACATCAATTAATCATTTTGTTTTCATATTTTCTAGATTTGCCTGCAGTTGGATTATGTCATCTTAATTTTGGACCTTACAGATAAAACAGATTCAAAGTCGATAGCCGTAGTATGGAGAATGAAAGCTGGTGTTTTTCTTGCCATTTGCTCGAGTTTTAATTTTTTGCAATGAAAAATACTCTGAAAGTTGGAATGCTCTGAGTGAATAGAAGCTCTGAGATAATGAAATGACGCGAAGAAAAACTGAATAAAGGCGACACGATTACTTATGTTGGTGATTGCTCAAATTTTTGCGTGTTAGTCCAAGATTAATTTGAATAAATAAAAACGTGTGTGTGTTATGTGTAACTGTATATAAGTCGATTTGACTACACGGGGCTACGCTGTCAATCACTTTACAAGAAATTATAATTAATGAAGTAATTTTGACAGCCACAACCTTTAATGTGGAATTTATTGATAATCAGTTAACCTACATGATAAGATCAGTTTGGTCAATAACTGAGTGATCAGTTGAAAACTGATTCAGTTCAGTTTAAGACCAACTGATAATTGTCTTATCAGTCAACCAATTTAAAAATCAACATTCTCCCTAAATAAATGCATGAAATAAAATAAAGTAAGAGAATCTCATCCTCGGATAATCTAAATGTAGACGGCTGAGTGATGTCTCTTCATATTCTTCTGTTTGAATATCTCTATAAATAAGATCAAACTCATTAGTGGAAAAATAATTCAGCAGATAATCTGAATCAATAGGATAGACAAAGCTTGCAGTTCCAAGAAACCCAATCTTGCATAGAAGAAGAGGCTATAAGCATCTTGGAAGAAAGAGATTGAAGACTTGCCACCTGTACTAAGATTCAGAAGCTGCAGTCTCTCCAAAGAGAAGGACTAGTTGCCACAAGTGAACAGAAGGCAACTGAAATCAAATATATGCAGCGTCTCTACATCGTTCATAATTCAGAACTCTCCATAGATGAAGGTCTCTACTACCTGATTGCTCATGAAGGAGCATATAGTTCTGGAAAGAATTGCATTTTCAGAAGGCTTCAGGAGAACTTCCTCCGAAGAGATATCCAGTTGGATGTCCCTTTGGTATGATGCAGTAGATAGGAAACTGTTAGTGTAATAGCAGCTCAATATTATCAATAAAATTCATATTTTGTTCATTGATGTTCAATATTTTACTACTTTGTTATTCTGCATTCAAACTGGGAAAACTGAATAACAATAAGAATATATAATAATGGGAATAATATTAACAAAAATCAATTAAGCAAGGAATATTGCGAAAGTAAGAAAACTTAGTCTCGGGAAGTGGCTTGGTGAAGATGTCAGCTGCTTGTTGTTCAGTTGATATGTACTCCACTCTGATTTCTTTCTTGAGAGCATGATCTCTGATGAAGTGATGTGTGACATCAATAAGTTTGGTCCTTGAATGAAGAACTGGATTGCATGCAATTGCAATGGTATTTGTATTATCACAGAAGATTGGTGATTTTTCTTCAATGGCTTCATAGTCTTTCAGTTGTTACTGAATATAGAGCAGTTGGGCACAGCAGGATCCAACAACTAGGTATTCTGTTTCAGTTGCTATGGATGTTTGCTTCTTGCTGAACTATGAAATCAATCTGTTTCCTGGAAACTGACATGATTCACTGGTGTTTTTTTGATCAAGTTTACATCCTGCATAATGCGCATCTGAATGGCCGAATTAATTGAAAGATGAGCTCTTAGCATAGCATAAACCCACATTTTGCGTGCCTTTAAGATATTTCAATATTCGTTTGGTAGCTGAAAAATGAGATTGTTTAGGATTTGCCTAAAATCTAGCACACATGGAAACAACAAACACAATATCAGGACGACTAACAATTAGATAACTAAACAACCTATTAAACCTCTGTAAAGTGTCGTCTCAATTGATATTCCTCCTTCATCTTTATCTAGTTTAATCGATGAACTCAGAAGAGTATTTGCAGCTGAACATGTCTCAATGCCAAATTTCTTAGGCAGATCCTTCGTATATTTTGTTTGACTGATAAATGTATCAGTTTCTAGTTGCTTCACTTGCAGACCAAGAAAGAACTTTAGTTCATGTTAGAGTAGGTGCACGTCGAGCCAAGTGTTGGCCGAGTATTCACAATGAAACTCTATGTATAAACAGTCTTTATTTTAATAATATTTGAAATTATTGTTTTGGCACATCTTTATCTGTATACCCATGCTAGTTGCATAGATAAAGCCCTTGAATATACAAATAGTAGAAATACTATGAGATGCTCATGTGATGCGTATCATGAAACTCATATTTGGAATACTGTATATTTTAAACAGTTCCTAGTTGATTCAGCCGCCGTTAAGAAGGATATAGGCCGCTCGAGTTCGAGACTAGTATCTGCGATGTGAGTACCATGTTTCATTGGTAGGGGACATTGTGATGTCCGAGCATGCAGATAGGTGCTCCTGGTAGAGTGCACTGAACAACCCTCCATAAAGGACTTTCCAAGTGGTTCTCACTTATCGAGTGGAAACGTCCTAGTTTATGGTTGTACACCATTAGTCCTTATGACCCGGGACAACATTGAGACTCTATGTGCTAGCATTGTACTTTGACTTGTTTACCGACTCTAAAGGGATCATCAGGTGGCAAGGTTAGGTGTTTTTCGAAACATATAGGAGTCGATGCATTGTAGTCGGGGATTCACCGCTTACCTTCGGGTATGGATATCCTCTGTGTATGTATTATGAAATCTCTTATCAGAGTATGGTGATAATTATGAAAAGGGTTTCATAGATTACACCATCAATGCAACTACGACATGACACATAGTATCGATTCATTGACAACTCTCGATAAACCAATGGTTGTCGAATCGGTCCGGATATATGAGTTGAAGGGATCGTACTGTACGCTAACCATAATTGAATGGTTCTTGCAGGCACTATCATTTGATACCTAGGGAATCATGTCAGCGATGCTGCTAGGCGTTTAACATGATTGGTTGGGTAATATCAGACTTGAGTTATGACATTCTTGTTATCAAGGAGTTGATAAGTAAGAATGTGGCAATTGGGGTATGCTCATATAAGGACATGTTTAGTCCGAATCACATGGAGATGTGAACCCACGGATAGTTGTATCAATGAACCATTGAGGGCCACACAAGTGCTAGCTTTTAGATCCCGTTGAGAAGTTAAAATAGTTCAATGTGTTGAACGGCTTATAAATGAGTTTGTAAGCGTAAGAAAAAAAATAGAAGTATGACTTCTATGAAAGAATTGTAATTTTTAATTTATGAATGTGTTTTTAAATTAATAGTTGGCCAAGTAAATAATGTATTTGAAAATTGTGATTTTCATAACATTATTATGGACTAAATTAAATTAATTCAAGTGTTGAATTAATTAAACACTAGTGGACCTATTAGAGTCCAAATAATTAAATTAATTCAAGTGTTGAATTAATTAAATAACATTGGGTCTTGTAGATTCCAATTGGAATAATTATTTAACTAGTAGACTTGAGTAAATTCAAGTAATGTTTAATTAGTCTCAAATATGTTTGAGATAATTAAATTAAGTCCATGGATTTTTAATTGTTAAAAATCAAATAAGATTTGCATGCATGGGAGATGAAAGGTTGGGAGACAATTTTTTGTATAACTAAGGCTTGGCATGCTAAATGTTTTTTAGCTTTTCTCACAACCAAGGCAAATCATCCTCTCCCATTCTAGACTTCACTTGGCCGAAATTCTTGAGGGAATACCTACCTCATTTTCTCTCAACTTTTTTCTTCTTGAAAAATCCTTTTACTTTTCTAGTGCAAAATAAAAAGGGCTCTAGCTAGTTGGTGGTGGGCCTAATTTTGAAGGAAGGAAGCTTGTAGATTGTCTTGCCTTTGAAAAGCCAAGTTGTTTACAACTTGGTTGGAGCCATCATCAACCTCAAGAGGTTGATAGGTATAATTTCTAAACACACTATGAATGTCATATAGTTGTGTTATTGTATATGCAACATGCTAGTACACATGGTGTTCCAATTTTTTCTTATAAAATTTCGGTTTTCTTGCTTGAAAACATTTTGTTGCTTCCGTTGAACATTTGATCACCCTAAAATCGATCCCTTTCAAGTGGTATCAAGAGTTAAGGGTACTAGTTTTTGTGTAGCATATACATAATATTATATTGAGGTCGATTTCTAACCACATGAGATGAAATTTTGCAACAAAAATCAACGCATTGCAAGGGGAATTTCGGACAGCAACTTGCTGCCTATTTCGGGCAGCTCGGGATGCCCGAGGGGCTGCCCATTTCGGGCAGCTCGGGCTGCCCGAACAGCCCCTTTAAAAATAAAATAATTTTTTTTTGTTGTTGGCCGGAATCCGGCGACGGTGATGACGACTAGGGTTTTCGAAAGGTGTTTTGAAATATCAAAGTGTCATGGGCCTTGAGTTGTTGGGTCATTGGATGGTTAACATATTTGTGAATTTTAAATGAGCCAAAATGTTTTTGGTGAAAAATAAGTTTTTTGGGCCCTTAAGTTTAAAATTACAAAAGTTGCAAATATTTTCTCATAAAATAAATAATTGAAGTTGGACTTTAATTATTTATAGTAAATTGTGATTTACAAGAAATTCGGTTATAAATAAATTAATTGGAAAGTAGACAAAGGTGTTGGTATACTTTGTTAATTTAGTTTATAATCGTGGCGGTTAGTGATTGGTTCAAGATATATAATATTGGATCAATTAATTATTGTGATAATTAATTGATGGTGTATGATATGTGATATTATGCATGAAGGATGATCAAAAGCCCAAGCCCAATTTGCTAGGTGTATGCTAGGATATTTTGTGTTGAATGATTTTAATAATTATCAAATTTAAAGTGGGCTTGGTTTATGGCCCGTTCCCACTCCCCATGTGATGTATCCCTATTTGCCATGGATATTTATTTGTCAATATTAGTATAGTGGAAGATGGTGGCGATGATGATTATGAAGATCGAAGACATGTAAATATTGGAAGCTAATGTAATAGTTGCATTTGCATCCCATGCATTTCCCTAGGATTAGACTTAGGCCCGTGTTTAGCTCTCACGGGCCATTAGTATTGGGGCAATTGATCATCTTTGTTTGTTTACTGTTTATAATATATGCACGATATGTTATAAATAATGAGTATGTGCGTTATTATTATGATAATAACAAAGTTGCATGAATCCGGCAAACATACGATCAAACATGACGAGCTTTTTAAATAAAATTAATGATGACACCTTTCAAAATTAAAAAAACCTCATTTTGAATAAGATTCAAAATTAATATCAAGCCCGAAAAGGGGAATTATAAATGTGTTTATAATTTCCATGTCTTCCATCGACAATGGGTGCATGATGAACGCTACCCGTACTCGGGGCTCGACTCATATTATTGGGGGTGCCCTGGATGCCGGAAAGCTGTGACATCCATTGGCATGGTGATGGAACTACGTGGAACTCCCATGATTTCGGCTCATATTATTGGGGGAACTCATGGCGACCGTCCATTAAGGTTCAACATCGATGGGTAAGGCTTGACACGTGAAAATGAACGACGTCATATTATTGGGTCCTAATCAAACGTGAGACAAAATTTTACGTAGAGGGTTGCATTGTGATGCAATTGGAAACTACCTTTTAGGGATTGTGATTGGCTGATATTATTCGGGATCATAATTCGCTAATTGGACCTTACGTACCTACTGAGGAAAGGAGTTTCCCGTTTTCACTAGAGGGTAGTGAAAATGTCAAAACAGTGGGAGCAAAAATTTATAAAGTAAAAGTCCATACTTTATAACTTACTAAATATTTTAAAATAGTCATTAAAATTTATCTGTTTTACTTTTCAGTACAAAATTTGACAATGTCTTCAATTCGCAATCCGCTTTCAGCCATACTCGAAAAACACGTATTAACCGGACCTAATTACTTCACTTGGATAAGAAACCTAAAGATCGTCTTGAACTCGGAAAAGATTGCATATACACTGACTGAATCGCCCCCTGTTGAGGCTCCGACTAGCTGCACTCCTGAGGAATTGCAGGCCTACAAGGATTGGTGTGACCATGACTTGAAGGCCAGGTGTTATATGCAGGCTTCTATGAACGATGAACTGCAGAGGCGTTTTGAGGATGCAAAGAATGCTGCTGACATTCATATGCACCTCAAGGAGCTCTTTGGTGAGCAGATTCGGCCTCTTAGGCATGCTACCGTCAAGGAGCTGATCACTATGCGCATGCGAGATGAGCCTCGGTCCATGAGCATGGCCTGAAGATGATTGGGCTCGTGGACAAGCTCGCTGGCATGGATTTGATATTGCCTTCGGAGTTGACCACCTGCGTGTTGCTGTTATCGCTGCCTAGCTCATTTGATCCTTTTGTGGTGAACTTCAACATGAACAAGATGGAGCCGACCCTGGAGAAGTTGGTGAACATGCTTGTGACTTTTGAGTCCACCATCAAGAAAGAGAAGCCGGTTCTTTTTGTGGGCTCTTCATCTGGTACGAAGACCGGTCCACCTGGGAAGGGAAAGAAGCGTTCTTCCAACGTCCCAAGAAGAACGTGCCCTTGAAGAGGCAGACTCCGGGTCCCGTTGTGGCAGCCACACCAGTGAAGGCTGACAAGACTGTTGACATCTGTCATCACTGCAAGAAGCCTGGACATTGGAGGCGTAACTGCAGGGAATATCTTGCCCAGAAGAGTTCTGGAAACGGTATGTTCTATAATGAAGTAAACATTTCAATTAACTCTTCTTCTTGGGTATTGGATACCGGCTGTGGCTTACATGTCTGTAATGATTTGCAGGCGATGATAAGAAGTAGGAGGCTCAGGGAAGGTGAGACCTTCTTGAGGATGGGCAATGGAGCAAGGGTTGCTGCCAAGGCTGTGGGAGATGTTTACTTGCATTTGAACAATGATTTTAAGAGATGTTTTGTTTGTACCAGACTTGGTGAAAAGCATTATTTCCATTTCTATGCTTGATAAAGATGGATTTTCTTGTTTATTTAGAAATGGTGTTTGCAACATTTACAAGAATGAATGTTTAATTGGTACTGGAGAATTTGAAAACGATCTCTACACCTTAAAATTGAAAGATATTCCACTAAACAATGTCCAAGCTATAACAACAACAAACAAGCGCAAACAAGATACTCTAAATTCGGCACAATTGTGGCATGCTCGATTAGGACATATTTCCCTAAGAAGGATGAACAAGCTAGTGGGAGTGGACATGTTTGATATGTCTGATATTAATGCTCTCACGACTTGTGAATCCTGTCTAAAAGGAAAGATGACCAAGATTCCCTTTAAGGGCCATGTGGAGTGAGCCAAAGGGTTATTGGATTTGATCCATACCGATGTGTGCGGTCCGCTTAGCATCACCACTAAGCATGGACATGCCTACTTCATCACTTTTACCGATGACTTTTTGAGGTATGGGTATGTGTAGTTGATGAAATACAAGTGTGAAGCCTTTGAAATGTTCAAAGAATTCAGAAGTGAAGTAGAGAAGCAGTTGGGACGAAGCATCAAGACAGTTAGATCGGATCGAGGTGGTGAGTACTTGAGTGCCGAGTTCCAAGAGTATCTTAGGGAGAATGGGATTCTCTCGTAGTGGACTCTGCCCGCTACACCGCAGTTGAATGGTGTTTTGGAGCATCGTAACCGGACTTTGATGGACATGGTTCGGTCTATGATGGGGTTCACGGAGTTGCCGCCATCCTTTTAGGGATATGCGCTTGAGACAGCGGCACTGTTGTTGAACAATGTCCATTCAAAGGCAGTTGACAAGACACCATATGAGATATGGATGGGTAAGACACCCAAATATTCTTATCTTAGATAATGGGGATGCCCTGCTTATGTGAAGCAGGTAGTGAGAGATAAATTGGATAGTCGATCCATTTTATGTTACTTTGTGGGATATCCAAAGAATTCTGTTGGATATTACTTCTATCATCCCCAAGAAACAAAGGTGTTTGTTTCTAGGAATACAACCTTATTGGAAAAGGAATTTCTATTGGATATAAAAGGGAAGATGATAGAACTCGACGAGGTTCGAGAGACACCCACAATTTTAGAACCCACACCCGAAGAGCCAAAAGAGGAGATACAAGCTCCTAGAAGATCCGAGAGAGTCTCGAGACCACCTATGAGGTATGGTCTGCTTCTTGAAGAGGGCCATGATGAGCTTAACCATGGATGTGATCCAAAGACCTTCAAGGAAGCGTTATCTGATGCCGATTCATCCAAGTGGCTTGAAGCAATGGAATCTGAGATGAATTTCATGCATTCGAACCAAGTGTGGAATCTCGTGGATCCACCTGAGGGAATTGTTCCCATAGGGTGTAAATGGATTTACAAGAGGAAACTTGGGGCGGATGGGAAGGTATTGACCTTCAAGGCGTGATTGGTGGCAAAAGAATATACTCAAAGACAAGGAGTTGACTTTGAGGAAACCTTTTCTCCAGTTGCAATGTTCAAGTCCATAAGGATTTTGCTAGCCATAGCTGCATGGTATGACTATGAGATATGGCAGATGGATGTTAAGACAACCTTTCTTAATGGGGATATTAAGGAAGAGATTTACATGTCTCAACCTGAAGGGTTTACATCTATCGGAAGTGAGCATATGGTATGCAAACTTCAAAGATTTATTTATGGTCTAAAGCAGGCATCTAGGAGTTGGAACCTCAGATTCGATAGTACAATCAAAGAGTTTTGTTTTGCTAAGAATCCTGAGGAACCCTGTGTGTATAAGAAGGTCAGTGGGAGTGCTGTGACATTCCTTGTGCTTTATGTTGATGACATTCTACTCATTGGGAATGATGTAGGGATGTTGCAATAAACTAAGATATGGTTAGCGAGTAAGTTCTCGATGCAGGACTTGGGTGAAGCATCTTTTGTATTGGGAATACGGATCTATAGAGATATGTCAAAAAGATTGCTTTGTCTCACCTAGTCCACATACATTGATACCATCGTGAAGCGGTTCTCGATGGACGAGTCCAAGAGAGGACATCTACCAATATGTCATGGCGTGTCCCTATCCAAGTCTATGTCTCCCAAGACTGATGCAAAGATAGCGGCGATGACAAGCATTCCTTATGCATTTGCGATTGGTAGCATCATGTATGAGATGATATCTACACGTCCTGACGTGGCTTTTGCACTAAGTGTAGTGAGTAGATATCAATCCTACCCTGGTCTTCTACATTGTAAAGATGTGAAAGACATCCTCAAGTATTTGAGAAGGACCAATAAGTTGTTCTTGGTCTATGGGGGTGGAGAACTGAAATTGGAAGGCTATACCGACTCTAGCTTCCAAAGCGATATCGATGACTCGAAGTCAACCTCTGGGTTCATATTCATGCTCAATGTCTGCTGTCTCTTGGAAGAGTTCCAAGCAAGACAGTATTGCGGATTCCACCACTGAGGCAGAATACATTGCTGCAGCAAAGGAGGCTGTTTGGATAATGAATTTCGTCCAAGAGTTGGGCGTCATTCCTAATGGAGTTGCTCTTGTCCCGGTGCTTTGTGACAACACGGGAGCCATTGCTCAAGCAAAGGAGCCGAGGTCTCATCAGAAGTCCAAACACGTATAGAGAAAGTACCACATCCTCAGAGAGATCGTGGAAAGAGGAGATGTCACGATTGACAAAGTCGGCTCCGCGGATAATGTTGCTGATCCGCTAACTAAGCCTTTACCTGGACCATTATTCGAGATGCATTGCGAATCGATAGGTTGAAGCATATGGGTAGTTGGCTCTAGTGCAAGTGGGAGATTGTTAGAGTAGGTGCACGTCGAGCCAAGTGTTGGCCGAGTGTTCATAATGAAACTCTATGTATAAACAGTCTTTATTTTAATAATATTTGAAATTATTGTTTTGGCACATCTTTATCTGTATACCCATGCTAGTTGCATAGATAAAGCCCTTGAATATACAAATAGTAGAAAGAATATGAGATGCTCATGTGACGAGTATCATGAAACTCATATTTGGAATACTGTATATTCTAAACAGTTCCTAGTCGATTCAGCCGCCGCTAAGAAGGATATAGGCCGCTCGAGTTCGAGACTAGTATCTGCGATGTGAGTACCATGTTTCATTGGTAGGGGACATTGTGATGTCCGAGCATGCAGATAGGTGCTCCTGGTAGAGTGCACTGAAAAACACTCCATAAAGGACTTTCCAAGTGCTTCTCACTTATCGAGTGTAAACGTCCTAGTTTATGGTTGTACACCATTAGTCCTTATGACCCGGGACAATATTGAGACTGTATGTGCTAGCATTACACTTTGACTTGTTTACCGACTCTAAAGGGGTCATCTGGGGGCAAGGTTGGGTGTTTTGTCGAAACATATAGGAGTCGGTGCATTGTAGTCGGGGATTCACCGCTTATCTTCGGGTATGGATATCCTATGTGTATGTAGTATGAAATCTCTGATCAAATTATGGTGGTAATTATGAAAGGGGTTTCATAGATTACACCATCGATGCAACTACGACATGACACATAGTATCGATTCATTGAAAACTATCGACAAACCAATGGTTGTCGAATCGGTCGGGATATATGAGTTGAAGGGACCGTACTGTACGCTAACCATAATTGAATGGTTCTTGCAGGCACTATCATCTGATACCCAGGGAATCATGTAACCGATGCTGCTAGGCGTTTAACATGATTGGTTGGGTACTATCAGACTTGAGTTCTGACGTTCTTGTTATCAAGGAGTTGATAAGTAAGAATATGGCAATTGGGGTATGCTAATTTAAGGACATGTTTAGTCCGAATCACACGGAGATGTGAACCCATGGATAGTTGTATCAATGAACCATTGAGGGCCACACAAGTGCTAGCTTTTTAGATCCCGTTGAGAAGTTAAAGTAGTTCAATGTGTTGAACGGCTTAGAAATGAGTTTATAAGCGTAAGAAAAAAATAGAAGTATGAATTCTATGAGGGAATTGTAATTTTTAATTTATGAATGTGTTTTTAAATTAATAGTTGGCCAAGTAAATAATGTATTTAAAAATTGTGATTTTTGATAAACATTATTATGGACTAAATTAAATTAATTCAAGTGTTGAATTAATTAAACACTAGTGGGCCTAGTAGAGTCAAAATAATTAAATTAATTCAAGTGTTGAATTAATTAAATAATATTGGGTCTTGTAGAGTCCAATAAGAATAATTATTTAACTAGTAGACTTGAGTAAATTCAAGTAATGTTTAATTAGTCTCAAATATGTTTGAGATAATTAAATTAAGTCCATGGATTTTTAATTGTTAAAAATCAAATAAGATTTGCATGCATGAGAGATGAAAGGTTGGGAGACAATTTTTTGTATAACCAAGGCTTGGCATGTTAAATGTTTTTTAGCTTTTCCCACAACCAAGGCAAATCATCCTCTCCCATTCTAGACTTCACTTGGCCGAAATTCTTGAGGGAATAACTACCTCATTTTCTCTCAACTTTTTTCTTCAATTGTTGAAGAAAGAAATCACTTCTCCTTGAAAAATCCTTTTACTTTGCTAGTGCAAAATAAAAGGGGTTCTAGCTAGTTGGTGGTGGGCCTAATTTTGAAGGAAGGAAGCTTGTAGACTGTCTTGCCTTTGAAGAGCCAAGTTGTTTACAACTTGGTTGGAGCCATCATCAACCTCAATAGGTTGATAGGTATAATTTCTTAACACCCTATGTATGACAAAGGTGTTTAGTATATGTTACACACTAATACTAAGGTGCTCGATTTTTCTCTTGCAAAACCGAAAATTTTGTACCTTCCGTTGCGCATTCGGGCACCTAAAATTGATCCCTTTTAGTTAACCCATCATGCTTATCTCAAATTTATCCCGCATTAACTTGGAAAACTTCTCGCATAATTTGGGGTTAGTTGACCCCAAAATAATATCAACATAAATTTGCACAAGTAAAATATGATATTTCTTTGAAAATTTGAACAAAGTTTTATCCACTGTTCCAACAGTTAAATCATGATCAGTTAAAAGTTTTGATAAAGTCTCATACCAAGCTCTCGAAGCTTGTTTAAGACCATACAAAGCTTTGTTCAAGTGATAAACATGATCAGGAAAAGAGTGATTTACAAAACCTGGTGGTTGTTCAACGTACACTTCTTCCTGCAACTAACCATTCAGGAATGAACTCTTGATATCCATTTGGTATACTTTTAAGTCTTTGAAGGAGGCATAGGCGAGAAATATTCTGATTGCTTCCAGTCGTGCAACTAGTGCATAAGTCTCTTCGTAATCAATTCATTCTTCTGGCATATATCCTTGTGCTACCAATCTCACTTTGTTGTGCACAACTGAACCATCTTCGTTCAGTTTGTTTCTGTAGAACCACTTTGTACGTATAATTGTTTTAGAAACTGGTATTGGATTTAAAGTCCAGACATTGTTATTGGTAAACTGATTTAGCTCTTCTTGTATAACATTTATCCAGTTAGGATCAGCTAGAGCTTCATCAGTTTTCTTCGCTTCAAGTTGAGAAACAAATGCTAAATGAACAAATAAATTAAACATTTGGTTTCTAGTTCTTACCGAATCAGATGGATTACCTATCAACAATTCTTGTGGATGTGATTTGTTCCATCTATAGTTGGGATTAGTCGGATCGACTTCAGCAACTGGTTCAGTTTGTAACTGAATGTCTCTTTCAGTTTCAATTGATGCGGTTTCAGTTGGCATTTGGATATCATCGTGTTGTCCCACCATCTGATTGTTAGGAACAATGTCTTGTTCAACCGTTTGATCCACTAGTTCTGGTTCTGGTGTTTGAAAGATATTTTGATTGATGTGAACTTGTTGGAACATTTCGTGTTCAAAATATTGATTTTGATGTCAACAAAACTTGTTATTTTGTTTATAATGATTTATCAAAGTACTCAGGAAGCTGGAACTGATCAGTTAACTGAGCCAAAACTGAAACTTTCGAGAAAAAAACTAAAAGTGCCAACTAGTTGCCCAAACTGAACCGGTCAAACTGATATATCAAAGACCAGTTCAACTGAATCAATAAAATTAGTTCATCTGACAAGTTAATTGATTTTACCGTACCATTTCAAGACCAGTTCAACTGACCAGTTCAGAGCATCGGTTAGGAATCAATCAGTTTGCAAAACACGACAAGCTTATCTAATGGAATCTAGCTGTGCACAAGGGTACAAAATCAATTGTACAATCAATGTACAATAATGAATGTTGCAGCAGAGCTTAAAGAAAAAATGTTCTAGAATGGCTGTCGGAAAAGTCGAGACACAAATTTCAAGGAACGCATTCAAGCTGCAACAGATACAATTATTGAGTCTCGCTATACGATTAAGTTTCCCGCCTATATATAGAAGATGAAGATTAGTGAGAAGTAAGCGGGAAAATATGAGAGAAAATAAAGGGCACACATATTACATATCAACTTACAAGGAAGCAATTAGTCCAGTCGAGGGAACACACCAAAGTTATATCGGCTTAGTTTAGAACCTTATTTCCCTCAGTGTGTGAGAACATATTCCGTTGTATTCACTGTTCAGTTCTCTCTCTCTCTCTCTCACACACACACCCCACCACCACCACTCACAAATACAGAGAGTGAAGCTTATAGAATAGTTGAGTGAGTTTTGCACAAAGACGTAAAACTTGTGTATGTTGTCTTTGATATATAGACGTTAAACAAGTGTTGGCTGGAAAGTGTTGTCTTCAGCCTAGACTAGGAGTTCAGTTTAGTAAGTCCTAAGCTGAGTATATTTGTACAAGGTGTTGTATAAATTAAAGTCTTCTAGTAGATCCTACCCGAGGTTGTAGAAGAGTTGACGTAAGAGCAGTTAAAGTCTCCGAACATCCATTAACATATCTTGTGTTATTTCTGTTAAACTGCTTGTTTTTGTTCTTAACTGATTTGATCAGTTCAGTTCTGTTCATAAATGAACTGATACAAGCCAGAACTGATCTCATGTAATTTTTAGTTATTCAGTTGGACAAAATATAAACCAATCAGTTTTCTTAACAAATTATTACTTCGAGTATTTTCTCTTGGTTTGTAACCAAACTCGATTAATTCATTAGTGTATACATTCTTAGAACATGAGCTATTGCCCATTATAACTTCTTTTTAACTATCATCCTCCAAACTGATTTCTGTAAAGCGATCAGTTAGCTTAACTGGATCAATTGACTTATCAGTTAGTGCAGATTCATTAGATACGATATGAATTGATTCTTCTACATTCAAAATACATTTATCAGATACTCTATAAGATGTACTAACTGATGAATAACCCAAAAATATTCCTTATGCAGATTTAGCATAAAAATCAAATAATTTTTGCCATTATTCTGAATAAAACATCTGTAGCCATATATTCTGATGTAGGACACCACACTTTTCTATCCATGCCAGATATCATACGGTGTTTTCAAATGATTTTTTTATTAATAATTGATCTGTTCTGAGTATAACACGCGTTGTTTAATGCTTCTGCCCAAATCTTTGAGATATACCGAAATCAGCAAGAATTGTTCTAGCTGCTTCTTTAAGTGTACAATTTCTTCTTTCAGCTGCACCATTTTGCTGAGGTGTTCAAGCTGCTGAGAACTCATGCTTAATTCCAGTATTTTATAAAAATTGAGAAATATTTTGATTGACAAATTCAGTCCCTTGATCAGACCTTATTTTGTCAATTCCAACTGATTTTTCATTTAATAATCTTTTGAAATGCTTAATCAGTTGTGCAGCATTTTGGTCTTTTGATTTGAGAAAATAACCCAAGTATATCTTGAAAAATCATCAACGATTACCAAGGTGTATTTCATTCCTCCTAAACTCATGACTGATATAAGACCAAAAAGATACATGTACAACAGTTCTAAGCATCTGGAGAAAGATTTATTACCCTTGTTTTTGAATGAAGATCTTACTTGTTTACCAAACTGACATGGTGAACAAATTTTGTCTTTTGAAAAATCAATTTTAGGAAGATCAATTACAAGATCGTGATTATTCATATGAGCTATGGATTTGAAATTCAAGTGGTTCAACCTTTTATACCACAACCAGTTTTTAGAAGATTTTGAAGCTACAAAACAAACTGGTGCATTAGGTTTATTAGTCCAACTCACCTTGTAGGTGATACCACAACGATTACCAGTTATAATGATGTCATCAGTTGAGTTCTTAATTGTGCATGTGTGTTTGTTGAACTGAACTAAAAATTATTGTCGCCTAACTGACTGATGTTAATCAAGTTATACTTCAAATTATCAACAAGTAAGACATCATTAATAATAATGTTACCATGTATGAACTTACCTTTACCCACAATTCTACCTTTAGAGTTGTCTGCAAAACTGATATTTGGATCAGAGTATTTGATCAATTGTGATAGAAAATCAGAATCCCCTGTAATGTGTCACGAGCATCCACTATCCAAATACTAAATTGATTCTTTTGCTAATGTACCTGTTTACCTGCAATCACACACAATGAATAATTTTGGTTCCGTCCTAAACTCGTTAGTCCTTTGGGAACCCAAACTTAGATCAATCTGACTAACTTTCCATTTGATGTGTTCCAAATGATTTTTCCCAACTTGTGTGTGTTTGTTGTGTACAGAAGAGAATATGATTTTTAACCTTTTATATTGATTGTTCATCTGATATCTCTTCTGAAATGGCTTACAGTTGTAATAATTGTAATAGTCATCCTTAGAGTACTGATTTTTATAGCTGAACCGTTTCGGTGACAAGCTTCGCGAATCAGTTGAACTATTGGGGCTTTATTCAGTTCCATATCATTTAGCCTTGTTCTTGTTCTCCATCGATTGGATAGTAGGTTTACTTGGTTCTGAGAATTCGTTTAACAAAGTTGATTTCAAAAAGTTAATATACTTCCCTTTGTGCTCATTCAACTTTGGCATTGTATTACTTGCAGATGTTTCGTCATTGATATTAAAGCGTAAACCAGTTTGTCAGTAGCTGATTGTTGTAAACCTTGCATTTCATTCAGCGTGACTGATAACTTGTTTCATGCTTGAATCAGATCAGTTTGTTTTGAAATTTCATTTTTCAACTACTAAATCAAAGATTGGTTCTCAATCATTTCAGCTTTCTGATTCGCAATCTCCCTTCTTAGACTCCACAATTCAACTGACTCATCAGTTTCAGTTTTGTTGTCTTGGGGATCAGTTTGGTTAGCTTTGGCTTTCTCAAATGAAGGAGCAAGCTTGTGATACTCATTGAACATGTCATGCAGTGTAGAAATGAGTTCTTCTCGTGTAAAATCTGTTGAACTGAAATCAAATACATATTCACTGGTTGATTCCAGTTCTGCATAATTGGCCATTAAGCATTTTACTTCATCATCGCTGGAGCTGCTCAAGCTCTCAGACTCGGACTCTTCACTGTCAATTTCTACCCATTTGGATTTGCTTTCTTCAGCTAGCAGAACCTCATGTTTCTTCTTGAATGATATTTTATCATCTCGTCTCGTCTTCTGAACACAATTGACTTCTTTCCTTTTTCAGTTGAATGTAGACTGTCCTTCTTTGGTTTAGGACGGTCAGCAATGAAATGTTCTGTCTTGCCACAGTTGTAGCAAGAATTTGGCTCTTTCTTTGAATTGTTCTTCTGATATTGTCGTTGGAAAGAACTTTGATTTCTTCTCATGAATTTTCCAAATTTCTTGACAAATAATGACATCGCGTCATTACTCAGTTGTTCTGCAGTCTTCTCAACTGAACCAGTTGGTTCCAATTTGATGGCACTTAGAGCACCTGTGATTGTTGGTGTTGAAGGTTCTCCTTCTTTTGTCTTTAGTTCGAACTCATAAGTTTTGAGATCAGCAATAAGTCATGTAATTCTACCTTATCCAGGTCTTTGGATTCTCTGATAGCCATCGTCTTTACATCCCATTCTTTGGGAAGACCTCGAACCACCTTCAACAAAACTTCTTTATTTGAATAAAATTTCCCAAGTGCATTCAGTTTATTGATAATGATGCTTTCTCGCTCGTCATACTCATTCATTGACTCTCCAGTCTTCATTTTGATGTTTTCAAATTTCTGTACCGCGACTGAGAGTTTGTTCTCTTTAGTTTGCTCATTTTCTTTGCATAACTGGATCAGTTTCTCCCGAATTTCTTTTGATGTTCTGCACATCTTGATCTTACTGAATGTAACCTTGTGCAAGGTTTTGTACAGAATATTTTCAGCCACATTATCTAGGTTGGCTTTCCTTTTATCTTCAGTTGCCCACTCTTCTCATGGTTTCTTGATGCGATGGGGTGCTCCATCAGTTATTGCAACTGTTGTATTTGCCTTCGATATTTTCATTGGTCCGTCAGTTATGACGTACCACATGTCATCATCCCGTGAAACTAAATGAGCCTAAATTCTGACCTCCTACTCATCAAATTCTTCTCTTGAAAACATGGAGATCTTATTGAAAGAAGACAAGGTAATCAGGTTGTAAAGATAGAAAGTATTCAGAAACAAGATTGATAGTGCTCTGATACCACTTGTTAGGATCGATTGGGTGAGTGAAAGTGTTTAGAAGGGGGGTTGAATAAATACTTTAGGATTTTAAAATATTTTCGATGGGGTGAATCAATTTAGTGATAAATTGAAATCGATATTCTTGTTGTAAATGTCAATCAGTTAACTTAAAGTGCGGAAATAAACTGAAAGACATATTGAATACTCTAGAAATAAAGAACACAAAGATTTATAGATGTTCGGAGACTTCAAATTCTCCTACGTCACCCCTTCTATCTCAAGGATATGATTTTCACTAAAATACTTTGATTAATTACAGAAACTGTAATAACCAACTTCAGTTTAGTCTTAAACACTGCCAAACTCATTCTCTAAGTATCTTTACAATTTTATCAGTACACAACTGATATATTTTTCCAATCACTACTGATATTAAAAGATCGAATATAGTAAAAATAGGTGTTTGTGCTAGTGCTCGAAATATAGCCTGAAAGATATGAATATATCTAATAAAGCGTGAGCTTTTTGTAACTGAGAATGATTTGCTTGTTCTAGTTCTTGCTAACTCGGTAACTGTCACTATTTTCTCAGCTGATATTCTTGGCTATTTATAGGCTTTGCTCTCAACGATAATATTGAATGCGTTTAAATGTCATATATCCATTGATTTGTCCTGAGCAGACACATCATCATTCTTCTGAAAATCATACACTGTGGCATTCTGATATGTGGTGCTCCAACTACAAGTTGCAGTCTACTCTTTTACAAATTGTTGGTTGTTTGCTACGCTCTTTAACTGATGACGTGTCAAGCTGATTTATCAGTTGACTCTATAGCCGTTTAGATGAACTACTGTGTAACTGATCAGTCTTAACTGATAGTTCAGTTTGCTACACATCTTTAGTTAGATTTAATCAGTTCAGTTGCCTTCGATTATTTAGCGCATTAATTATCAGTTGGGCAACTTCAGTTCAAATAATTTCAGTTCAATTTAGTTGATCAGTTCTGTAATATTCAAACGCTCAATTTGTTAAACTCTGAAATTCTGATTCCAACACTATGGATAGTTGGCTATAGGGTAAGTGAGAGATTGTTAGAGTAGATGCCCGACAAGCCAACTGGTGGCTTTGGTTTTATTGACTCTAATGTAAAACAATATTTATTTTAATAATATTTTACGATTTTATTCGATTATGACATTATACTTTATCTGTATACCCATGCAAGTTTTATAAATAAAGTCCTTGAATATACAATAGGTATCATGATGTATGCTTCACAAAGTAAGATCATGAAAATAATTAGGAAGTGACCGTATATTCTAAACAGGTTCCTAGTTGAATCAGTCGTCTAAAACAAGGATAAAGGTCGTTTGAGCTCGAGACTAGCGTCTGTGACGTAAACTCCATGTTTCATTGGCAAAGGCATGTAGATGTCCATTCACATAGATGGATGATCATGTGATGATGTACTGAACAGCCCTCCCTCGGACTATCCAAGTGGTTATCACTTATCGATTGGAATAGTCCACAATTACGGTTGTACACCATTACTCATTTTGTAACGTCCGAAAAACTAAACCTACGTAAACCACATGCATGCAAAATTCTTTTAATTGCTTAATTGTTTTATTTAATTGCTTTTAAATTCTTGCATGATATTTATTACATGCTTAAATTTATGACTGTATGATTAAATGATTATATAACCTGATTTCATGAAATTGAAGGATTTTACCTGAATAATCGATAATAGGCAGGGGAAAGAAGACCAGTGAAGACCAAGACAAGAATAAATATTTTTTCACTAAATATTTTCAAGGCTTCCTAATAGGAATAAAAAAAGATTTAATTTTCATAAAAATATTAGAATTCATTATTTTATGAGTCGAGCTCGATTTTTCCCGGCAAGCTGGTTTTGAGCAAATAAGGAATTTTAAAAGATCAAAAATATTATTTTTGGAAAACTAATTTTATAAACTTTTGTGTTTAATTAAATAAGAGTTATTGAGCCCAATTTAGTTATTTTAAGTAGTCCCAATTTCCCTTAAGCTTGCAAGCCCAAAACCCAAGCCCATTAGCATGTTGATTAAAATTATAAATAGGACTCCTAGGCTTTAAAAATATCACAAAATCACCTACATCAGCCGAAAAACATCTTACACACACCCCATTAGTTTTTGAGAATTAGGAAGAAGGAGAAGATAGGAGTCTTCGTCGTCCGGTCGTCCAACGTCGCCCTCGCCAATGATCGTCTATTCGAGCGTTATAAACGCAAAGACACTTGATTTCTAAACTCTTTTAAACATCATACAAATCATATATGTATGAAAAATATTGGTGTTCGATTATTTACGGTAGGATATGTATTTTTCAAAGTTTTAATGATTTTATGCTTGTTATGAAAAACGTTTTGAATCCAACGGACACGCTGCCAACTAGGGATGATTTTAGATTATAACTTGAACAAATTGGAAAGAAAACATATGCTGAAACCAAAGGGAAATAACCAACCAATAACTATCAAAGAAGCTTGCACATGGTGTCTCTTGTGGGGGTTCAAGGGCTCGATAGTTTGCATGGGTCATTGGGGCTCGTCTAGGGCTGATTCAGGGGCAGGTTTTGCCTTGGTCTAGGACTGGGTGGAGTCCTAAGAGGGATAGGACTCGAGCCTTGGGCTGACAGCAGGGTCAAGGGAGGTTGGTCAAGGTTCGGGCTCTGGGTCTAGGCAGGGTGGCTCGACGTGCGCTCGAGCCAAACGAGGATGAAGCAACACGTGTGGCCTGGTTGGGATCGCGCATCTTGTGCAGATTTCACTGGTCGCTGCTTGGGTTCAAAGGTCTAGGCTGGGTTTGGTTGAGTTTGGGCGTGCTCCAGGTTTGGTTAGTGTCAGGTGGGCTCACTGGTGGCTCGACTAGAAGTGTGCTAGGTTGGTTAGGAGTCTAGTAGTGTGAGTAGCAGAAAGTGCAGTTTCGGGTCCTTGTTCCAGGAGTTTTGTGCTTGGGTTAGGGTAAGGTTCTATGGGGCAGGGTCGGTCAGTAGGGTGCGTAGATGGGTTGGATCGGGTTTGGCTTGAGGTGGCTCGAGTAAAGTGGGAGATGGCTCGGGTTGTTCGTATAAGGGTTATTATTTCGAATTTAATAAGAAAAATTCAAACCATGGGTCCACAGATGTGGTTCATGGCTCACAAGGGTATTTTAGGAAATAAAATGGTTATGTTTAAAAAATTTGGATCAAAATAATGAGTTTTGAATTTATCCGGGATTTAATCGCATTTTGAATAATTAATTAAAGAATTAATCGAAAAGTCCCGAATTAAGCTGAATAATATTATGAAAAATTATATTTAAGCATAATTAATTATTTGGGATAAGATCATGTCGTTAAAAGTAAGAAAACGATAAAATCGAGAAATTTTATATCTATGGGCAAAACGGTAATTTTACCCTTGAGAAAATACGTAAAAGCTTGGCAGCATCCCGAGGGATCATAACGCATGTTAAATGATATTTGATTTAAAATGATGATTTTTATGAAAATATGTTATTTATCATTAATGGTAAAGCTGCGCAATTTATACTGTTTAAAATTCTATTTTTGGAAAGCTATTATATGTTATGATTTTAAAGAAAAGGAAAAATATTTTGAGGGATGTGAATTGACTGTCAAAAAAGATATGATATATGATTTTGTGTGGATATCATGAGGACCAAGCCCCAGAGGTACCTCGTTTACGGGACAAGGCTCCAGAGGGACCATGACGATCGTATTTCCACGGTGGAGCCTAGTGCCCACCCCCATGGACCATGTGGAGCTGAAGACTGATCAGTCGACCAAAGAATAAAAGCTAGTAATTTTCAAGTATCAAACTTCACCAAAAATGATAAATAATTTAAAGCTTTATGATGAAATGATTTTATGATATATGATCTATACTGAAAGCTATTTTAAAATGATTTATTTATGTTTAAAATTATTTTAAATGGTTTACTTATGCTTCAAAGATATTTAAATAAAAGTATGATTTTCAATTCATGTTAATGTATATGTATTATTTGCTATTAATGTTTAGAGCGTGCTGAGTCATTAGACTCATTAGGTTTGTAAGATGCAGGATTTGATGATATTATGGGAGCCGCTGACTATTGAGTGGATCGAGTGCTGCAGTAGACTCTCGATGGACCTTTATGTTTCCGCACTAGATTATTAGAGATATTTTTATTCTTTATTTTATGTTAGTTGATCTTTTTAAAGGTCAATTTAGGAAGTTTTGGTTAGTTGATGATTTATGGAATTTTATTTGTTGCAGCCGAGATTTAAATTGGTAAATTATTATGATTGTTGGATATGTAGTCATTTAGTATTTTCAAGTTTATGATTTTTTTAAAAAAACCAAAAAATATAGTTGTCGTTTCACCTTTGACCCATGACAAGTTGGGGCTATACGTACTAGCATGCACTTAGATCCATTTACCGAATCCATCAAGGGTCATCGGGTGGGTAGGTTGGGTGTAGTTTCAAAATACGTAGGAGCAAATGCATTGTAGTCGGGGATTCACCGTTTGCCTACACGTGAAGATATTCTATGTGATCTGATGAGTTAATAGTAAAAGGTGTAACGCCCGAAAAACCAACATACGTAAACTACATGCATGCAAACACAATAAATTGCATAATTGTTTTATTTAATTGATTTTAAATGCTTAATTGATGCATAGTGTGATACTCTTGTCCCACATCTGAAAAATTAAATATTTAAAATGAGTTTATAAAGGGCTATAATAGACTTCTATAGTAACTTGGGTTAATCATTTTCGTAAAGCAAGGACGAATACGAAATAGTTGCCATAGGGGCCCATTGTGCAGTCACGCAGGCGCGAGCCTGGGCTCGAGGCGTGACAGAATGGTATTAGAGCCCGTCACCGGCATGGAACACCGAGAAATAAGTGCTATGCGGGGCAAAGTGCTACGTGCATGGGAGCCACCTCTTGAACCTGTGGGGCAAAGTGCTACATGACGGTAGCCACCTCTTGAACCTGTAGGAGCCACCTCTAGATTCTCGGTGCTGGTGGATCGAGTGTTCAGGCCGCGACGAGGACGTCGTGTTCTGAAGGAGGGGTGATTATGATACCCTTGTCCCACATCTGAAAAATTAAAGATTTAAAATGAGTTTATAAAGGGCTACAATGGACTTCTATAGCAACTTGGGTTGATCATTTTCGTAAAGCGATGACGAATACGAAGTAGTTGCTATAGGGGCCCATTGTGCAGTCACGCAGGCGCGAGCCCGGGCTCGGGGTGTGACACATAGTATATGATTATGTGGTATCGGTGCGTGATTAAATGATTATATGACATGATTTCATGAAATTGTAGATTTTATCCGAATATTCGATAATAGGCTGGGGAAAGGAGACCGGAGACGACGAAGATAAAAATGAATATTTTCAAGGCTTCTTAATATGACTAAAAAAATGATTTAATTTTTTCTAAATAGTAGAGTTCAAATTAATTTATGAGTCAATCTCGATTTTTTCCGGAAAGTCGTTTTTAGCCAAACAAGGAGTTTTTAAAAGATCAAAAATATTATTTTTGGAAACTAAATTTTATAAATATTAATGTTTTAATTAAATAAGAGTTTTTGGGCCCAATTTAACTAAATTTAGTATGTCCAATTGCTCCTATACTTGGAGGCCCAAAACCAAAGCTCATTATCATGCAAAAATTAAATCTATAAATAAGATACTTAGGTCCTTTTGACACCATATTGCAGCCGAAAGTACACACTCATACTTAGGTCCTTTTGACACCATATTTCAGCCGAAAATACACACTCAAACACACACACGTTTTCGAGAATTAAGAAGGAAGAAAATCAAGGAGTCTTCGTCGCCCATTCGTCCTTCCTCGCCGATGATCAAGTATTCGAGCGTTTTAAAATGCAAAGGCACGTTTTCTAAACTCTTTGACGCATCACTCAAATCATAGTATGCATGCTTTAATTGTTTATGCTTGAAAAATATAGGTGTTTGATTATTTTTATGATAAAACGATTATTTCAAAAATATGACGATTTTGTGCTTATAAGAAAAATGTTATGAAACCTAAGGACACACTGCCATTAAGGGGATGTTTAAGGGATAGAAAAGAGTTGTAAAAGAGATAAAACGAGGGCTGGAAATCGAAGGGAAAGCAAGGAGAGGGACCTAGGGTTTTCGCATGGAACCTTTGCTTGTAAGGGACGGCTAGCTTGCATGGCTGGGCAGGGCTCGGCTAGGTGGCTAGGCTGGTCGTGGTCAATGGTTGGGAAGAGTCATAGGAGGGCTAGGGCCCGAGTCTTAGGCTGGGGAAGAGTCCACGTGAAGAGGGGCTCCTCCCCAGGCTTGCGCAAGGGCAGCATCGGCCAAGGGGGCTCACGGATAAAGATGGGAGGCTCAGGGTTGGTCCAATAGGGTCTATGGAGGATGGTCAGGGGTTGGGCCATTGGTTGTGCAGGATGGTTCGCTGTTGGTTCGACCACAGCATGAGGAAGAGGCGCGCGGCTCATGTTTTCTAAAGCAAGGTTCGCGGCGCTGGTTCAAGGGCTTGGGATGGGTTTGGTTGGGTCCGTGCATGGTCCAGGGTCGGTGAGGGTCAGGTGTGCTCGGTGGTGGCTCGATCAGGAGAGTCCTAGAGTGGCTAGGAGTCATAGGCGTGAAGATGAAGCACTTGCGCATCTCTTGTATCTTTGGGGCAGGGCCTATCTGGCGTGTAGAGGCTGGTTCTAAGGGTCAGGGCTGGTCAGTAGGTTACCTAGGTGGGTTGGCTAGGGTCTTGCTCGAGGTGGCTTGACAAAATAGTGAGATGGCTCGGTGGGTTCTATTAAGGGTCAAATTACAAAAATTAAAAATCAAAATTTGAAACATGGGTCCACGGGGGTGGTTCATAGCTCACAAGGGTAGATTAGGTAATAATTAGTCCATGTTTAAAGTTTGGGAAGAAAATATTAAATTTTGAATTTATTTGGGAAATAAACGTCACACGAAATATTTAATAGGAAATTTAATTAAAAGCCTCGAATTTAAGCTAAATAAAATTATGAAGAATTAAACTTAAGCTTAAATAAGTATTTTGGATAAACCCACATCATTAAAAGTAAGAAAAAATCAAAATCAGGAAATATCACGTCTAAGGGCAAAAATGTCATTTTACACCTGGGTAATACGAAAAAGCTTGGCAGCTTCTCGAATGGGTCATAACACATGTTAAATGATTAAATATGATGATTTTGATGAAAATATGATATTTTACGTTTTATTGTAAAGTTGTGCAATTTTTACTGTAAAATGTTATTTTTGAAAAGTAATGATATTTTATGCTTTAAAATGAAAAGAAAAAATATTTTGAGGGATATGAATTGACTGTGACAAATGATAGAGGATATGTGAAGGATCCGTTTTAAGAAGGAACGGTGAACTTACAATTTTATGGGAATGTCGTGAGGAAGAAGGCCCTAAAAGGAGTCCGTTTACGGGAAAAGACCCCAAAGGGAGCCCGACGATCGTATTTCTACGGCGGTGCCTAGTGCCCGTCCCCATGGGCCATGTGGAGCTGAAGACTGATCAGCATACCAGAGGATAAAATGCTAGTCACTTTCAAGGATCAAACTTCACGCAAAATGATAAAAGATTGAAAGTTTTACGATTTTATGATTATGATTTATATATGTCGAAAATTATTTTAAATGGTTTATTTATGTCAAAATTACTTTAAATAAAAGTATGATTTCAATGCATATGATTGTATATGTATTACTTTTTATTCATGTTTAGAACGTCCTAAGTCATTAGACTCACTAAGTTTGAATGTTGCAGGTGATACTTATATTGATGGATGCATTGACGCTTCATTGGATCGAGTCGAGCAGTACACTCCCGAAGGACAGTTGCTTCCTAGTTGCACATGTCATGCTACTATTAGTACTCAAATCGAATTCATATGCAACTCTCAATATACCAATGGTTGCAGATTCGATCGGGATATATGTGTTGAAGGAACCATACTGTACACTAACCACGACTAAAGGTTCTTGCAGGCACTATCAATGATACCTGGGAGATCATGGGGCGATGCTATTAGACACTCTTACCATGATCTGATGGGTGGAATCAGAAATGAAATCTGACATTATTGATCAATGTGTTGGAATTTAAAACAGGTCAAAATGATTATTAAAACATCTTAAAATTTTAACCAAACATTGGATAAGTGTTTGACTATTAATCTATCCTTGTTTAATCCACTCAACCAAACACACCCATAATGTATTATTAAAAGTTGATAAATATATTAATAATATGGGAATATGAAAAATCCTTCTCAATCTAACAAAAAAGCTCACAGCCACCTAAAGGAAACATGGAAGAAAACTTAGGCCAAAAAGCAAATCAGATTTGCTTAATTACTGATTAAGAATCAATAAGTGTTTGGTTATTTATTGATTAAGAATAATAAGCACAAAATTAACAAAATCTTCCCGTCTTTTAAAATAAAGTCACGGCCACCTTGTCGAAAAACAAGGAAAATTTCAGCCACTTTTGTGTCTTCTACCGTAGCACCGCTTCGTCTCCAGAGTTTGGAAATTCGGCGATTACGGTCTCAACGCATAAATCGTTTAGATTTTCTAGTGCAAACCAAGCGAGGAAGACAGTCTTCGATCATGGACCTAATTAGGCGATCAAAAGAGAAGAGCCGTTCATAGGGATATACAAGAAGGGTTATAGCCTCCTAAACACCAGTATAGTTAGGAGTTTAGCGTTGAGAACGCAAATGTATAATTCCAAACGACTTATGAATGTTTTGAACACACGATGCCCAATAACAGAATTTTTAAACTTCCGTTGTGTCTTGGATGCGAGAACATGATGTCCTAACACCTAACAGAGATAATATTACACGTTAGTATCTTGTCACTATTTTATGACCACCTAAGCCCCCAGATCAAGCGGTAAAACGTCGACATTTTACCAACAAGAGCTTTCCAAAAAATCACTCATTACAGTACTACTCTCACTTATGCATGTTTAACACAAAAAAACTTTTCTTGTGGATTTTCTCTTGACACAAACCATCCTTGATCAATTTCCCCAAAATATCTACTTTGCACATCACCTTAAAATATGCGGCCAACACCGGAGCTTCACATTTTTTTTAAAAATATGCTGAATGCGTTTCTTGTTCTTCTGGAATTTTCCCCTCAAATCAGCTTATAATTCACCAATATTTTCCTAAATTTTAACTCCAAATCACCCGGACCATCCACAACCGTTGTACACTATAATCCGCTTGTAACTACTCATCAAATCTTGCCAACATATTCTTTTGCCAACTCTTTTGGTACTTCTGTTGCATTTTTTTATTTTTTTTGTAAGGCCCGAGAATTCGATTACCGTAATCTGAAATGATTTGGGTATATTTACCGTAATCTGAGATTAATCTAGGAATGATTTCTTGATTAATTGAGATGATTATAAACAGAACGGATTAGACCGGAAAAATAAGGGAGAAAAGATGTAAATGTATGTGCAAGGAGGTGTGCTTGCGCACATGCGCGACGAGATGCGCGAATCATGCGCGGAGTGGGCAGAAGACCCCGCGCATATGCGCGAGGTGTCCAGTAGCCTAGTGGAGTGCTCGGTGCATATGCGCGACGTGAACGGCGCATATGCGCGAGCAGGGCAGAAAGGTTGGCGCACATGCGCGGCAGAAGGCACGCATATGCGCGAGTTGATATATGCGGAGTAGGTCTCGCGCATATGAGCAATGTCAGTGCGCGCATATGCGCGAGTAGTCCAGTAGCCGGACAGTACTTCCGGCGCATATGCAGCGGATCTTGGGCGCGCATATGCGCCAGTCATGCAAAAGGAAAAATTGACATTTGGCCATCATGCGACGTATGTGTGTATATATATATATATAGCTAAGTTCCTTCTTCAGAAATCAGAAGAAAGAAACGAAGAAAGAAATCGAAAAAGTTTCAGAAAAATCCTTACGCCTTTTGTGAAAAATCCGTCAGTCCGATTTTGAATCTGACTTCGGTACTGAGTTCCTATCAACGTAGGCTAAAACAGGACGTAAGTTTTACTACGTTTTGATATGTTTTGAAATGGTAGTATTTTCAGAATCTGATATGATTCATATATGATGTTCTTGTCATATTAGACATCGTATAATCGAAAACGGACTGAGGAAAAGATACCATATGAAATTGTTATGATTTTTAGAGTTGAGTTGAGTAAGAATGGATATCAAGATCGAGTGATTATCGAGTATAAGACGTTAGAACTAATATCTGACTGATATGGTATTACTGGATATATTGAGACGATGACGTTATGCTGTTGAAACAGAATTTGATTGAGTTATGATTATATCCAGTACTGATTGAGTGGTGTATTGATACCGTACCCTCGATATTGTTATTGTCAGATTGAGTATTGACAGGCTTTGAGTTCGAGACTTCGACAGAGTCAGAATATCAGAAAGAAAGGTATAAATTAATGTTGAGTTGGGATTGCACAACTCGAGTGAGGTTTGACTCGAGTTTCCCTTAATCACATACTTAGTTTATTACATTGATATTTGTAATTGTTGAGATTGATGTTTGTAGTCTATTGATTTATAGCCACTGCATGTATTGACTACTGATTCGCTAGTCATCGGCTGATTCGCCTAGTTACTGTATGTATGTATTAACTGCTGATTCGCTAGTCATTGGCTGATTCGCCAAGTTACCGGCTGATTCGTCTGGCTATCGGCTGATTCGCCTAGTCCCTGACTGATTCGTCTAATTATTAGCTGATTTGCTTAATCCTTGACTGATTCGTCAATTCTGTGGCTGTTTCGCCCAGACACTGGATATATGAATTATATCGATGCCGTTTAGGGTTGATTCATTCCTACCAACTGAGATTCGATATAATTATTAATATCCTGACATCGGGATCCCTAGGTTAGAGTTGAGTTGAGTCTGAGACGACGCGTTGTTTGAGCCGAGTCTGAGTTTGAGTGTGATTCATTGCTTGATATTGATTTATGTTTCTGATTTGATACATGATATGAGTAATTCTTATATGCTTTTGTATATGCTTTTATATGATTGCATTTTTACATTGTTTATACTGGGATATAATTCTCACCGGAATTATCCGGCTGTTGTCTTGTTTTGTATGTGTGCATGACAACAGGTGGGGCTGGATCAGGGTCAAGAAGAGGATGAGAGAAGACAGTTAGCATGGAGATCCAGACTTAAGAGTATATCTGTTATATCACCTGAGACGTAGTGAAGAAAACAGTAGTTATTATGATTTATTGTTGTACAAGACTTGTACTTAGATCTGAATAGTGATCTTGTAAATGAGATAAGATTTATTTCATATGCTACGTACACTCGTATTTAAAAAAAAAAAATTAGACCCTGTTTATTTCAATTGATTAATTATTCCCAGAAAGTGATTAAGAATTGAATTAAGTTCGGGTCCCCACATTTTTAGTGATCAAAGAATCGTATGCATAGTAAATCAGTAAGTATTGCGTTTTATATATGATTTATAGTATTACTTTCCATTTATCTTGTTTCGGGTTTTCATTTTGTTTAGAATTATGAGAAACAATAGATTCTTTTTACCATATATTATTTACAATTTGTACCTTGAGTTTTATCAAATTTTACATAAAAATAATCTTTATTTTAATAATATTTTATGGTTTTATTCAATTATGATATTTTTTTTATTTGTATACTCCTACAAGCTGCATAAATAAAGCTCTTGAATATATTATAAATACCACGAGGTCCACGAGTCAGTGTATCATTAAATTAATTAAGAAGTATATTATATATTATAAATTCGTTTATAGTCGATTCAACAGTAAAAAAAAAGAATAAAGGTCACTATAGCTCTAGATTAATGTATGTGATGTTACATCACATTTTATTGGTATGCGTATAGTGATCTATGATCATACATATGGACGATCATAAGATGATTACACTGAACTATCCTCTATTTAACTTTCCAAATGGTTATCATTTACAAAGTGGATGTACAACATTAGTTCTTAGACTTGGGACAACATGAAGGTTTTTCGTACTAGCACTGTACTTTGACTTGTTTACAGATTCTAAAAGAGTAATCAGGTGATGAGATTGGGTGTAGTCTCAACATACGTAGGATCCGATTTAATATAGTATGGGATTCACCGCTCACATGTATGGATATCTTATATGATCTGATGAGTTAATATTTAAAGAAATCTCATGCCAGTGTAATATATGTGCATTATGAAAATTTGTTTCCTTAATTGCACATACAATGTTACTACGATTACTCAAGTATACATCAGATCGATGTCGAATTCACTTGCAACTCTGGATATACCAATGATTATAGATTCGATTGAGATATATGTGTTGAAAGGATCGTACTGTATGCTAACCATAACATATTAGTTCTTCCAGGAACTATCAGTGCTACCTAAAAGATCATGTTGTGATGCTACTAGACGCTCTTACCATGATCCGATGTGTACAACTTTGACGTTCTTGATCAAGGGTTGATGAAAATGCCCGAATAAGGACAAATGTTGTCTTTAATCATATGAAGTTTTGAATATATATATATATATATATATATATATATATATATATATATATATATATATATATATATATATATATATATACATATATATATATATTCCTAAACCGTTGAGGATCACAAAAGTAATGAATTATGTGTTCTCATTGAGATATTCAAATTCAACGAGTTGAAATTGATTATTAAGTTTGATGGAAATCAAACATATAGCTTATCAAGAGTTTATTAGTGTATTTTATATTTGAAAATTGTGAAAGTTAGCTTGACTGCTAATATTGTGGAGAGAAGGAAACTGCCTAATTTAGCAAAGAAGTTCCAAAATAGGCAGCTGTCAAAAATGAGTCATGATTCATTATAATAAGGAGAAATGTATCGTAGTCACTTCAGCGCTATCTGATCGTCGATCGTTATTATAATAAAACCATAATTAGTTATTAATAAATTTAGAATATGCTAATAAATATTCATCAAGTAGTTTTGGCTACTCTGTAAAATTCTCATAGAATATTCAAGAAAGGTCTAGAATTAATTAATTAAATATTAACCACACGGCCGAGATCCAAAACAACACCACATGACTGATGTTGCCTCGCCGTGGTTCCGCCAACTTCCCACGACCAATTTTCAACACAAAATTTCGTCTAGTTCTCTAGTGCAACTTAGACAATGAATCTAGTATTTGATAGTGGATCTATTTCGAATATTGAAAAAAAGTGGTTACTCCAGTAAATCGTTTATAGTGATTTACAAGAAAGACTATTCGTAAGTTCCAAAAATGCTGTGACGTAATCGAACTACATATAAATATAGGGAAATGATAAAATGCCTAATTAAGTTATTTTAATTGCATTAATGTATGTCTAAAAGCATGTTTATATGTTTAAGTAGAAAGTTTTACCTGATTGCTTGTTGGAAAATTTCGTGTTCGCAATCTTGATTTTGATGTAAACAAAACTTGTTATTTTGTTTCTAATGATTTATCGAAGTACGCACGAAGATGAAAGTGATTACTGAGTCAAAACTGAAGCTATCAAGACGCAAACTGAAAGTTCCAGCTGATTGCCAAAACTGAATCAGTTCAACCGATATATCAAATAACAGTTCAACAGATTGTCCAGCTGATAGGTGCTTCAGCAGGAGAACTTCAGAAGCCCGACCAGCTGATTAAGTGCTCAACTGATGAAGAGCCTAGCTGACTAGTTAAACTGAAAGAGTGAAATCAGTTCAACTGACGATTCAACTGATTTCACCAGCCCAACTGAAGATCAGTTCAAATAACCACTTGGAGCATCAGTTAGGAATCAATCTGTTGCAGATAAAGACAAGCTTATCCAAGTGGATTCCAGCTACGCACAAGGATACAAAAGCAATTGTATGATTAAAGTACAATAATGGACGTTGCAACAATACTTAAAGACAAAATGTTCCAAAATGGATGTCGGAAAGTCGAGACACGAATCTCAAGGAACACATTATCAAGCTGCAACAGATACAATTATTGAGTCTCAATGTACGATCAGTTTCCCGCCTATAAATAGAAGATCAATGAAGATCAACAAACATATAGAATAAGTGTGTGTGAAGAAGAGAGAAAACACATCAACGTATTATCATCTTAGTATAGAAGTCCTATTTCACTCAGTGTGTGAGAACACCTTCGTGTGGTATTCATTGTTCATTTCTCACCCACGCACACACAAAATCACTCACATATATCAGAGAGTTGAGCTTATTGAATAGCTAAGTGAGTCTTGCAAAAAGACAATAAACTTGTCTATGTAGTCTTTGACACATAAACGTTAAACAAGTGTTGGCTGGAAAGTGTTGCCTTCAGCCTAGACTAGGAGTTCAGTTAGGCAGTAGAGTAAGTCCTAAGCTGAGTGGGTTTGTACTAGTCATTATATAGATCAAAGTCTTCTAGTGTATCCTACCCGATGAGGTAGAAGGGGTGTGATGTAGGAGCAGTTGAAGTCTCTGAACATGCATAAACATATTTTTTGTATTTAATTGTTTAGATATTGTTTTCAAATTGATTTGATCAGTTAGAGCATCCGTCAGTTAAATTTTCACCATAAGTGAACTGATATATGCCAAAAATTATTTCCTTTATTTTCAGTTATTCAGTTGCACATTATATAAAATATATCAGTTTTTCTTAACGAATGATTACTTCGAGTGTTTTCCGCTTGATTTAAAATCAAATTCGATTTAATTCATCGATGTAAACATTCTTAGAACACGAGCTATTGAAGCTCATGGAGTATATTGTGTTTGAAGCACCTTCAAGAGTGCCTGAACCGATCCTTCATTGCTTATTATAGATCTTTTATCATTTTTCAATGCTCGATCGAGAAATGAAGACTGGAAGTGGTTAAGGAAAATGTTTTGTTAAATAATTATTTTTAAATATTTAATATATTATGTAATTATCATGTGATTTTCAAAAATGGGGTGTTTTAGGATATTTTTACATGTCGAGTTATAGTTCAAACCGGTAATTGATTTTTGTCAAAATTAAGGAACTTTTGAGGAATCGGGTAATATTTTTGAAAACTTATCAAAATATTTTACGTACACATTATCAGACTTGATGGGCCTGTTATAATAGGATTTTGGCCCAAGGTCACTACCTTTTTATATTTTAAAATTTAGGCCCAATATCCCATCATTCTTTTCATTATTTTCACTCAAAAAACCTAGTCCCTCCCCACCTCTCTCACGGCCACACGCACTCAATCACACACATGTTTTGTGGCCAATTTTTTCAAGGGAAATCATAAGGAACATCATCCCGTCCGTCTATCGTTTGTGGAAATTTTCGAGCGTTTAGACGCAAAATCACGTTTTATACCCTCGTTTTCTCATCATTCACATCAATATATATGTACTTGTATGTTTGTGGATGATAAATATCCGATCTATTGATCTATGCATGTATCGATAAAAAATACATGGAAAACGCCTCACTTTTCTTCATTGTATCTCATGTTTTTTCATGGTTCGTGAGGGCTGCCAGGTCTCGATGGTCAAGGGTTGTTTTACAGCAGGTTGAAGGTGTTTTAGATTCAAGGATCAGGTCTGGAACAGGTGATGTAGGAGGCCGATCACAATTTCATGGTTTGGGGCATGATTTTGGCTCATTCGGGTAAGGGATAGAGACGGTTTTGTACGGGTCTAACCAGGCCATGGTGCAGACCCTGGTGGGTCTGAGTCATGGTCCAGGATTGCTCAAGCATGGATGGTCGAAGCCTAGGGGCCGATCGTGAAGCTAGGAGCGAAGGGGAACCTTACATGTCATTGTGCATGAGGCTGTAGCCAAGGGCTAGGTCAGTCCAGGAGGGTTCAATAAAGTTTTAGGAGGTCTTATTTTGGGTCTGGGCTCGACGGTTTTGGGCTAAGGTTGAAATTTTGAGGCTAAAGTAAGCTAGGGTTTCCGGCTTTAAGTGCATAATTTTTCCAACAGAACTTCAGAGGGTTTTTAAGGTTATTAATTGGTCTGGTCAAGGTTGTTTAAGCACTGGTTAAGTGCTATTAAGCCATGGTTAAAATTTGGGAAAGTTTGGTTGAGTTTTGGATTGATTCGGGTTAAAATCGGGATCCTGGTCCGAGTTTTAAAACGAATTATGAAACTTAGCCAATGAGCTTGTGTTAATGTATAAGAAATGATTCATAGTGTGTTTTAAGATGTTTCGGTAAGCGTGGGTGGATTCAGGTCAAAGTTCTAAGGCCAGAGGAAAAATGGTCAAATTAGGGTTACATGGGCGAAATGATTATTTTTCACCTGAACTAAGTTAGCAGTCCTGACAGTGCCCTGATAACTAAAAGTTTATGTTTAAAAATGTTTACTTTGAATGAATATGGATTTTTATGTAAAATATTAATGAATACGTTGTATGCTTGGTTTCAAGAAAATGTTTTATGCATGAATTTTTATAAGTGATGGACATGATAAAAGGTTTCCAAGGAGGTGATTTGATTGTGACGAATACAAATACGAATATGAATACGAAATGATACGATGACATGTAAGGCCAATGCTCAGTTGACGGGTGAGAGTATCGCTGATGTCCCAGTCACCTAGTACCATGGTTATATGTAAGATTGATCAATCGACAAATAGCTGATACGAAAGTCATAGTTAATGATTTGAACTCGTGTAAGGGGAAAATTTATATGTATTTGGGGACATGAACTAAATATGTTTATGCTTATGAAAGTTCTTGAAAATTGTGTTAATTAAAGTACTTTTCACTATTGCATGTTGTGTATATGTATATTTTGTTATCATGGTTAAAGTTTGTTGAGTTTTTAGGCTCACTATATATGATTGATGCAGGTGAGCATGAGTTTGAGGAGACAGGAGGTGCAGATGACTGATCTGGCGGAGCTGGTGGTGCACGAGAACCCGAGGACCTTGTGTTATTTCTCGCAAATATGATCTTTCAGGATATGTTTAAACTGCATTTTTAAACGGTTCATGATTTCAATGTGGTTATGATTTGACAGAGTTTATCATCTTATTTGATGCTTTTGTTTTTACGTAGTAGGCGCGTAATGTGGTTCATTTTTATGATTTTAACTGCAGTAATTTATTAAACAGTAAATTTGTTTTAATAGCATGATTCCAATTTTTGTACGTATGGGTGTATGTATATGCTTCGTTCTTGGCTAGATTTAAAAAAAAATTTAGTAGACGTAAGGGTCGTTTCGGTTGGTATCAGAGCAAGGTTTCCTGTAAAGGGTTTTTACACCTCAAGCTTCAGAATTTCAGTCGTCAAGCCTCAATTCTATAAGTTTAAATGATTTAATGTTATCACCTAAGTGAAAATAGGAGAATGTCACTATGGATTTTGTGGTAGGGCTACCGAGGACGGTTGGGGGATTCAATGTCATTTGGGTGATTTTCGAACGATTTAAAAAGTCAGTGCACTTCCTCCCTATTAAAAAGACTTTCACCATGACTCAGTACGTAGACCTGTAAATCAGAGAGATCGTTAGATTGCATGGGATTCATGTGTTTATCGTTTCAGATAGGGACCTAAGGTTTACATCTTCTTTCTGGAACAGTCTGCATCAAGCTATGGGTACCAAACTGTTTTTTAGTACAACTTTTCATCCTCAGGCCGAAGGTCAGTCTCAGAGAGTGATTCAGATTCTGGAAGATTTACTTCGAGCTTGTGTGATCGATTTCCAGGGTAGCTGAAAACCGAAATTATCTCTATTGGAGTTCACATACAACAACTGCTATAATGCATCTATAGGTATGGATCCATATGAAGCACTTTATGGGAGAAAGTGTTCATCACCTATTTACTGGGATGATGTAGGAAAGAGAGCAGAGTTGGGTCCAGATATTGTCAAATAAACTGCAGAGTTAGTAGTCAAGATCTGGGATAAGATGAAGACTGCTCAGAGCCGTCAGAAAGGTTATGTGGATAAGAGACGAAAATATCTATAGTTTGCATTGGGTGACCCTGTATTTTTGAAAGTTGCACCTGTGAAGGCCATAATGAGATTTGGCAAGATGGGCAAACTCAATCCTAGGTTCATAGGTCCATTTGAGATTCTCGAGAGAGTTGGAACACTAGCTTACAGAGTTGTACTTCCACCGAATCTGGTTGGAGTACATATTGTTTTTCATATCTCGATGTTGCGGAAGTACATGTTGAATCCTTCACATTTGCTGAATTATGAGCTTTTGTAGTTGACATCGAATATGTCGTACGAAAACAAGCCTACTCAAATTTGGGACAGATAGGAAAGGAGACTCCAAAACAAAGAAATTTAGATGGTCAAGTTCAAGAGGTTAAATCATTTGGAGGAGGAAGCTACTTGAGAGACTGAGACTGAGATGAGGAGTTGCTACCCAGAGTTATTTGGTGAGTTTTAAATTTCAAGGACGAAATTGTAATTTGGGGAGGATGAATTGTAAGGTTCAAAAATGCTATGACGTAATCTAACTGCATGCAAATTTAGGAAAATGATAAAATGCCTAATTAAATTATTTTAATTACAATAATGTATGTCAAAAATCATGTTTATATGTTTAAGTAGAAAGTTTTACCTGATTTCTTATTATTGGGCTTTTAGCATTTTTCGATACTCGATCGAGAAACGAAGACCGGGGTCTGGTTAAGGAAAATGATTTTATTAAATAATTATTTTTAATTATTTAACATACGATATAATTATTTTGTGATTTTTGAAAATGAGGTGTTGTAGGATATTTTTATGTGTCGAGTTATAGTTTAAACCGATAATCGATTTTTGGCAAAATTAAGAACCTTTTGAGGGATCTAGATATTTTGGAAAACTTATCAAAACGAAATATTTTACTTACACGTTATCGGACTTGATGGGCCTGTTATAGTAGGATTTTTGACAAAGGTCACAACCTTTTTTATATTTTAAAGTTTAAGCCCAATATCCCATCATTCTTTTCATTATTTCACTCAAAAACCCTAGTCCCTCCCCCACCCCTCTCACGGCTGCAAACAATCACTCACACAACAGGTTTTGTGGCAGATTGTTTCAAAGGAATTCATAGGAAACATCGTCTCGTCCTTTTGGTGTTCGTCTTTCGTATCGTTTGTGCGAATTTTTGAGCGTTTAGACGCAAAGGCACGCCCTATACCCTCGTTTTCTCATCATTCACATCAATATATGTGTACTTGTGTGTTTGTGCATGATAAATGGTCTATCTACTGATCTATGCATGTATCGATCGAAAATACATGGAAAACACCTCACTTTTCTTCATTGTATCTCACGTTTTTGGCATGGCTTATAAGGGCTGCCAGGTCTCGATGGTTAAGGGTTGTTTTATAGCAGGTTGAAGGTGTTTTAGATGCAAGGATCAGGTCTGGAACATGTGGTGTAGGATGCCGATCGCGATTTCATGGTTTGGGGCAAGATTTTGGCTCGTTCGAGTAAGGGAGAGAGACGGATGTGTATGTGTCGAACCAGGCCATGGTGAAGACTCTGGTGAGTCTGAGTCATGGTCCAGGATGGCTCAAGCATGGCTAGTCAAAGCATAGGGGCCGATCGTGAAGCTAGGAGCGAAGGGTGGGTTCGGTTGGTTCATGTTTGGTCTAACCTTGCACGTCCTCATGCATGAGGCTGTAGCCAAGGGCTAGGTCAGTCCAAGAGGGTTCAGTCAAGTCTTAGGAGGGTCTGGTTTGGGTCCGGGCTCGACGATTTTGGGCTAGGGTCGAAATTTTGAGGCTAAATTAAGCTAGGGTTTCCGGCCTTAAGTGCAGAATTTCCAGCAGAATTTCAGAGGGTTTTCAAGGGTAAGAGTGGTATGTTCTAGGTTGTTTAAGGTCTGGTTAGGTTGTAGAGGCCCGTATTTCATACTTGAAAATTTGCGGAAAAATTAAAAATTTTCTTTTAAAATAAATAAAATGCCTCATTCATAAATAAACTAATAAAAAAAATTCAACGTTTAAAGTAGCAACGAAAGTAAATGTTTGTTTCAAAGTAACAACTTAAAATAATTCAACAAAATAAAATATGAGTTTGAAATAAAAATGTAAGTGCTGAAAATGAGGTCCTCGGGTTCCTACTACTGTCGAACCAAGATGGCTCACTGGTCCCCGCCCTCGGTCCCGACCTCATCAATACCTACAACAATCAAGTCTAGTGAGTCTAAAGACTTAGCATACATATATCATAAATAACAAGTAAATATAGTAAAATCGCATGCAAGGTAAAAATTATCATAAGTCTGACGTAACGTGAAAATATCATGTCATGAATAATTATAAATACGTGCATAACTGAACTGAAAATTATAAGTGAAGTGTTTGCTCCATAGAGCCCTGAAATAAAATAGAATAATTTTTGTTGAGAATATGTTCTACGCAAGTGACCCATAACGTGAAATGAATCGTCTGATCAGACTAAACTACAATACACTGGGAGGTAGAGATCCACCAATACATGAAAATGAACCGGTCAGTGACCACCAGATGAAGTGATAATCCCGTGATAAGCTGCAATCCCATGAACGTGAAGTGGCCACAAGCAATATCGCATATATCTCAAAAATGAACATTTTATATTTTTATGCACGTAATATAATTAAATGTCCTGTATTATTTTACCTAAAGGGTTGGATCGTTCCCAGGCTCGCTGAGACCTAATTCTAGCATGAAAAATATCCGAATGATTTAACTTGACCAAAACTTCGTAATTGAATCCAAAAACGAGACAATTACGCCCAATGACTTAGTATTTAATCATGACTCTGTGCCAACTCGAACCAACACCGAATTATCATTTAGTCATGATTAAAATGCACCTAAAATGATGACATAATGCTCTTAAAATTACAGTACTCGAAATTTGGTGAATGGAGGCCAAAAACATGAAACGCTCTTTCGAGAGTCACTTTGGCACATTGCAGCATAAATTCTCGTACGACCTCTAAACTTAACCGAATCACGAACGGCCAAAAACATGACCTTCCTAACATGATGAGGTACTATCCAGTACATGGCCATAGGCTCAAAGCCAAGAACTAAACGAGCCTCTGAATCAAATCACAACTTGCTGTCCAATGAATACAGCAGTAGCGCTTGCGCTCCATTGCATTATTTGCGAGGCTAATGGCCATGGGGGCTTGAACCACCAACCAGAGCCTCTTACCAACATCCCAAGGTGTGGTTTGAACCATGGCTAAGGGCCCTAGGCCAGCCACAATCAAAACAACACCAGCAACAACTCACACACCCTACCCGAGAGCCACGCTGCGCGTGTGGGGAGAATTACTTCGCTTGCTATCATGGACCATTACAATGGACATTTGATTGGCCATGGCATGATCAAGACATCGTAAGGTATGTTATGAATCATGGCTAAGGGCCAGAAGCCAACCACGATCCATACCAAACCACCAAAGCCGAAAGTTCACATGCAGAAAATTAAAAGGATAGAAGTGGCTTGTCTTGTTTTGTTTGAAAACTGATGCATCCATGGACCAACCCTTGAAAGGATGACTTGGTCTCGTCTTAGACATAAAAGGAGATGATCTAACCATGGATATAGCCCATAGGGTAGCCAAGATCAGAAACACCCCCTTGACAGCAAAACCAGAAATTTCGAGACTCAATATGATACTAGGGAAGATTTGCTATCATTTCTCAATTCCAGCGTGCATGGGGCTTGAACTAATCGGCCAACGTGATCCCGACACACCCTAGTACGTGCCTAGGTGCAGTCGTGGGAGCCTAGGGTCGAGCCAACCACCTGTACACACCAAAAACAACAAGACCGTGAAGCATGAAATATGCCGAGGAACAATTCTTGCATCCTTCGAAATTGTTGCTGTCTTGTTTCAGTTTATATGACTAAAGATCATGCACTTGCGATTTTTTAAAATACTATGACTTGATTGAGTAGTAAATAAAAACATATACATGCCTTGGATTTTTGTTTTGAAGAAAACAAAAGGATACGACTACACGGCGCGAAGGAGATGGAGTTGCGTTGCTTCTTGTTTTTCCCTCTTGAATTCTCACAAATTTTCTCCCTTTTCTCTCGGTTGTCTACTGAAGTTTGTTCTGAAATTTTCGAGAATGGTGAGGGAGAAATGGCTAGGGAGAAATGAGGGAAGGTTGCTAGATGAATGGGATTTGAAATGGTAAAATGAATCTTGCTATCCTAGTTTATTTGTTAGATAGGAAATGATGTGTGATATCAAAAGATTTGAAGGATAATAAGGAGTGCACATGGTCGATTTTTGTGTCTAGGAACAAGGGAGAAAATTGCTTAATTTAATTATTTGTTGGTGATTTAAAAGTGGGGGAAATTATCTACCTAGAAAAGATTAAGGAAAAGAATCAAGGAATGAGTTGTCAATTATTTAAATCTAGCAAATGATGATGGCCGAATTTATCTAGTTAAATGAGTAGGAAAATAGCTTAAATTATTATTTATTGAGGGTTTAAAGTGAGGGGATTAATTATCAAGAAAAGGATTAGGGAAAGATATCAATGAAAATGAGTTGGCAAATAATTTTTGAATCTAGCAAGGACGGCCGATTTTTACTAGATAAAAGAAGAGAAATATTGCAAAATTATCAATTATTGGGGAATTAAAAATTGTGGGAATTTCTCTACCAAGAATGGATAAGGAAAAGAATCAAAGAATGAGTTGTAAATTATATCCAATCTTCTATGGTGAGGGCCGAAATCTAGATAAAATGGGAGGGAAAAATATTTTTAAATATTGTATTTTAATTCTTTAGAGTTTTAACCACCCATTAAATATTTTATTGAATTAATAAATTAATTAAGGAATAACATTATTTTGCATGCATGGCTAGGAATGTTTTCTTAATATTAAAATTTATCTCATTATTCCAACTCCAGTCCGGCCTCATTTATTTAACTGAAAAGATAAAACTAAACTTATGCGATTTAAAATAAATAATCATGACTAACAACTTTAAAAATGCTTTAAATAATCAAGAAATCATTTTTATATAAATACTAGAAATTATGCATGGCTTATACGTAGTCTGATTTACGGGTTCTACATAGGTGCTACTAAGCCATGGTTAAAATTTGGGAAAGTTTGTTCGAGTTTCGGGTTTAAACCGAGACTCCAGTCCAAGTTTTAAAACGAATTATGAAACTCATCCAATGAGCTTGGGTTTATGAATAAGAAAAGATTTATAATGTTTTTTTAGGTGTTTGGTAAGTGTGGATGGATTCGGGTCGAAGTTCTAAGGTCCTGGGGAAAAGATTTAGCAGTCTTGGCAATATCCTGATAACTAAAAGTTCATGCTTTAAGAAGATACACATCAACATACCATTTGATGATGCTTTGAAGAAAATGCCGAATTATGAAAAATTCATTAAAAATGTGATGTCTAAGAAGAGAAATTTGCAGGATTATGAGACTGTGAAGCTGATTGAGGAGTGTAGCGACATTTTTCAGAAGAAGCTGCAACAAAAATTAAAATATCGAGGGAGTTTTACTATTCCTTGATTTATTGGTTGTTCTCAATGTAGTAGAGCTTTATGTGATTTAGGAGCAAGTATTAATCTAGTGTCATTTTCTATTTACAGGGAATTGGAGCTTGGAGAGGTCAAACCAACCACTATCACCTTACAGCTTGCAGACAGAAGTCTCACGTATCCATGTGGAATCGTTGAGGATGTACTGGGAGACCTTTCTTGGTGACTGGAAGGGCATTGATAGATGTGCATAAGGGTGAACTCACCTTGAGAGTTGGTGGAGAAGCAGTCATTTTTAATAAATATCATGTCATGAAGGGCTCAAATGAGGTAAGTATTGTCAAAGCATTGATGTTATAGACTCATGTGTATCTCTTGATTGTGCAGGAACTAGGGATCCTTTGGAGAGTTGTTTGATATGTGCTGCACGAAATGCTAATGAAGATGATTGGGAAGTGAAAAAACAACTCGTGGCTCTTGATGGATTGCAGAAAGAAAGAAAAAAAGCTGCACCACTTGAGGAGTAAAACGTAGATGAAAAAATTGAGGTATTACCATCTTCCCCTGACTTGAAGGAACTGCCAAGCCACCTTTGTTAGGCATTTTTAGGTTAGAAGTCTACATATCCACTAATCATCTATTCATCTCTTACTTGTGATGAAAAAGATAAATTATTGAGAGTATTGAGAAAATTTAAAACTGCATTAGGATGGTCGATTTCTGATATTAGGGGAATTAGTCCCACTATATGCATGCATAAAATATTTATGGAGGAGTCGTATACTCCTTATGTGGATCATCAGAGGAGGTTGAACCCAGCGATGAAAGAAGTTGTAAAAATGAGGTACTAAATTATTAAATGATGTTGTGATTTATGCTATTTCTTACAGTATTTGGGTGTCTCATGTGCAAGTTGTACCTAAAAAGGGTGGAATAACTGTGGTTAGAAATGAAAATGATGAACTTATATCTACTCGTACTGTAACTGGCTGGCGGGTATATATTGATTATAGAAAGTTGAATAATGTCACATGTAAAGATCATTTTCCACTGTCTTTTATTGATCAAATGCTTGATAGAATTGCTGGTTATTGTCATTATTTCTTTTTAGATGGTTATTCAGGTTATAACCAGATTGCTATAGCGCCAGAGGATCAGGAGAAGACTACTTTCACGTGTCCCTATGGTACGTTCGCTTTTAGGAGGATGTCTTTTGGCCTATGTAATGTGCCTGCCACTTTCCAGAGGTGCATGATGGCCATATTTGCAGACATGGTAGAGGAAATCATGGAAGTCTTCATGGACGACTTCTCGGTATTTGGCTCTTCCTTTGATCATTGTTTACATAACATATCTTTTGTTTTGCAGAGATGTCAAGAAAAGAACCTAGTTCTTAATTGTGAGAAATGTCACTTTATGGTCCAGGAGGGCATTGTTCTTGGACATAAAGTGTCTTCTAGGGTTAAATTGTTTTCTAGTGGATTAGAGGTAGACATAGCTAAAGTGGTTGCAATCGAAAAACTTCCTCCACCAGGAAACATCAAGGGAATAAGGAGCTTTCTAGGACATGCAGGGTTTTATAGTAGATTTATTAAAGATTTTTCTAAGATCACTAAACCCCTATGTAATTTGCTTGAAAAAGAGTATTCTTTTGTATTTTATGATGATTGTTTGCAGGCATTTGAGAAGATCAAGAAGGCATTGTTGAATGCACCGATTAAGATAGTGCCTGACTGGAAGGAGCCCTTTGAGCTAATATGTGATTCTTGTTTTTCCCTCTAGATTTCTCACAAATTTTCTCTTGTTTTCTCTCGGTTTTCTTCTGAATTTTGTTCTGAAATTTTCGAAAATGGTGAGGGAGAAATGGCTAGGGAGAAATGAGGGAAAGTTGCTAGATGAATGCGATTTGAAATGGTAAAATGAATCTTGCTATCCTAGTTTATTTGTTAGATAGGAAATGATGTGTGATATCAAAAGATTTGAAGGATAATAAGGAGTGCACATGGTCGATTTTTGTGTCTAGGAACAAGGGAGAAAATTGCTTAATTTAATTATTTGTTGGTGATTTAAAAGTGGGGGAAATTATCTACCAAGAAAAGATTAAGGAAAAGAATCAAGGAATGAGTTGTCAATTATTTAAATCTAGCAAATGATGATGGCCGAATTTATCTAGTTAAATGAGTAGGAAAATTGCTTAATTAAATTATTATTTATTGAGGGTTTAAAGTGAGGGGATTAATTATCAAGAAAAAGATTAGGGAAAGATATCAATGAAAATGAGTTGGCAAATAATTTTTGAATCTAGCAAGGAGGGCCGATTTTTACTAGATAAAAGAAGAGAAATATTGCTAAATTATCAATTATTGGGGAATTAAAAATTGTGGGAATTGCTCTACCAAGAATGGATAAGGAAAAGAATCAAAGAATGAGTTGTAAATTATATCCAATCTTCTATGGTGAGGGCCGAAATCTAGATAAAATGGTAGGGAAAAATATTTTTAAATATTGTATTTTAATTCTTTGGAGTTTTAACCACCCATTAAATATTTTATTGAATTAATAAATTAATTAAGGAATAACATTATCTTGCATGCATGGCTAAATCTTTAAATTAAATTACTAACATGTTAAGTTGAAATTTCTTAATTAAAATAAGTCTAGATTAACTCCTCTCAATTGGTCACATATTTTAATTTAGGCTTTTTAATTACTTATTGAAAAAAGAATTATTTACTACTTATCTCTAATTAGTTAATTAAATTCTTAAACTATCTTTTATATTAAATTAACTTATTATTTATCTTAAATAAATTCTAGGAATGTTTTCTTAATATTAAAATTTATCTCATTATTCTAACTCCAGTCCGACCTCACTTATTTAACTGAAAAGATAAAACTAAACTTATGCGATTTAAAATAAATAATCATGACTAACAACTTTAAAAATGCTTTAAATAATCAAGAAATCATTTTTAATTTAAATACTAGAAATTATGCATGGCTTATACGTAGTCTGATTTACGGGTTCTACAACTCTCCCCACTTAAAGAAATTTCGTCCTCGAAATTAAAACTTACCGAATAGCTCGGGATATCGACTCCTCATCTCTGGCTCAGACTCCCACGTAGCTTCCTCCTCTGAATGATTAAGCCATTTGACTTTCACTCGCTTAACAAGCTGTTCCGAAGCTTCTTCTCCTGTCTGTCTAAGATCTGCACTGGTTTCTCTTCATAAGACAGGTTCGGGGTAAGCTGCAACGACTCAAAGTTCAAAACATGCGAAAGATTCGCAAAATACTTCCTCAACATAGAGACGTGGAACACATTGTGTACTCCGGCTAGATTCGACGGAAGAGCAACACGATAAGCTAACGTCCCAACCCTGTCGAGGATCTCAAATGGTCCAATGAATCTCGGACTAAGGTTCCATTTCTTCCCAAATCGCATGACACCTTTCATAGGTGCTACCTTCACGAAAACATGGTCGTCAATGGAAAACTCTAGATTTCTCCTCCTCTGATCTGCATAACTCTTCTGTCGACTATGAGCAGTCCTCATCCTATCACGGATTTTGACTACTACATCGGCATCCTGCTGAATAATCTCTGGACCCAACTCTGATATCTCCCCTACTTCTTCCCAATGAAAAGGAGATCTACACTTACAGCAATACAGTGCTTCAAACGGAGCCATAACAATAGACTCCTGGAAACTGTTGTTATAGGTAACCTCTACCAATGGCAGATTCGACTCCCAACTCCCTGAAAAGTCGATGACACAAGCACGGAGAAGATCCTCCAAAATATGGATAACTCTTTCTGACTTCCCATCTGTCTTAGTGTGGAAAGCTGTGCTAAACAACAACTTCGTACCCACTGCTGAATGCAGACTCTCCCAAAATGCGGAAGTGAATCTAGGATCTATGTCAGACACTATAGAAACTGGAATACCATGAAGTCTGACTATCTCTTAGATATACAACTCTGCATACTGAATCATGGTGAAAGCCGTCTTGATAGGCAAGAAGTGCGCTGATTTGGTAAGACGATCAACAATCACCCAGATATCATTTGACCCTCTGACTGACTTCGGCAATCCGGTCACGAAGTCCATGGTAACATTCTCCCATTTCCACTCGGGAATAGGAAGAGGCTTGAGCAAGCCTGCTGGTCTCTGATGCTCTGCTTTCACTAGCTGGCACGTCAGAAACTCGGATACAAAATGTCTGATATCCTTCTTCATTCCGGGACACCAATACAACAACTGCAGATCTTTGTACATCTTTGTACTCCTAGGATGAATAGAGTACGGCGACATATGTGCTTCGGATAGAATATCTGCTCGGATAGAATCACTGTTAGGAACCCACATCCTGTCTCGATACCTAACAATACCGTCGCTAACAGTATACAAGATACTGCCCTTGGCCTCATCTCTCTCCTTCCACTTTGCCAACTGCTCATTTGCTGACTGACTACTGCGAATACGGTCTAGAAGAGAAGACTGAATCGTTAAAGTAGATAGACGGGGAACTCTACCTCGAGGATAAGTCTCTAGATCAAACTCTGCATCTCAGAATGAAGAGGTCTCTGAATCGTCAAATGAGCAATCACTGCGACTTTCCTGCTCAATGCATCCGCAACTACATTAGCTTTGCACGGGTGGTAGCTAATGTCACAGTCGTAATCCTTCACTAACTCCAACCAACGTCTCTGACGCATATCTTTCTGCGTAAAGAAATACTTGAGACTCTTGTGGTCGGTAAAAATCTGGCGCTTCTCTCCATACAAATAATGCTTCCAAATCTTCAAGGCAAAAACTACGGCGGCCAACTCTAGATCATGGGTAGGGTAGTTTTTCTCATGGACTTTCAACTGCCGGGATGCATATGCTATCATCTTCCCATGCTGCATCAACACTGCGTCTAAACCGAGCTTCGAAGCATCGGTATACAAAACAAAGTCTCCGAGCCCTGACAGCATGGCCAAAACTGACGCTGAGATAAGAGCTTGCTTCAAAGTATCGAAGCTCTTCTGACACTCATCGCTCCACACAAATTTGACATTCTTCTTTGTCAATGATATGAGTGGAACTGGGATAGAGGAGAATCCCTGAATAAACTTCCGATAGTATCCTGCTAGCCCAAGGAAACTACGGATCTCTGATGCATTCTGCGGCACAATCCAATCTCTGACTGCTGCAACTTTCACTGGATCTACCTCAATACGCTGCTAGAACCGATGTGGCCTAAGAACGCCACCTTCTCTAATCAGAACTCGCACTTACTGAACTTGGCGAATAACTTATGCTTTTGCAAGGTCTGCAAAACTGTGGTCAGATGTCTGCTTTGATCCTCTTGATTCTTTGAGTAGACGAGGATGTCGTCTATGAATACTATCCCAAACTGATCAAGATACGAATGAAATACGCAATTCATGAGATCCATGAAGATCGCTGGCGCATTCGTCAAACCGAATGACATCACAAGGAACTCGAAGTGGCCATAACGAGTCCTAAATGCAGTCTTGGAAACATCTGCATCTTTCACCCTCAACTGGTGATAACCAGAACGAAGATCAATCTTTGAGAATACCGAAGCTCCCTACAATTGATCAAATAAATCTTCAATCCTCGGAAGTGGGTATTTGTTCTTCACTGTAACCCTATTCAACTCCCGGTAATCAATGCAAAGTCTCATCGTACCATCCTTATTCTTCACAAACAAGACTGGCGCGCCCCATGGTGAAAAACTCGGGCGAATGAACTCCTTATCCAGAAGTTCCTGAATCTGCTTCTTAAGTTCTGCCATCTCTGTCGGTGCTAATCGGTACGGTGCTTTGGAGATCGGAGCCGTACCTGGCATAATCTCAATAGAAAACTCCACCTCTCGCTCGGGTGGCTTACCGGAGACGTCCTCAGGAAAAACATCTAGGAAATCCCTAACAATCGGAACATCTGAAGCTGACTGACTGGGTGCCTCGGGGACAGATATAAAAGTCGCTAAAAATGCCGGACACTCTCTATGCATGAGCTTCCTAGCCTGGACACAAGATATCAAACGCGGTAAATGAAAGTACCTGTCTGGCTCGAATAAGAACTGCTCCATCCCAGGCGTTCGGACTAGAACAAATCTCCGCTGGAAGTCGATCAAAACTTTGTTCCAAAATAGCCAGTCCATCCCCAGAATGATGTCAAACTCTGGTATTGGCAGAACGATAAGATCCGCATAAACAAGATTGCCATGAAGCTCGAGGTCTATGTCTCGGATCACATTAGTAGCTGCCATCTCCTCACCAGAATGCAATACTACTGAATAGGCTATATCTAGCCCAATGGTCTTGACCTTGAGAAAATTAGCAAAGGTCTCCGAAATGAATGAATGAGTAGCCCCTGAATCTATCAAGGCTTTCGTAGCTGAACCTGCTATAAAGATTCTCCCTGAAAGGTTGGACGTCAAGCTGAACCCAATAATTACTAGAACTAACTTATAGACATGAAAAGGTCAAAGTTCTTCTAACCTAATTCCCGAACGTATCACTGATTAGGGCATGCATTCCTATCGCAATTTCTAAGTTCGAAATCTCAATCCAAAACATTAATTCGCAAAACATTAAATTTCGAATATTAACTTAAATCTTTAAGCTACCTCTCATAAGCAAGGGGTTTGGGTTCGTCTCCGCTGCATGGAGAGCAAAGACTCTTCCTTGGGTAGGCAGACTCCCCCGAGGGCACTGCTGCAGCAAGTGGTCTGAACTACCACACTTATAACACTTCCCTGAGCCATACATACACGCTCCAGCATGGCGGCATGTGCACTTAGGACAGACCGGGTGCTCAAAGGTCCTCGGGACTGCGCGTCCCTGCTGTTGCTGTCCTCTGTTTCTGGGTGGACCGTGGAAAGGCCTCTTGTTCTGATGCTGCTGCTGAGGAGGAAGACGGTGTGGCATCTCGACTGGGCGCTTGCCCTGGCGGTCTCTCTCTATATCCTGTTGATCTTGCTCTACAGCTAGAGCTCTGGAGATGGCAACATCATAAGTAGTAGGGCCAACCACCCTAACATCGCGGCGCAAGATCGGCCACAGACCATCTAGAAAATGCCTCAACTTTGCTCTGGCATCATTCGCAATTAGGGGCACGAAATAGCAACCCCTCTCAAACTTACGAATGAACTCTGTAACAGTCATATCTCCCTGCCTCAGGGTCATGAACTCCCTGGTCAACCTAGAACGCAACTCATCAGTAAAATATTTGGAGTAGAATACCTCTGTGAAGCACGTCCAACTCAGTGTAGCCAAGTTCAGGGCTACTGATGCTCCTTCCCACCATAAGCGGGCATCTCCTCTGAATAGATATGTGGCACAACGAACTCTGTCCGCATCTCCAAGCTCCATGAACTCGAAGATAACCTCGAGGGACTTAATCCAGCTCTCGACAATCATGGGATCTGTCGTCCCTGAAAACTCCTTCGGCCTCATCTTCATGAAGCGCTCATAGGTAGCCTCAGGCCCTGTCGGCTTGGCTGTCACAGCGTTGTTCACCGCAAACTGTGGGAAGAACTGAGTCATCCCAGCTAGCATCTGGGCATTCATGTCAGGTGAAGGGGGTGGAGGTTCGTTCCTCTCCTGCCACTGTTCCTCCATGTCCTCCTGGCGAGGCTCATCATCTCTCGTACGCACAAGAATGCGTCTAGTAGGCATACTATTTTATACATAACCCATACGTAACTAACATTCATAATCTCTATTATTTCATAAAATTTAAATAAATACTGAATAATCAAAATCTTAACGTAAAATATTCATGAAAACATGCTGTTAACATATTTCATGCTGTAAACGAAATGCGAAAATGTAATACTTACATACCGAAGAAGTGACTTCGTGAGCTTCTCGTGGTCAGTAGTAGTACAAACCTTTACAAGAACATATGCTCCGATACAAGCTGTAGAGGCCCGTATTTCGTACTTGAAAATTTGCGGAAAAATTTAAAATTTTCTTTTAAAATAAATAAAATGCCTCATTCATAAATAAACTGATAAAAAAAATTCAAAGTTTAAAGTAGTAGCGGAAGTAAATGTTTGTTTCAAAGTAACAACTTAAAATAATTCAACAAAATAAAATATGAGTTTGAAATAAAAAAGTAAGTGCTGAAAATGAGGTCCTCGGTTTCCTACTACTGCCGACCCAAGATGGCTCACAGGTCTCCGCCCTCGGTCCCGACCTCATCAGTACCTACAACAATCAAGTATAGTGAGTCTGTTGAAAACTAGATTCTGGAGTTTGACAAAACATAATTCAATCGATTAACAAAATATGAATCAACTGATGCGCACAAGCAAATTCGGCAACTGAAGCAAGTTGATACAATGATATAAGGCAAACTGATCAACTGATCAGTTTCTCAACTGAAGACGTCTCGGGAAAGAACAAAGGAGACATAACAGATTACAAGAACTTCGCACTTCAATCATTACAGCATAGAACAATGTGTTTCGGCTATTGCAATTAAGATGCCGTATCACAATCAATGAAGAGAACATTGCCCAAGGAATGATGAAGTGGCAATCAACGGATACTAGAATTCAAATACACATCAAAGTTACCGTTGAAAATGAAGTATAAATATAACTGAAGAACAGCAGAAAAAGTAGTGACGATCATTCAATCTTAAAGCTTACTGTTACTCTGTCAAAATCTCAGCTCACTCTCATTTGAATTATTCGTAGCAATCAAGGCTACAATCTGAGCTTATTAGCACTATCTAAAAGTTGTTAGACTCAATTGTGCTAATATCAGTTACGTACTGAAAATATTGTGTAGATCTAAGAGTTTCAGTTTTGGCAGTTGTAAGTCCAAACTGAAGTGGGTCTGTACAAGTGTTGTACTTGATCAAAGTCTTTTAGTGAATATCCTATCCTTGTGATAGAAGGGGTGACGTAGGAGTAATTAAATTCTCCGAACATCCAGAAACAACTCTTGCATATTTCTTTCAGTTCTGTATTCTATCTTTCAATCAGTTACTTTCCGCAACTATTATAGTTTAACTGATTGTTATTGACCAACAAGATTCCGAGATTCAGTTTGTCACCAAACTGAACTCAAATATTGTTAAAGAACATCTTTAAGTGTGAGTGTTTAATCAACCCTCCCTTCTAAACACTCTTATTACGAGAACCGATCCTATCAAGTGGTATCAGAGCAGTTGAATCTTGTTTTTGAATACTTCTGATCTATAAATCTGTTAGCATGACTTCTTTCAATAAAATTCCTATGTTCTCAAGAGAAGATTTTGATGAGTGGAAAATCAGAATGCAGGCTCACTTAGCTGCACAAGAAGATGATATGTGGTTTGTCATAACAGACGGACCCATGAAGATTCTGAAAGCAAACACAGCAATAGCCATAACTGAAGGGGCGCCACAGAGAATTCAGAAACTCAGAGAAGAGTGGACAACTGAGGACAAAAGAAAAGCCAATCTTGACAATGTGGCCAAAGATACTCTTTACAAAACACTGGATAAAGCAACCTTCAACAAAAAAAAGATGTGCAAAACAGCAAAAGAAATTTGGGAGAAGTTGATTCAGTTATATGAAGGAAATGACCAAACAAAAGAAAATAAACTATCTGTTGCTGTCCCGAAATTTGACAATATCAAAATGAAGGTTGGAGAGTCAATGAATCAGTATGATGAAAGGGTGAGCAGTATTGTAAATGAATTAAATGCACTCGGAAAAGTGCATACTAACAAAGAGGTTGCATTAAAAGTAATGAGAGGTCTTCCAAAGGAATGGGACGTCAAAACTATGGCTATGAGAGAATCAAAAGACTTGAACCAGATCGAAATTCATGAACTGTTTGTTGATTTAAAAGCTTATGAATTTGAATTGCAGAACAGAGAAGGAGAACCATCTACTCCTACAACTACAACTGCCTTAGCAGCTGTCAGAACTGAATCAAACAGTTCAGCTGAGAAATCTGCTGATCAGTTAAGCAATGATGCAATGTCATTATTCATCAAAAAGTTCGGGAGGTTCATGAGAAAGAACCAAGGAAACTTTCAGAAGCAATACCAGAAAAATAATTCAAAAGAAGAAACAAATGCTTGCTACAATTGTGGCAAAACAGGTCATTACATTACAGACTGTCCTAAACCTAAAAAAGACAGTCAAGGATCAACTGACAGAAGAAAGAAACCATATGAGCATAAGAGAAGGCCTAGAGATGATAAGAAAACCAACAGAAAGAAATACGAAGTTCTATTAGCTGAAGAGAATAAATCCAAATGGGCAGAAACTGATAGTGACGAATCAGAACCAGAAAGCTCATATAGCTCAAGTGATGAAGAGGAAGTCAAATGTCTAATGGCAAATGATGCTGAAGCAGAATCTACAAGTCAACAGGTATTTGATTTTAGTTCAATTGATTTTACAAGAGAAGAACTCATTTTGACATTGCATGATATGGTAAATGAGTACCAGAAACTTGCATAATCATTTGAGAAAATAAAATCAAAGCAAAATGATCCCATAGACAACAAAACCAAAACTGATGAATCAGTTGATGAGTTGAGTCTAAGAAGGGAAATTGCTGAGCTAAAAGCAGAGAGAAAGAAAGATCAGTACTGATCCAGAAATTGATCCTTGAAAACTCAAAACAGACTGAACTCATTCAATCGTGGAATAAGCCGTCTACTGCATTGAATGAGATGCATAATTCACAAAAATTAGTTTCTGACAAAACTGGTTTAGGGTTTAGTAATCAAGGAGAAACATTTTCAAAAGATACACAACCACAGTTGACAGTAAACAAAGGAAAGTACATTCAGTTTGTCAGATCAATAGTAGATCAAGAAAAATTTGAGCCTAACAAAATGAATGAACAATCCATTGAGAATATGTATAAGGGCAAAAGGCATGGAGTTGGTTACAGTCCAAAAATCTCTACTGACTCAGTAAGTCAGTCATCAAAAATGCTTGGAAGGAATCGTTCAAATAACTATTCGAATTATCACAACTGCAAACCAGTCCAGAAAAGATACAGACTAAACAATCAGTCGAACCAAGCCAAAATGCATACTGTGTCATCTGTACAACACACACCTAACACACAGAAGCCGAGAAAAACAATTTGGAACACAGCTACTGGAAAGACAGTTAGACTAATCCAAGTATGGATTCCAAAAGGACTAATAAGTCGTGGACCCAAATAGATATGGGTACCAAATCATATTATGTATGTGCTTGCAGGTAACATGTACAGATAAAAATTCAATATGGTATTTAGACAGCGGTTGCTCATGACATATGACAGGAGATGCAAGTATGCTATCTCAACTGACCAAATATAGTGGTCCAAACATCAGTTTTAAAGATAATTCCAAAGGTAAAACCGTGGGTAAGGGTAAGATTATCCATGGTAACTTTACTATTAAAGATGTTTTATTGGTAGAAAATCTAAAGTATAACTTGATTAGTATATGTCAGTTATGCGACAATGGATTTTTGGTACAATTTGATAAAAACTCATGCTCAGTTAAAACATCAACTGATGAAATCATACTAACTGGCAAACGATGTGGAAACACATATAAAGTAAGTTGGAATGAAAAACCTCATGCACCAGTTTGCTTCATTGCTTCAAATTCATCTCAAAACTGGTTATGGCATAAAAGATTAAATCATTTAAAATTTAAATCCATTGCTTAGCTGAGTAAGCATGAACTTGTAACTGGTTTGCCCAAAATAAAATTTTCAAAAGAAAAACTTTGCTCAGCATGTCAGTATGGAAAACAAGTACGATCTTCTTTAAAAAACAAGGGCTGTAAATCTTCATCCCGATGCTTAGAACTATTGCACATGGATCTCTTTGGTCCAATTCCAGTCATGAGCTTAGGTGGAATGAAATCCACCCTGGTGGTCGTAGATGATTTTTCAAGATTTACTTGGGTTATATTTCTAAAATCCAAAGACCATACGGCTGCACAACTGATTAAACTCTTCAAATGACTTTTAAATGAAAAATCAGTTGGGATTGATCGAATCAGATCTGATCGAGGAACTGAATTCATCAATCAAACACTTTCAAGTTTTCTAGAAAATGCTGGAATCAGACATGAGCTCTCAGCAGCAAGAACTCCTCAGCAAAACGGTGTAGCTGAGAGAAGAAATCGGACCCTAAGAGAAGCTGCTAGAACAATGCTTGCTGATTCTGGGATTTCTCAAAGATTTTGGGCAGAGGCAGTAAACACTGCATGTTATACTCAGAACAGATCGATGATTAATAAGAATCATATGAAAACAACATATGAGATCTGGCATGGAAGAAAAAGTATAATCACCTATTTCAAAATATTTGGTTGTAGATGCTTTATTCATGATAATGGTAAAAATTACTTAAAGGCATTTGATGCCAAATCTGCAGAAGAAATTTTCCTTGGATATTCATCAGTTAGTATAGCTTATAGAGTCTTTAATAAGAAAACTTTAAATTTTGAAGAATCTGCGCATGTTAATTTTGATGAAACTATACTAACTGATAAGCCAACTGATCAAGTTGAGCTAGCTGATCGATTGACAGATATAAGTTTGGACGATGAAGATAAAGATGAAAGTCATAACAATCAAGACATCTTTCAAACACCAGAACAAGAGATTTTAGATCAATTAAATGAGCAGGAAGTCAATAACAACAATCAGTTATTAAAGGAAACTGATAACATTCAAATACCAGCTATTGAGACATTAACTGAAGCTGAAAACTGCACTCAGATATCAACTGAAGAAGTTGCTGATGCAAAAAATACAGAATACAGATGGAAAAAGTCTCATCCACCTCATCTAGTAATAAGAAATCCATCTGATCCTGTAAGAACTCGCAATCAAATGTTAAATTTATTTATTCACTCAGCCTTTGTCTCACAACTGGAACCAAAGAAAACTGATGAAGCTCTTGCTGATCCTAACTGGGTAAATGCTATGCAAGAAGAGCTGAATCAGTTCAATCACAATAACGTCTGAAACTTAGTTCCAAGACCAACTTCAAAAACCATTATAGGAACAAAATGGGTGTACAGGAATAAGCTAAATGAGGATGGCTCAGTTATACGCAACAAAGCTAGACTAGTAGCACAAGGATATAGGCAAGAAGAAGGAATTGACTACGATGAGACGTATGCTCCAGTTACAAGATTGGAAGCAATCAGAATATTTCTTGCTTATGCATCTCACAAAAACTTCAAAGTTTATCAGATGGATGTGAAAAGTGCATTCCTAAATGGTCAGTTACAAGAAGAAGTATATGTCGAACAACCTCCAGGTTTTGTAAACCACAAATTCCCTGATCATGTATACTATTTGAACAAAGCATTATATGGTCTTAAACAAGCTCCTAGGGCTTGGTACGAAACTCTTTCAAAATTCCTAACTGATCATGACTTTTCATTTGGATCAGTTGATAAGACCTTGTTCAAATTTACTAAAAATAATCATATCTTATTAGTTCAGATTTATGTTGATGATATAATTTTTGGGTCAACTAACCCCAAATTGTGTGAAAAGTTTGCTAAGTTAATGCAGGATAAGTTTGAAATGAGTATGATGGGTGAACTGACATTCTTTCTTGGACTGCAAGTGAAGCAACTGGAAACTGGCATATTCATTAGTCAAACAAAATATACAAAGGAGCTGCTAAAGAAATTTGGTATGGAATCATATTCAGCTGCAACAACTCCCATGAGCTCATCAATTAAATTAGACACTGACGAAGGGGGAATATCAGTAGAGACGACATTATACAGAGGGTTAATAGGTTCACGGCATTATCTAACAGCCAGTCGCCCTGATATTGTTTTTGCTGTCTGTATGTGTGCCTAGATTTCAAGCAAACCCTAAGCAATCACATTTCTCAGCTGCCAAAAGAATTCTGAGATATCTTAAGGATACACAAAATGTTGGACTATGGTATTCCAAAGACTCCACCTTCAATTTAGTTGGATACTCAGATGCAGATTATGCAGGATGTAAGCTTGATCGTAAAAGTACAAGTGGATCTTGTCAATTCTTAGGAGACAGACTGATCTCTTGGTTCAGCAAGAAGCAGACATCCATAGCTACCTCAACAACAGAAGCAGAATATCTTGCTGCTGGTAGCTGTTGTGCACAACTGATCTGGATTCTGCAACAACTGAAGGATTATGGAGTAACATCAACAGAATCACCCATATTTTGTGATAATACCAACACAATTGCCATCACCTACAATCCAGTTCTTCACTCAAGGACCAAACATATAGATGTCAGGCATTACTTCATCAGGGATCATGCATTAAAAAAGGATATTCGGCTAGAATATATCTCAACTGAACAGCAAGCAGCTGATATCTTCACAAAACCATTACCTGAGGCTAAGTTTTCTTATTTTCGAAATATTCTTGGTTTAATCGATTTATCTTAGAAATTTTTAGTAATATTGTTATACTAACAGAATCATATACAGAAAATAAGAACACAACAAATAGAAAATAACATTTTATTATGAATACCAACGTTCCCATTTTACAGAAGATATCATGGCATCAACTGAATCTAGCCATGCTCTAACCCAATCATTTAACTCATAAATTCAAACTCTAGCAAATGCCCTAGATTTCGAAATCTTATCAACAACATGCCACTCTTTCCACAGCAATGCCTCCAAAAGACAGTTGTCCTCCACCAAATCTCTAACATGCCTAACTTCAAAACGTTCAAGATACTTCAATGCTCTTGCCTCCTGAGCACGAGTAGGAACAGCATCACTGTCACTAATCATCTTCAATTCATGAATCTTCTCCCATGTTGACAACACTTTCTGCAGGACATATATCTCCATCTTTCTTTTGATATTTATTAAACGAGGGGTTGATTGCTCAGTCACATGGACATGAGTGCTGCTGCATGCATCAGAATCGGACATATTGAAATATTTTTGAACTGATATTAAAACACATGTTTTATCACTATCATCCTATTTATAGGAAAATGATGATGGAGAAACTGAAGAGTCTCAAGTCAATTAAAGAGTATTTCACATATACCGAGGACTTTTAAGTTATGAGTTGTTCATTATCAACTGACACCAGTTTGATTGCTCTTAACAGTTGTTTAAATAGTATCAGTTTATCATCAACTTATGATAATTAGTTTCTCAATAGTTTATTTGATTACTTATCGCAACTGATGTTTCTTAGTGTGTCATTACTCCATGTGTTTAAATCTCATAACAGATCATTGTGTGCAGAAACAAAGAAAAACGATGCATTATCAAAATAAAGATTTTATTTATCCTTAAATTTTGGAGAGAACTACATTTTCATAAATTTCTTCTACACTAGCTATCCACATCCTCATCCAAACAGCTAGAGCTGAGGAAGAAGTTTTGCAGAAGCTGTGGGAAGAAGCAATGCCATTAAGAATCTCCAGCTCCTTGCAAAGCATCAGCTCATAGAGATGGCCCTCCTTGAAAGCATCCATCTCTACAGCAATGTTTAAGTGCCTTCGCACTTCTCTCAGCTGGGCCATCCGCCTGAAGGTGGTAACCCTCCCAGAGTTGTACAGAAGCTCCAGCTCCTGTAACTCTTCCCAATAGGGAAGACTGGCATAAAAAACCTTGTCCTCTATGGCAGCCTTTTGAGCTTCAAGCGAAAGTGGAGAAACATTTGAACTACTTGCTCCTTCCATTATTTTTACTGATACTTGTGACTAACTTCTTTATTTATATTTATAGGCCAAGTCGGGAAAATGAAAAGACACTTTCCTAAGTGATGATTACTCTACTAAGCCTCAGGATGATCTTATTTAATCGACTTTATTTTTTAACGCATCTATTTAGGGGGAATGGTGGTTTAAGTGGTTAACTGAGAAGACAGTTGTTAGTGTATTATCAACTGAAAGGACTCAGCCTCACTAATTGATCGTTCAGTTGCTAATTCCACTAATCTTCTCATATAAGTTATCTAATTAAACTTATCATATTCCAAATCAAATGACGTGACTGTCTGCCAAATCATGATGAATTTCAGTTTATAACGTGGACACATTTTTAACCGCTCAAAATTGTACACACGTTTACAACACACGTACACACATTTTTTTACTCAAAACTTTCCTGGACTGACACGTGTCCGATAATTCAAACAGTCACAAACAAAAGTACTTTACCCGCTTTGATTCAGTTCATCTTCCTTACAATCACGATTATCCTCACTTTTCAAAAGAAATCTATATTTTTCGCTTCTACAGGAAATCATTTAGCTTTCAATGGCGACTCAAACTCCTGCTCACATATTAAATGCAATGGTCATCGATTTTAACTCTGCTCTATCGATTCAAGAAGCAGATGTTAAGAATGTATTTCTAAAGCTTGAGTCGACAGGTCTCAGGATGTTCTTAGGAAAATCTTCCCAGAAGATATATCTCAAAGAGGTCAATGAATTCTACAGGAAAGGATTTATCACTAATAATGACACTGTATCTGTCACTATCAATGATCAAATGCTACGTCTTTCTGAGGAATCTTTCGGAGAAATCTTTTCACTACCAACTGAAGGTTATGTAATTTTTTATGAAGTAAAAACTCAGGACATTGAAGAAATGCAGTCTCGATTATCTGCTGATGGACGAAAAATCAAGGTTTCTGATCCAAAGAAGGAACTGAAACCAGAAATTCAGTTGCTAGCTGATATCGTGGCAAAGGGAATATTAGCAAAAGCCGGTTCTTATGCTGCTCTTACACTCGAAAAATTCCAGGTAATGACCATAATCATGAGTGAAAAGAAAGTAAATTGGAGATATATTCTGTTTAACATCTTGAAGAATATGCTCAAGTCATCCAAACAATCATGTGGTTTTGCTATCCAAATCAGTTATCTGTTAAAACTGAAGGGTTTAGTAGCTGAAAATGCTGAAATATCATTAAAATTCAAAATCTTTACTGCCAAAAACATCTTGCAATCAAAAGCCAAACTGGAAGTTGAGTCATCACCAGTCAAGAAGGTCAAAACAGCAAAAAGGAAACTGCTTCTCAGTGAATCAGAAGCAGAGAAAACTTCTTCACCTAGGCTTGTCAAAAGACCAAGGACTAAAAGAACCAAAACAACAACAACAATGGAAGTTATCCAATCAGCTGATCAACAACCCATTCAAGCCATACCGTTGCAGATACTCTCACCTGATGAACCAGTTACCAAAGCCAAGACAACAGCTAAGGTTGAAGCCCCATTAACCCTTGTATATCATCCTACCATCTTGCCTAGGGCCAGATCTAAAGGTATAATATTAAGGGAACCAGTGCAATCAACACACTCAGGAATGGATCTTCTTCACACTCTTTCAACTGACAAAGGCAAAGGACAGCTAGTTGAAGAACCCCGGCCATCCAATGCCATTCAAACACACATTGACCTTGTTTGGGAACAGGTCAATGCATTTGCCACATCACAATTAAAATCTTTTGACTGTTGGAAAAGCTTCAGAACAGAAATCTTTGCCAAAAAACTGAAGCATAGATCTCAACTGAAAAAGTTCATCAAACTAGAAGAAATCGTGATGAAAGTAGTCAAAGCTGCTACAATTTCACAAGCATTGGAAAGGCAAAAATACTTCTTCGATCAGATTCGGGTCAAAAAGCTAGCAAAAATGGTAGCACAGCTGAAGTCCAACTACCATCCAACAAGTCCAACTGCATCCAATGATAGAGCTGTGTTCACACAACTGGACGTTGATCTTAGTAGCCTACAAAGGGAAATAAGATTTTGGGAAGAAGATCAGGAACTAGTTATTCATGAAAAACCCTTCAAATCAAATATTGAAAAAGATTCATCCTTCTCTCCACAAAAAGAACCTTCTCCACAATGTTCAACTGAAAAGCCAGTTCAGGAAATACCTAAATCCTCTCAGACAGAACATCAGTTATACTCTGAAGAAGAACTATCCTTGGCAAACATCGATGAAATCATTCAAGCTGTTGCTTTAGAAGCTCAGTATGACTCAGTTGCTCATTCAGCTGAACAACCACAGCAAGATATTAAGATATCATCTGAAGCACCAACTGAATCACTCGTTGATGAAACATTTATATCTGCTCAAACAAAGACCAAACTGAAGTACCAACCCAAAAATCAGAAAAAGAAATAACTGCAGCAGAAAAAGCTCAAACTGATGCATCTGTTCAGTCAGAAAGTTCTGCTGAACAAGTTGTTCAAACTGACGAACAAGCAAAACCAGCAGACCAAGAAACTGCTGAACATGAAGAAAGTCAGTTGCTCACTCACTCAAAAGAGCAAGAACAAAGTTCAGTTATTCCTCCACAGGCAGCATCTATGCATAAACAACCCACTTCCATCATTCAGCCAGACAAACAATTATTTGATCAAAATCAACCATCATCATCTCAAATTATTGAAACCATTCCAGCTCAGTCTACGGTTGGAACAATGGAAACCAATCAAGCATTAGTTATTTTTGGACAATCATCGAAGCATTCAAAAACGCCCAGCCAGAAATCTCCAATTCAATCCACAGAAATGGATACTGTTCTTGAAGAAATTCAGAACATACAGTACAGTATGCAGCAGATGCTAGCTGAAATCAAGAAAATTCAACTCGAACAGCTGTCCATACTATCAAATTGGATTCTTCGATTGAATTTGACTCAGCAAAACTAAACAATCTTCAACCCAACATGGACTCTCTTAGCAGGACTGTGCAAGAAATGAAGAATGGGCTAGTTAGCTCATTATGTACAACTCAGAATGTAATCAGTCAGAGAGTTGAGCGACTGGAAACCTCTGTTTCTAATCGAATAGCATCGCTTCAAACTTCCTTCACAACTGTGGCATCAAGTCTCTCAGTAGATGTAAAACTTCTATCCATTGACGTTCGAAAGCTGTCAGACAAAATAGAGATGTTTGACAAAAAGGGGGAATGACAAAGCAGCTGAAGAAGATTTAATCAGAATATTACATTCTCAGATTTTATATTATCTACAAGGAATCCAGATATTATATTCTCAAATGTTATGTTATCTACAAGGAACCCAGTTATTTTATAATTCAGTTGCGTAATCTACAAAGAGCTCAGTTATTAAATCACTTGGTTTTGTCAAACACCATAAAGGAGGAAATTGTTGGAAACTAGATTCTGGAGTTTGACAAAACATAATTCAATCGATTAACAAAATATGAATCAACTGATGCACACAAGAAAATTCGGCAACTGAAGCAAGTTGATACAATGATATAAGGCAAACTGATCAACTGATCAGTTTCTCAACTGAAGACGTCTCGGGAAAGAACAAAGGAGACATAACAGATTACAAGAACTTCGCACTTCAATCATTACAGCATAGAACAATGTGTTTCGGCTATTGCAATTAAGACGCCGTATCACAATCAATGAAGAGAACATTGCCCAAGGAATGATGAAGAGGCAATCAACGGATACTAGAATTCAAATACATATCAAAGTTACCGTTGAAAATGAAGTATAAATATAACTGAAGAACAGCAGAAAAAGTAGTGACGATCATTCAATCTTAAAGCTTGTTGTTACTCTGTCAAAATCTCAGCTCACTCTCATTTGAATTATTCGTAGCAATCAAGGCTACAATCTGAGCTTATTAGCACTATCTAAAAGTTGTTAGACTCAATTGTGCTAATATCAGTTACGTACTGAAAATATTGTGTAGATCTAAGAGTTCAGTTTTGGCAGTTGTAAGTCCAAACTGAAGTGGGTCTGTACAAGTGTTGTACTTGATCGAAGTCTTTTAGTGAATATCCTATCCTTGTGATAGAAGGGGTGACGTAGGAGTAATTAAATTCTCCGAACATACAGAAACAACTCTTGCATATTTCTTTCAGTTCTGTATTCTATCTTTCAATCAGTTACTTTCTGCAACTATTCTAGTTTAACTGATTGTTATTGGCCAACAAGATTCCGAGATTCAGTTTGTCACCAAACGGAACTCAAATATTGTTAAAGAACATCTTTAAGTGTGAGTGTTTATTCAACCCCCCTTCTAAACACTCTTATTAAGAGAACCGATCCTATCAGAGTCTAAAGACTCAGCATGCATATACCGTAAATAACAAGTAAATTTAGTAAAATCGCATGCAAGGTAAAAATTATCATAAGTCTGCTGTAACGTGAAAATATCATGTCATGAATAATTATAAATACGTGCAACTGAACTGAAAATCATAAGTGAAGTGTTTGCTCCATAGAGCCCTGAAATAAAATAGCATAACATAATTTTTGTTGAGAATATGTTCTACGCAAGTGGCCCATAACGTGAAATGAATCGTCTGATCAGACTAAACCACAATATACTGGGCGGTAGAGATCCACCAATGCATGAACATGAACAGGTCAGTGACTACCAGATGAAGTGATAATCCCATGATAAGCTGCAATCCCATGAACGTGAAGTGGCCACAAGCAATATCGCATATATCTCAAAAATGAACATTTAATATTTTTATGCATGTAATATAATTAAATATCCTGTATTATTACCGAAAGGGTTGGATCGTTTCCAGGCTCGCTGCGACCTAATTCTAATGTGAGAGACATGCAAATAACTTAACTTGAGAATAACTTCGTAATGGAACCCAAAAACGAGGCAAACTAGACCAACAACTTAACTTCTAACCATGACCTCGTACCAACCTGAACCAACATCGAACCATCATTTAGTCATGGTCAAAATACTCCTACCATGATGAAATAATGCTCCTAAGAATTGTAAAATTCGAAATTTGGTGAATGGAGGCCAAAATCATGAAACGCTCTTTCGAGAGTCACTTTGGCACATCGCACTGCAAATTCTCGTACGACCTCTAAACTTAACCAAATCACGAACGGCAAAAAACTGACCTTCCTAAATCAATGAGGTACTGTCCAGTCGAAATCCATAGGCTAAAAGCCAACCAAGAACTCGAAACAAGCCTCTGAACCGAAGGCGAAGTTGCTGTCAAAAAATTACAGCAGCAGTTGTTGCGCTTACGTGCTTCGTTTTCGAGACTATCGGCCATTGAGGCTTTAAACACCGACCAGATCCTCTTACCAACATCCTAAGGTATGGTTTGAACTATGGCTAAGGGCCCTAGGTCAACCAATATCCAAGCCAACACCTACGACGATCCCAAGCTTCACCCGAGAACACACATGGCACGCGTGGGGGTGTTGCTTGTTTTGCTGTCATGAATCATTCCAGTGACCATGTGATCGACCATGGCATGATCTAGATATCATGAGGCATTGTGTGAACCATGGATAAGGGCTAAAAAGCCAACAAAGATCCACACCAATCCTCAAAACCAAAAACTACTCACACAACCCGAAAAAAATGAAAACCAAGGGGTTGTCTTGTTTGTTTTAAAAATTCGATGGGGCCATGAACCAAGCCATGAAGGGTCATATTATTCACGTCGTAGACATGCTAAGGAAGTGTTCAGACCATGGTTATAGGCCTTGGGTGTGGGGACCCGAACTTAATTCAATTCTTAATCACTTTCTGGGAATAATTAATCAATTATAATAAAGAGGGTCTATTTTTTTTTAAAAATACTAGAGTACGCAGCATATGAAATAAGTCTTATCTCATTTATAAGATCACTATTCAGATCTAAGTACAACTGCTGTACAAATGTAAATCATAATATCTACTATTTCTTCACTACAGCTCAGGTGATGTAACAGATATACTCCTAAGTCCGGATCTCCACGCTAACTGTCTTCTCTCATCCTCTTCTTGACCCTGATCCAGCCCCACCTGTTGTCATGCACACATACAAAACAAGACAACAACCGGATAACTCCGGTGAGAAATACATCTCAGTATAAACAATGTAAACATGCAATCATATAAAAACATATATAAAAGTATAATAAAGGTATCCTTAATATGTAGCAATTCAACAAACATGAAAGATCTAACAAATGTAAATCAACATGTCGTATCAGACTTAGCTCAACCGACGCGTCGTCTCAGACTCGACTCAACTGACTCGTCGTCTCAGACTCCGACTCAATTCTAATCTCAGTCGATAAGAATGAATCAATCCCTAAACTGCATCGATATAATTCATATATCCAGTGTCTGGGCGAATCGGCCGCATAATTGACGAATCAGTCAAAGAATAGGGGAATCACTCGATGAATAGGAGAATCAGCCGATAACCAGACGAGTCAGTCGATAACCAGACGAATCAGCCGATAACCAGACAAATCAGCCGGTAACTGAGCGAATCAGCCAATGACTAAACGAATCAGCAATCAATACATGCAGTAGCTATTAATCAATAGACTACAAACATCAATACCATCAATTACAAATATCAATGCAATAAATTAAGTATGTGATTTAGGGAGACTCGAGTCAAACCTTACTCGAGTTGTGCAATCCCAACTCCACATTAATTTATACATTTCTTTCTGATACTCTGACTCGATCGAAGTCTCGAACCCCAAGACTGTCAATAATCAATCTGATAATAACAATATCGAGGGTACGGTATCAATACACCATTCAATCAATACTGGATATAATCAGAATTCAATCAAATTCTGTTTCAACAACATAACGTCATAATTTCAATATATCCAGCACTACCATATCAGTCAGATATCAATTCCAACACTTCAATCCTGATATCAATTCTCAATCAATTCAACTCTAAAAATCATAACAATTTCATATGGTATCTGTTCCTCAATCCAGTTTCAATTATACGATGTCTAACATGACGATATCATCATATATGAATCATATCAGATTCTGACAATACCATAATTTCAAATCATATCAAAACGTAGCAAAACTTACGTCCAGTTGTAGCCTACGTTGATAGGAACACAATACCGAAGTCGGATTCAAAATCGGACGGGCGGATTTCTCACAAAAGGCGTAAGGATTTTCTTCCTTTCTCGTGCTTCCCTTTCTTCGTTTCTCCCTTCGTTCCTTTCTTTTTTTCCCCAAGGATTAGGATGTACATATATATATATATTTATATATATATATATATGTATGTATATATATATATATATATACATACCCGAACATGCAAGAAGGCAAGTGTCTAAATGTCCCTACTGCACGTCTCGCGCATATGCGCGACCACCTTCCGAGCATATGCGCGAGACATTCTGTCTCGGCGCGTTCCAAGCACGGCAGCTCGCGCATATGCACGACTTATCTCCGTGCATATGCGCGAGGTACTCTGGACTTCGCTTGTACAGGCTCGCGCATATGCGCGACTCACTTTGCGCATATGTGCGAGGTCCTCTGCCCACGTCGCGCATATGCGCGCATCGGTGTCGCGCATATGCGCGAGGCTACTGTTCCTCGCACATTTTCATGCATTTTCTTGTCTTCCTCGGTCCGATCTGTTCCGTCTATAATTACATCGATTATCACAAATCATTTCAGATTATCATAATCAAAATCTCGGGCATTACATTTCTCCCCCTCTAAGATACTATTTCGTCCTCGAAATCACAGGTAATAAAATCATATCATAAGAAGGTATATCTGAAGAAGCTAAATCAAATAACTCATATCAATGAAATAACTCTGGGAATCTCTATCTCATGTCAGACTTAATCTCCCAGATAGCTTCTTCAATGCCATGACTACTCCACTGAATCTTCATAAGTGGAATAGTCTTTGTTCTGAGGTGTTTTTTCCTTCCGATCAAGAATCTGAATTGGATTTCCAAAATAGCTCAATGTCTCATCCAATTCAGCTTCGTCTGGTTGAATCATAAGTGAAGCATCAGACAGGTATTTCCTCAAATACCAACGGTCGTCGTCGGACATTGGCATATTTGGCTTGTCTGTTTTGAGCTGCCTTCATTTTTCTTCTGAATAAGCTTCACTTTTTCAGTCATATCTCAGATCATATCAGGTCCAATCTCAGGGACATTAGAGATATCGTCCCAATACAGAGGGGATCTGCAATTCTTACCGTACAATGCTTGAATGGGGCCCTCTCAATACTCGTCTGATAGCTATTGTTGTACGATAATTCACAAATGACAATAAATCATGTCAACTAGTGCTAAAATCCAGCACTACAGTTCCTGGATATTCTCCAGTATCCGGATAGTTCGCTTTGATTATCCGTCAATCTATAGACGATAGGTGAAAGATTTTATGGTATATTCTGCCAAAAATACAAAATCAACCGAAAATCATAGTATGATATAGTCAATTTTGTCATTCAGTGCAGTCTAAGCACTCTTCTGACATAACTCTTGATCGTCTGATCTTATCTGTACATCATCCTGTCCACATAATATATGCAGATTCAAGCATTCTATCAATTACAATCATAATCACATCGCAATACAGTCTTAGGAAGATTTCAATAGTTTCGTCATCAATCCATAGAAATGTATTCCCATTTCTATTTAAGTATCAATAATCTGTATAACCAACCTCCTGGTTTCTATCGTTCTGTCTTTATCTATCGGTGATTAGACATTTCAGTACGGACTCTGCTACATATACTCTCATCTGTTTCTATCAACATCTTTTCTGCTATCAACTGCACACTTAATAAATTATTGCACACTTCTGGCAATATTTATCATTTTAAATTCGGATCATCTGGCACAACAGATTGGTTATTCATACACAATGCAATATTACTTACCTGATTCAAATACGGATTCAGAACAACAGCAAGATTCAATCAGATTTTAAAACATCATTCATCGGTACTGATATGTTAAACTCATAAAACCGCAGATATCTGACACTGATATCCACCTCGGCCGGTTTAATTGTGTTAAAATCAACAAATATATCATCTTCAGATATGACACATCCTGAATGCAATCTGTCTCAATCAGGATTCAAAATTTCAACAATTTATAATATCAGTTCAAGGCTAAAATCAATCTCTCTAACTGAAATCAGATCTAAAGTCTTATCGGGGGAAAACATTGATAGCTTTCATATCATTGGTAAATCAGCCAATGATAAACTCAACTTCAGTAAATCAACTGAATACATAAGGAGTCCGCTGCTCCTTGTTGTAATAATCGAGTCAAAGATAGTACGGATATCAAAGGAATTCTCAATCTAGAATCCTTATCGTACCATATTCATTCCTTGGCCATCTCAGCTCCGATTCTCACCATCTTCTGGAACTAATCTATGGTAGCTCTGTACTTGGTCAGCATATCAATATCAGTAATGCAGTCCCAAAATCAGAGAACACTAGTACAATACCATCTACCACATGATCTAATTCGATCTCATTCTCATCCTACTGTAGTATACAATATTTTACAGAATTCACTGATATAAAACTCTCCCCAACTAGTAAAGAGATACACTACAGTAGATAAAGATTCAACAGGTAATGCATAACTCAATGCAAATCATTCAAAAATAAGTGTATGGGAAGCATCCGTAGTTATCAATACAAAAGCTGGATAACTATATCAAGAACAGTTACCTGCAGCATCATCATCTGGTGCTTCCTGAGCCTGCTCCTCGGTCAAAGAAAATACTCTGGCCTGCTGTCTAGGAGGCTGGCCAATTGTCTGGCTTCCTCCTGCTTTGCTGTGACTGAGATGGTGCTGGCTGAAATGAATGAACACCAGCTGATCGTCTACTCCACTATGCCGCTGATCCAGATGATTCGGCTCCCTGGGATCTTTGGGAACCCCTCTGTGGACACACTCTGGCAAAATGTCCCTGTTGTTTGCAGAAGTGGCAACTACCAAGTACTCCTTGGAATTGTTCAGTGGAATGTCTCCCGCCACAATTTCCGCAGTAATCCCTGGTATAACTCTGTTTGGAACCACTGGAGCTAGAAGAACTGCCGCCAGACTTCTTAAACTGCTTTCCTCTAGACTTCAGAAAATCTTTCTTTCCACCACTGCTACTGTCACTCTCAAATCAGGGAGGTGGTTGCGGTGGTCTCGGTGAGGGAGGAACGTCTGCAGCTCCTCTCTGCCTTATCAGGCCCGCTTCAGCGCCCTTTGCTCTATTCATGGCATCAGCAAAGTTATTTGGTCGCCCTGTGTTCACCAATGTAAATATATCGGGATTCAATCCATTGATGAACTGATCAGCAACGGCTTCGTCATTTTCAGCCACATGTGTAGAAAATTTCAACAAGGTAGAGAACTTGGTCACATATTCTTCAATGTATGTTTAGTTAACCCTGTCTCAAATCGGCAAACTCCGCCCCCTTGTCTTTCTGTACGACACTGGAAAAAATCTCTGATAAAACTCAGTTTTAAATACATCCCAAGTAATAGTCGTACCTCGATGCTCCAAGGACCTCTTCATCGTAACCCACCAGTTCTTTGCTATGTCCTGCAACTGGTGTCCTATCAGCCGAACTCGTCGTTCATCTGTATACTCCAACGAATCAAACAACATTTATATGTCATTCAACCAACTCTCACAGTCAACCGAAGTCTCTGTTCCTTTCAAGGTTGGCGGTTTGAATGACTGAAATCTTTTCAATATTTTTTCCATAGGCGTGGCTGTAACGTCCATTGGAGGATTTGAAATGATACCCTGTTCAGGTACTCTTCTCGGAGGCATATCTGATAATCAAATGGATTACTAACCTAATCCAATAAACCTGTTTCACTTCAGTCCCCTCCTCCGATCATCTTACTGCTGATCGAGAATCGGTTCAAATTCGTTCCAAATAATACATATTGCACAAACAAATCAGATAAGTCAAGTAACATGTATTATATAAAGCAGTACAACATGCTAGCAATCACAAGCAAGGAAAGAAAATTCAATCGACCCCGCTCATTAGCTTCTATCTCAGTCTCAAGAGCCTACAGTTATAGTACCTACTGCTCTGATACCACCTGTTGTGGGGAACCGAACTTAATTCAATTCTTAATGACTTTCTGGGAATAATTAATCAATTATAATAAACAGGGTCTAATTTTTTTTTTAAATACTAGAGTACACAGCATATGAAATAAGTCTTATCTCATTTACAAGATCACTATTCAGATCTAAGTACAAATCCTGTACAAATGTAAATCATAATATCTCCTGTTTCTTCACTACATCTCAAGTGATGTAACAGATATACTCCTAAGTCCGGATCTCCATGCTAACTGTCTTCTCTCATCCATTTCTTGACCCTAATCCAGCCCCACCTGTTGTCATGCACACATACAAAACAAGACAACAACCGAATAACTCCGGTGAGAAATACATCTCAGTATAAACAATGTAAACATGCAATCATATAAAAACATATATAAAAGTATAATAAAGGTATCCTTAACATGTAGCAATTCAACAAACATGAAATATATAACCAATGTAAATCAACATGTCATATCAGACTTAACTCAACTGACGCGTCGTCTCAGACTCGACTCAACTGACGCGTCGTCTCAGACTCGACTCAATTCTAATCTAGGGATTCCGATGTCTGAATAATGATAAATATACCGAATCTCAGTCGATAGGAATGAATCAATCTTTAAACGGCATCGATATAATTCATATATCCAGTGTCTGGGCGAATCGGCCGCAGAATTGACGAATCAGTCAAAGAATAGGGGAATCACTCGATGAATAGGCGAATCAGCCGATAACCAGACGAGTCAGCCGATAACCAGACGAATCAGCCGGTAACTGAGAGAATCAGCCAATGACTAAACGAATCAGTAGTTAATACATGCAGTAGCTATTAATCAATAGACTACAAATATCAATACCATCAATTACAAAATATCAATGCAATAAATTAAGTATGTGATTTAGGGAGACTCGAGTCAAACCTTACTCGAGTTGTGCTGTCACACCCTTACTCTATACTTGACATGATTAATGATACTTATACTTGTAATCAAAATAAGGTTTGAATGATATAACTATAGTATGAAGTAAATCAAACAAGAGGCATCACTTTGATGGTTTATAAAAATTTTGGCATGATGTCCCTATATTTTGTATACACCAAAACTCAAGCAATACTATTCATACACATTTATAAACATATTCTCATATACCAACATACTTTGTATCATCATACATAACATGGAACTTGTTTCAAACCCTCATATAAAATTTATTACAATACATATGCGGAAGCTATACAATAAGAAGTCCCGGTTCTTGTCGAGGTAGGGCACGTCACAAGCATCCATTGGCGAACCGGCATCCTATGTCTCTTCACTACCTGATCCTGAAACACATGAGCTACGTGAGTTTATAAAACTCAATAAGTTGGCACTTATACGTATCAATATGCATCGAAGGAACATACATATCAAGTCGTGACAACAATGAATCTTAAAAACATGTCATACCGAAGCATATATTCAATGTTCATTTTTGTACTTGAGCCTCATTAGTTGACCTGTACTACTGTGCTTGCTTTATTATATAGCTACTACTGTGTTGGACGTCAGGGAACAACCTTTGGCAACCCCACGCCCCATGAACATATATTGGCCAATAGCTTTGGTGGACTTAAAACCACCCATGATGTCAACAAGCTCTATATCATGTAAAATCGATCCTTTTCTTTTCATGTTCATGTTCTTGTTCATGAAATAGCACACATCATCAATATCCATGAGTTTCTTACATATTTAATACATAACAATGGAATATGGTGCTATGTTTTCATCAATAAACATACTAACAATGTACATATATCAATAGACAATGAGAAGCATTTGAAATTCATAATATTACTCATGTATTACTTCAAGAACATGCCAACTTACAGTCCAAGCTTAAGAACACTGGTTTGAGACGGTGTTTCACGCTCCTATACTGTCAAATATACCAATAATTCAGTCACTATTGTATAAACTAGCTGAAAATCACTCCTATACATGTAGGATAACTAAAAAGGAAGAAAAATTACACCTCTAGGAAGCTCTTGGGATGAAGAACAAAGTTCTAACTTCAATTCTATGAAAGGAATGAAGAAGAAAGCATTTGGAAGAAGTTCTCTAAGTTTTGTTTCGAGTTTATGCTGTTAGAGAGGTTGAGGATGGTGGAAAGTGCTTAGAAAACCCGATACTTATCTTTTTATATATTGGGCGGCGCTCGGGTGGTCATAAATTACCGCTCGAGCGCGGCACTTTCTGTCCAAAACCAAAAATCCAGAACCATTGGCGCTCGGGCGGTAATTTCTTACCGCTCGGGCGCCACCTATTCTGCTTCTGCGCACTGCTTCTTCAAAGATCGCTCCAGAAACGTATCTTCCGTTCATAATCTGAAAAAATGGTAAGCTAGGAAGTTGTAGCTCTATGTCTTGGCTTGAATCTCCCACTGGTTTCAGGTAATTTGGAGGTCTGAGTAAAAAGTTATGCCCATTCTCCCAACATGTGTCATTGTAGGAGTGACGATACACACAACTCACTTCGGGGCGTTTTTGGCTTGTCTTCCACAATGATTTGGACAAAACCCAAAACGTGAAAGTTGTAGCATTATATCTTATCTTTCTAAGGGTTAAGGCCTCACACAATTTGGATCAATATTCAAATCATTATGCTAAAACCCGTACGAACTACCATATTTACGTCTCATTTCCCACAACTTCCATTACACTATCATTACCTACACATCTTACTCTAACTATTTAGGCATATATTCATTCTCAATATACCATGGACAATATAAAAGTCATGTTCAATCTCAATATTGATACATCAATCATCACTTTAAATCTAACAAGCTAAACAACTACATAATAAACGACATAAACGCATTATTATCATTTGTACGAGTAACCGGGCATTACATGTGCAATCCCAACTCAACATTAATTTATACCTTTCTTTCTGATACTCTGACTCGGTCGAAGTTTCGAACCCCAAGCCTGTCAATAATCAATCTGATAATAACAATATCGAAGGTACGGTATCAATACACCATTAATTCAATACTGGATATAATCAGAATTCAATCAAATTCTGTTTCAACAACATAATGTCATAATTTCAATATATCCAGCTCTACCATATCAGTCAGATATCAATTCCAACACTTCAATCCTGATATCAATTCTCAATCAATTCAACTCTAAAAATCATAACAATTTCATATGGTATCTGTTCCTCAATCCAGTTTCAATTATACGATGTCTAACATGCCAAGAACATCATATATGAATCATATCAGATTCTGACAATACCATAATTTCAAATCATATCAAAACGTAGCAAAACTTACGTCCAGTTGTAGCCTACGTTGATAGGAACACAATACCGAAGTCGGATTCATAATCGGACGGGCGGATTTCTCACAAAAGGCGTAAGGATTTTCTTCCTTTCTCGTGCTTCCCTTTCTTCGTTTCTCCCTTCGTTCCTTTCTTTTTTTCCCAAGGATTAGGATGTACATATAGATATATATATATATATATATATATATATATATATATATATATATATATATATATATATATACCCGAACATGCAAGAAGGCAAGTGTCTCAATGTGCCTACTGGACGTCTCGCGCATATGCGCGACCACCTTCCGCGCATATGCGCGAGACATTCAGTCTCGGCGCGTTCCAAGCACGGCAGCTCGCGCATATGCGCGACTTATCTCCGCGCATATGCGCGAGGTCCTTTGGAATTTGCTTGTACAGGCTCGCGCATATACGCGACTCACTTCGCGCATATGTGCGAGGTCCTCTGCCCACGTCGCGCATATGCGCGCATCGGTGTCGCACATATGCGTGAGGCTACTGTTCCTCTCCCATTTTCATGCATTTTCTCGTCTTCCGCGGTCCGATCCGTTCCGTCTATAATTACATCGATTATCACAAATCTCGGGCATTACACTGGGCCAACCAAGATCCGAACCCTCGCCTTAGACAAACAAGAAGAGAAATCGAGACTCAACAATTGCAACTATGAGAGTTGCTGTCAAATCTCTTCCGTCAGCGTGTAGGGGCTGGAACCAATGGACTACCATGACTCTAACATGCCCTAGTACATGTCTAGATGCAGCCTTGCACGCTTGGAACCGAACCATACCCTGAAACCGAAAGATCAATACCAAACGTGAAGCATAGGGGGAAACCGAACAAAAATCTGTACACCATTTTCGAACGTTGCTGTCCAAAAATCGGTTTTGCTCTATGAATCATGTACATATAATGTTTTAAATTATTTATATAACTTGATTGAAGAGAAAAGAAATGTATATACATGCCTGAAGTTTGTTTGAAACGAAAACAAATCAATTACGACGAATACGGCGCGGTGGAGGCGGAGTTCTCTTTTCTTACTTGTTTTTCTCTCTAATTTTCCTAGAACAACTCACGATTTTTGTTGCTGAAATGCTCAGAATTTTCGAGAATATGGGGAGGGAAATGGCTAGGAGATGAATGAGAAGTTTACTAATAGATGGGAGATTTGAAAGGCAAGATAAAATCTTTCTATCCTTTGAGTTTGTTAGATAGGAAATGATATGATATCAAGATATTTGAGGGATATTTGATAGTGAATGGCCGATTTCTCCTATCAATTGTGGGTAGGAATATTGCTTAATTAATAATTATTGAGGATTTAAAATGAGAGAATTAACTATTGTAATGCCCTAGATTTTATATCATGTTAAGCAAAGATTATTGAAGTTAAATTGATATAATTATAGACGGGCTATTATGAGACCCAAAGTGGACCAAGCATATGATTTACACAACTTGGGGACAGAGAGTCTGGCGCCCGAGCGGTAGAAAGTGACCGCCCGAGCGCCAGTGTTCATCAAGTAAGTGTCGCGGGCAGAAGAGTTGAAATTGCTTGGGCAGAGAAGGCCGCGCTCGAGCGGTAATTTACCACCGCCCGAGCGCGAGACATGCAAATTGGAAAGTTGCCACGTTTCTCTTGGCATGTGAATTCGATATATATATATATATATATATAAATATATATATATATATAAATATATATATATATATATATATATATATATATATATATAAGAAACGTATTTCTCATAATCTGAGAAAAGAGGAACGAGAGCTTCCAGGGGAATTACGTTCAATTTGATTTACGATCAATCCTTCCATTAGATTTTAAATCCGACTTCGGTACTGTGTTCTTATCAACGCAGGCTACTACAGGACGTAAGTTTTACTACGTTTTGACATGTCTTGAAATTATGATATTGTCAGAATTGAATGGAATTCATATATGATGTTCTTGACATGTTAGACAGCGTAGAATCGAAGTCAGATTAAGAAACGGACTGAATATGGAATTGTTATGAATTTCAGAATGAAATTGACTAGAATCAATATCAGATTTGAACAGGGGTTGATTGTAAATGATTAGAATTGATATAGACTGATATAGTATTATCAGTATCGCAAGATTGTACTGTTGTACTGTCAGAATTTGATAAAACAGAAATGTTGTGATTTGATTAGAATATTGATACAGAATATTGGTATTGTCATTGCCAGATTGAACAGTGACAGATTTTGAATCAAGACTTTGATTGTATCAGAGCGACAGCAAGAAAGGTATAAATAAATGTTGATTCGGGATTGCACAACTCGAGTTAGGTTTGACTTGAGTTTCCCTAAATCACATACTTTATTTAATTGCATTGATATTTGCAGATTATCAGATTGATATGTTAATGTATTGACTTAGAACAGAGTCAGAGTCCGAGTCTAGGGCAGATCATCCTAGCTAGGGCAGAACCGCCGAGTCTTTCTCAGAACCGATAAGACTCTAGACTTACGGTGTATCGAAGAGCCTTAGATTTAGATCGACGTCTATCTCAGACACTCGATACAGAATACCAAAGTCTAAATTTAGATTGGGATCCCTAGATTTGAGATAAGATAAGATTAGATCACGAGTCATTGATTCATGTAGTCAGATTGGATACATGTTTTGATGTTTATTTATGCATTTAATACATTGTTTATACTGGGATATTTATATCTCACCGGAGTTATCCGGTTGTTGTCTTGTTTGTATGTGTGCATGACAATAGGTGGGACAGGTACAGGGTCACAGAGATGAAGACAGACCGAGATTAGAGTGGTGATACCGAACTTGCACTAGAGCTAGGGTTTGAACACTTGATAGTAGTTGTTAAACTTGAGTATGTATGATTGTATATTTTATCAGAGTTATACTTTTATACTGATATGTATAGGAGTTTGATTCCATTACCTTCCGCATTTTAAAAAACAAATTTAGACCCGGATTACTATAATTGATTAATTAGTCCCAATGATGTTTAAAAAGATGATTAGCGTCCGGGTCCCCACAACTATGCCATGAAAGGATTAAGGAAAGATATCAATAGATAGTTACTAAAATTAATCAAATCCTCAAAGTGTGGTGGCCAAAATTTGCTAGATAAAATGGGGTAAAATATTTATTAAATATTGAATTATATCTCCTTAAAGTTTTAAACACTAATTATGTATTTTAGTGAAATACTAAATTTAATTTAGGATGGTAATTTCTTGCATGCATGGAAAATTCTTTAAATTAAATTAATAGCATGTTAATTTATAATTTCTTAAATAAAATAAGCCTATATTAACTTATCTCAATTGGTCACACATTTTAATTTAGGTTTTTAATTAAATTATTGGGCATAAAAGAACTTATTTCCTACTTATCTCTAATTAAATCCCTAAACATTATTTTACCTTAAAATAAATTATTCCTTATCTTAAATTAAGTCGAGGAATATTTTCTTATTATTAGAATTTATCTCAATACCCCGACTCCAGTTCGGCCTCGCTTATTTAACTGAAAAGATAATAACTAAACTTATGCGATTTAAAAATAAAAACAACTTTAAAATGCCTTAAATAATAAAGAAATCATTTTTAATTTAAATACTAGAAATTATGCATGGCTTATACGTAGTCTGGTTTAACAGGTTCTACAACTCTCCCTCCCTTAAAAGAAATTTTGTCCTCGAAATTAAAACTTACCTAGTAACTCGGGATACCGACTCCTCAACTCTGTCTCAGATTCCCATGTAGCTTCCTCCTCTGAATGATTAAGCCATTTGACTTTCACTAGCTTAACCAGCTTGTTCCGAAGCTTCTTCTCCTGTCTGTCTAAGATCTGCACTGGTCTTTCTTCATAAGACAGGTTCGGAGTGAGCTGCAACGGTTCAAAATTCAGGACATGCGAAGGATTAGCCATATACTTCCTCAGCATAGAGACGTGGAAAACACTGTGTACTCCGACCAGATTCGACGGAAGAGCAACACGATAAGCTAACGTCCCAACCCTGTCAGGGATCTCAAATGGTCCGATGAATCTCGGACTGAGCTTTCCTTTCTTCCCGAACCGCATGACACCTTTCATAGGTGCTACCTTCACAAAAACATGGTCGCCAACGGCAAACTCTAGATCTCTCCTCCTCTGATCCGCATAGTTCTTATGTCGACTCTGAGCAGTCCTCATCCTATCACAGATCTTGACTACTACATCGGCAGCCTGCTGAATAATCTCCGGACCCAATTCTGATCTTTCCCCTACTTCAACCCATGAACAGGCGATCTGCACTTACGACCGTACAGTGCTTCATACGGAGCCATACCTATAGACGACTGAAAACTGTTGTTATAGGTGAACTCTACCAATGGCAAATTCGACTCCCAACTCCTTGAGAAATCAACGACACAAGCACGGAGAAGATCTTCCAAAACCTGGATAACTCTCTCTGACTGCCCATCTGTCTGAGGGTGGAAGGCTGTGCTAAACAACAACTTCGTACCCACTGCTGAATGCAGACTCTTCCAAAATGCGGAAGTGAATCTAGGATCTCGGTCCGACACAATAGAAACGGGAATGCCATGAAGTCTGACTATGTCTCGGATATACAACTCTGCATACTGAATCATGGTGAAAGTCGTCTTGATGGGCAAGAAGTGCGCTGATTTGGTAAGACGATCAACAATCACCCTGATAGCATTTGATCCTCTGACTGACTTCGGCATACCGGTCACTAAGTCCATGGTAATATTCTCCCACTTCCAATCGGGAATAGGAAGAGGCTTGAGCAAGCCTGCTGGTCTCTGATGCTCCGCTTTCACTAGCTGGCACGTCAGACACTCGGATACAAAACGTCTGATATCCTTCTTCATTCCTGGCCACCAATACAACAACTGCATATCTTTGTACATCTTCGTACTCCCAGGATGAATGCAGTACGGCGACATATGGGCCTCTGATAGAATATCTGCTCGAATAGAATCACTGCTAGGAACCCACATTCTGTCTCGGTATCTCACAATACCGTCGCTAACTGTATAAAAGATACTGCCCTTGGCCTCATCTCTCTGCTTCCACTTTGCCAACTACTCATCTGCTGGCTGACCACCACGAATGCGGTCTAGAAGGGAAGACTGAATTGTCAAAGTAGATAGACGGGGAACTCTACCTCGAGGATATGTCTCTAGATCAAACCTCTACATCTCAAACTGAAAAGGCCTCGAAATCGCTAGATGAGCCACCACTGCGACTTTTCTGCTCAGTGCATCCGCAACTACATTAACTTTGCCCGGGTGGTAGCTAATGTCACAGTCATAGTCCTTCACTAGCTCCAACCAATGCCTCTGACGGATATTCAGCTCTTTCTGCGTACAGAAGTACTTGAGGCTCTTATGGTGGTAAAGATCTGGCATTTCTCTCCGTACAAATAATGCCTCCAAATCATCAAGACAAAAACTACGGCGGCCAAATCTAGATCGTGAGTAGTGTAATTCTTCTCATGGATTTTCAGCTGACGAGTAGCATACGCTATCACCTTCCCATGCTGCATCAACACTGCGCCTAAACCGAGCTTCGAAACATTGGTATACAAGACAAAGTCTCCCGGCCCTGATGGCATGGCCAATACTGGTGCTGAGATAAGAGCTTGCTTCAAAGTATCGAAGCTCTTCTGACACTCATCGCTCCACACAAATTTAACATTCTTCTTTGTCAAAGACGTGAGTGGAACTGCGATAGAGGAGAATCCTTGAATAAACTTCCGATAGTATCTGTAAGGCTCGAGAATTATCGATATTATTGATGTTGGAATTGTAGAGATAAGAATGCACAATTATGAGATTTTGAGCAGCAGGGCCGAAGCCACACCGCACCCGCGGTGCTAAGACTACCGCACCCGCGGTGTAGGTGACAGAAATTGGTGAATTTGTGCGAACAGACACCGCACCCGCGGTGCTAGCACGACCGCACCCGCGGTGTGAGACCGCACCCGCGGTCATGTAAGGACCGCACCCGCGGTCTAGGTGCAACATTTTTGGATGGACTCGCCGTGAGAACAGCGCACCCGCGATGCAAGAGGAGCGCTCCCGCGGTGCTGCATGCGAGAGATCCACCTCCTTTTCTTAGCTTGACACATGGCATGTATATATATACGAAATGGCTGAATCTTCATCCTTCATTTCAGCTGCTAAGAGCACCGAGAGTTCCTTTTACCTTCTTCTAAGTTTCTTCATGATAGAATTGAGATTATGCAACAACTAGCTATCCGATTTTAATTCCGAGGTAAGATTTGTGTTCCTTGCATTGACGGCTACAAAGTGACGTAAGTTTGATATAATTCCAGCATGATTCAGATTGTGGATGTTGGGGAACTTATGATTTTGTTGCGAATATATGTTCTTGATATATAGAGCATCGTATATTTGTTATCAGATCGATTTTCGGACACCGTATACGAGCCTTGCGAATTTCCAGCATGTATATTGATATTGATTGGAAGAATTGAGCATATTATATTGTGTTGATGAGTATATTATGAAGATTATGAGTTGTGGCTATGGTATATATTGTTTGTTGAGATTGAGTTGATCGGTATTACGAGAATACGCTGTTATGCCGTAGATTTGTACCGAGATTTATTATTGATTGGCATATATGTTGCTTTGAGTTAGAGATTGATATTGGGTGTCTACACATTGCCGTTTCAGATTTGAGGTGACAGGTTTGACCTTTGATTCGAGATCTCGACAGACGATTCGACAAGAAAGGTATAATTCATGTGGTCACGGGATTGCACAACTCGATTCAGATTTGATACGAGTTTCCCTAAATCACATACTAGATTGTTATTACATTGATTATGTAATGCCTTGTTTATTGATTTATATTCGAGTCCTGAGATAGGAGAGATTGGCAGACTTGCCAAAAACTAGACGTTTCGGTGTATCGACGCATAGGAGCAGATTTGCTATATGTGTAGACCCTCGATACAGAGTTGACCGAAGTCTAGGAATAAGACGTACCGTTGCCCTGAGTGGTTGGGTAGGTAACAGACCGTCTTATTCACACCGGGATCCCTAGATTAGAAAAGAGTCGAGTCAAGATTTGAATTGTCGAATACAGATTTGTATTCTACTACATGTTTAGATGTATATTCATGTTACTTGATTTATGTTATGCATTTGTACATGATTTATGACATTGCATGCATCCATGTTTTATACTGGGATATGTTCTCACCGGAGTTATCCGGCTGTTGTCGTGTCTGTATGTGTGCATGGCAACAGGTGGGGCAGGATCGGGGTCACGAGCTAGATGAGAGATGATGATAGCGTGGAGATCTCGGCATTGCAGATTACTAGTGTTTTCTTATGGAACTTGTACTACTTATGTTTGTAGTTGTCATGTGAACACTAGTGTATGTTGTACGAACAGACTTGTATGTACATTACGTTGTTTAATTTCTATCGAGATATGTTATGCTTTAGTTAATACATTTGAATTAAAATTAAAAGCAAAATTTTGACCCACATTTTCGAACAAAGATCCAATTAAATCCCAAAAGAATAGAGTTAGAGCCCGGGTCCCCACAACAGGTGGTATCAGAGCAGTAGGTTCTGTAGACTGAGATAGAATAGAATGAGCGGGGTAGATCGAGTCATCTTCCTTGCTTTTGAGATGCTAGCATGCATTATTGCTTTCCCTATTATATGTTGTGTTGTATTATCTGAATTGATTTACAGCATTTCAAGCCTGAATCAGAACCGATTCTCGATCAGAGTCTATGATCAGAGGAGGGCTGAGACAGATGATATTGATTGGGTACTAATTAGTTTGATAATCAGATTTATGCCGCCTAGACGAGTGCCACAGACAGAGTAGGGTAGCACATCAGGTGCACAGATGGATGTTACCGCTACGCCGATGGAGACCTTATTGAAGAGATTTCAGTCTTTCCATCCGCCTACACTGAAGGGCGCAGAGAGTGCAGTAGAGTGCGAGAGCTGGCTCGATGATATCGAGATGTTGTTTGAGTCTTTGGCTTACACTGACGAGCGACGTGTGAAGCTGATAGGGCATCAGATGCAGGAGGTTGCCAAGAGCTGGTGGTTGACGACGAAGAGAGCCTTGGAGCACCGAGGCATTGATATTACGTGGAAAGTCTTCAAAGATGAGTTCTATCAGCGCTTCTTTCCCGTTTCGTACCGGAAAGACAAGGGAGCTGAATTCGCGAATCTGAAGCAGGGACAGTGGAACATCGAGGAGTATGTTGCGAAATTTTCTGCATTGCTACGATTTGCACCGCATGTGGCCGGGAACGATGAGGCAGTGGCCGATCAGTTCATCAACGGGCTGAATCCCGATGTCTTTACTTTGGTGAACACGGGCCGGCCTAGTACTTTTTCAGAGGCACTGAACCGAGCGAAGGGAGCCGAGGCTGGCTTGATCAGGCAGCGAGGGGCTTCCTACGGTGTTCAGGGGCAAAGACCGCCACAGCCTACTACCGTACAGTTTCCACCACCTCCTCCTCGTTTTGACAGCGGAGCTAGTGGTAGTGGTAAGAAGGAATTTCTAAAGGCTAAAGGCAAACAGTTTAAGAAATCTGGGAGTAGTTCATCGAGTTCGAGTGGATCTCGACAGAGAGGTCAAGGGTCAGAGTATAGTGGCGCATACTGTGGTTCATGCGGAGGGCGACATGCTACGGAGCAGTGTCAAGGAGTTCTGGGACGCTGTAACATCTGTAGGCAACAGGGACATTTCGCCAGAGTTTGTCCCCAGAGAGGTGCACAACGATTCCAGAGCACAGGATCATTAGCACCAGCGCCACAGATGGAGAGACAGGCATCTTCTGTACACTCCTTTCAGCCACCCTCCACACAGACACAGCAAAGGCCAGGAGGTAGTCAGACGGTGAGTCAGCCTCCTCGACAGCAGGCACGTGTCTTTGCCTTGACAGAGGAGCAGGCGCAGGAGGCGCCAGATGACGTCATTGCAGGTAATTGTTTCCTTTGCGGTTATCCTGCATATGTGTTGATTGACACAGGGGCATCTCATACATTCATATCTGAACATTTTGCATTGAGACATTCATTGCCTGTTGAGTCAATGTCGACAGTAGTGTCTATAGCTTCTCCGTTGGGAAGTGGTTTGATATCTGTGACTACTGTTAGACATTGTATGCTTCAGTTTGAGGGGCATGAGATTGATCTTGATTGTGTAGTACTTGGTTTAGCTGATTTTGACTGTATAGTGGGCATAGACATGTTGACCAAGTACAGGGCCACGGTAGATTGTTTCCACAAGATTGTCAGATTCAGACCCGAAATGACAGACGAGTGGAAATTTTACGACAAGGGTTCCAGATCTCGGATTCCCTTAGTATCTGCTCTGACTATGAGTAGATTGCTTCAGAGAGGAGCAGAGGGCTTTCTTGTATATTCAGTAGATCTACTGAAGACGAGCCCAGCATTGGCAGATCTGCCAGTGGTTTGCGAGTTTGCAGATGTTTTTCCTGATGAGATTCCAGGATTACCTCCGATTCGAGAGGTTGATTTCAGCATAGATCTTATGCCCGGTTCTGTTCCTATTTCGAGAGCTCCGTATAGGATGGCGCCGATAGAGCTGAAAGAGTTGAAAGCACAGTTGGAGGATCTTTTGTCCAAGGGATATATCAGACCCAGTGTATCACCTTGGGGTGCTCCGGTGCTTTTCGTTAGAAAGAAAGATGGTTCGATGCGACTGTGTATTGATTATAGGCAGCTGAATAAGGCAACAGGGAAGAACAAGTATCCTTTGCCTCGCATCGACGATTTATTTGACCAGTTACAGGGATCTTCGGTATATTCGAAGATTGATTTGAGATCAGGGTATCATCAGCTCCGAGTTAGAGATGTTGATATTCCGAAGACTGCATTCCGAACCAGGTATGGACATTACGAGTTTGTTGTTATGCCTTTCGGTTTGACGAATGCACCAGCGGTTTTCATGAGTTTGATGAACCGTATTTTTCAGAGATATTTAGATGATTTTGTGATTGTGTTTATCGACGATATTTTGGTTTATTCGAAGAGTTTGACTGAGCATGCAGATCATCTGAGAATTGTATTGAAGACTTTGAGGAATGAGCGGTTGTATGCCAAACTGTCCAAGTGTGAATTCTGGTTGCGACAGGTTGTCTTCTTGGGGCATATTATATCTGGAGATGGTATTGCGGTAGATCCGAGTAAAGTTGAGGCTGTGATCAGTTGGCCAAGACCGACTTCTGTGCCTGAGATACGCAGTTTCATGGGTCTAGCCGGGTATTATCGTCGTTTTATTCGAGATTTCTCCAGTATAGCGAAGCCTATCACCCAGTTGACACAGAAGAATATGCCATTTGTGTGGTCCGAAGATTGTGAAGCCAGTTTTGTAGAGCTGAAGAAGAGGCTGACTAGTGCGCCTGTCTTGACGATTCCTGCAGGTACAGGTGAGTTCGTTGTATACTGTGACGCATCTCACAGAGGGTTAGGATGTGTTCTTATGCAGCGAGGGCACGTAATAGCATACGCCTCTAGACGGCTGAAGCCGCACGAGACTCGTTATCCGATTCATGATCTTGAATTGGCGGCGATTGTGTTTGCACTGAAGATCTGGCGTCATTATCTATATGGCGAGAAATTTGAGATCTACTCCGATCATAAGAGCTTGAAGTATCTCTTTTCTCAGTCAGAGTTGAACATGAGGCAGCGACGATGGCTTGATCTGCTGAAAGATTTTGATTGCGAGATCAAGTACCATCCAGGAAAGTCGAATGCAGCGGCAGACGCCTTGAGTCGAAAGGTATGTGCTCTTTCCTTGTCGACTGTAGGTGTATCGAGTTTAGTAGAAGATTGTTGCTTGTCTGGATTAACATTTAATACAGAGAGTAGACCGCTGCGACTTGCTGCGATTCAGATTGAGCCAGATCTGATTTCGAAGATCAAAGAAGCGCAGAGAACCGATCCAAGCGTTCAGAGATCGATTGATATGGTCAGAGCTGGTCATACATCAGAGTATCAGGTCAGAGGTTCTGTTCTGTATGTGAATAACCGCTTAGTGGTGCCAGAGATTTCAGATTTGAGACGACAGATCATGTCGGAGGCACACTGTAGTCGGTTCAGCATTCATCCTGGTGGCAGGAAGATGTATAACGACTTGAAGACACAATTCTGGTGGAAACAGATAAAGACAGACATTGCAGAATTTGTGTCTAAATGCCTGAATTGCCAGCAGGTGAAGGCAGAAAGAAAGAAGCCCGGAGGTTTACTTCAGAGTTTGTCTGTTCCTGAATGGAAATGGGACCACATTTCCATGGATTTCGTGACGAAGTTACCTCGATCATCCCGGGGCTGTGATTCGATTTGGGTCATCATTGACAGATTGACCAAATCTGCCTGTTTCATTCCGTACAGGATGACCTATCGATATGATCAGATGGCAGCGTTGTATGTCAGAGAGGTCGTCAGATTGCATGGTGTGCCGAAGTCGATCGTATCAGATCGTGATCCACGATTCACTTCTCACTTCTGGCACAGTTTGCAGCAGGCTTTGGGTACGACTTTACACCTGAGCATTGCTTATCATCCCCAGACAGACGGACAGTCAGAGCGGACTATCCAGACTTTGGAGGATATGCTGAGAGCTGTAGTACTAGACTTTGATACTAATTGGCAAGATGCATTGCCATTGTGTGAGTTTTCATACAACAACAGCTATCAGACGAGCATAGAGATGGCACCGTTCGAAGCCTTATACGGAAAGAAGTGCAGATCTCCGTTGTACTGGGATGATATTTCTGAGGTACCAGTGTTGGGGCCTGATATGATCCGTGAGATGACAGAAAAAGTGAAGATCATTCAGAAACGAATGAAGACGGCACAGGATAGGCAAGCGAAGTACGCCAATATTAGACGCAGACCGTTAGTATTCGAACAGGGAGACAGAGTATTTTTGAAGATTTCACCTTTCAGAAGCGTTGTCAGATTTGGCAAGCGTGGGAAGTTGTCTCCTAGATACGTCGGTCCGTATGAGATTCTTGAAAAGATTGGCGATCGAGCTTACAGACTTGCTCTTCCTCCTTCACTGTCCGGTATACATGATGTTTTTCATGTATCGATGTTGCGCAGATACATGCCGGATGACTCTCATGTCATTCAACCTGAAGAAGCCGAGTTAGATCAGACTCTGAGCTATGTTGAAAGACCGATACAGATTCTTGATTGGAAAGAGAAACAACTTAGAACCAAGACCATTCCGCTGGTGAAGGTTCAATGGAATCGTCATGGCATCGAGGAAGCAACTTGGGAGACAGAGTCTGAGATGAGACAGAGGCATCCCGAGCTATTTGTATGATGTGAGTTTTCTTTCAGTTCTAATGTCATTTCTTCCTTTACTATGATTGATTAAGTTGTTTGCGAGTTCGAGGACGAACTCCTGTCTAAGAGGGGGAGAAATGTAAGGCTCGAGAATTATCGATATTATTGATGTTGGAATTGTAGAGATAAGAATGCACAATTATGAGATTTTGAGCAGCAGGGCCGAAGCCACACCGCACCCGCGGTGCTAAGACTACCGCACCCGCGGTGTAGGTGACAGAAATTGGTGAATTTGTGCGAACAGACACCGCACCCGCGGTGCTAGCACGACCGCACCCGCGGGGTGAGACCGCACCCGCGGTCATGTAAGGACCGCACCCGCGGTCTAGGTGCAACATTTTTGGATGGACTCGCCGTGAGCACAGCGCACCCGCGATGCAAGAGGAGCGCTCCCGCGGTGCTGCATGCGAGAGATCCACCTCCTTTTCTTAGCTTGACACATGGCATGTATATATATACGAAATGACTGAATCTTCATCCTTCATTTCAGCTGCTAAGAGCACCGAGAGTTCCTTTTACCTTCTTCTAAGTTTCTTCATGATAGAATTGAGATTATGCAACAACTAGCTATCCGATTTTAATTCCGAGGTAAGATTTGTGTTCCTTGCATTGACGGCTACAAAGTGACGTAAGTTTGATATAATTCCAGCATGATTCAGATTGTGGATGTTGGGGAACTTATGATTTTGTTGCGAATATATGTTCTTGATATATAGAGCATCGTATATTTGTTATCAGATCGATTTTCGGACACCGTATACGAGCCTTGCGAATTTCCAGCATGTATATTGATATTGATTGGAAGAATTGAGCATATTATATTGTGTTGATGAGTATATTATGAAGATTATGAGTTGTGGCTATGGTATATATTGTTTGTTGAGATTGAGTTGATCGGTATTACGAGAATACGCTGTTATGCCGTAGATTTGTACCGAGATTTATTATTGATTGGCATATATGTTGCTTTGAGTTAGAGATTGATATTGGGTGTTTACACATTGCCGTTTCAGATTTGAGGTGACAGGTTTGACCTTTGATTCGAGATCTCGACAGACGATTCGACAAGAAAGGTATAATTCATGTGGTCACGGGATTGCACAACTCGATTCAGATTTGATACGAGTTTCCCTAAATCACATACTAGATTGTTATTACATTGATTATGTAATGCCTTGTTTATTGATTTATATTCGAGTCCTGAGATAGGAGAGATTGGCAGACTTGCCAAAAACTAGACGTTTCGGTGTATCGACGCATAGGAGCAGATTTGCTATATGTGTAGACCCTCGATACAGAGTTGACCGAAGTCTAGGAATAAGACGTACCGTTGCCCCGAGTGGTTGGGTAGGTAACAGACCGTCTTATTCACACCGGGATCCCTAGATTAGAAAAGAGTCGAGTCAAGATTTGAATTGTCGAATACAGATTTGTATTCTACTACATGTTTAGATGTATATTCATGTTACTTGATTTATGTTATGCATTTGTACATGATTTATGACATTGCATGCATCCATGTTTTATACTGGGATATGTTCTCACCGGAGTTATCCGGCTGTTGTCGTGTCTGTATGTGTGCATGGCAACAGGTGGGGCAGGATCGGGGTCACGAGCTAGATGAGAGATGATGATAGCGTGGAGATCTCGGGCATTGCAGATTACTAGTGTTTTCTTATGGAACTTGTACTACTTATGGTTGTAGTTGTCATGTGAACACTAGTGTATGTTGTACGAACAGACTTGTATGTAAATTACGTTGTTTAATTTCTATCGAGATATGTTATGCTTTAGTTAATACATTTGAATTAAAATTAAAAGCAAAATTTTGACCCACATTTTCGAACAAAGATCCAATTAAATCCCAAAAGAATAGAGTTAGAGCCCGGGTCCCCACAGTATCCTGCTAGCCCAAGGAAACTACGGATCTCTGATACATTCTGCGGCACAACCCAATCTCTGATTGCTACAAATTTCGATGGGTCTACCTCAATACCGCTGTTAGAAACGATGTGGCCTAAGAATGCCACCTTCTCTAACTAGAATTCGCATTTACTGAACTTCGCGAATAGCTTATGCTTCTGCAAGGTCTGCAAAATTGCGGTCAGATGTCTGCTGTGATCCTCTTAATTCTTTGAGTAGACGAGAATGTCGTCTATGAATACTATCACAAACTGATCAAGATACGACTGAAATACGCGATTCATGAGATCCATGAAAATCGCTGGCGCATTCGTCAAACCAAACGGCATCACAAGGAACTCGAAGTGGCCGTATCGAATCCTAAAAGCAGTCTTGAGAATATCGGCTTATTTTACCTCAATTGGTGATAGCCAGAACGCTGGTCGATCTTAGAGAATACTGAAGCTCCCTATAACTGATCAAATAAATCTTCAATCCGCGGAAGTGGGTATTTGTTCTTCATTGTAACCCTGTTCAACTCTCGGTAATCAATACAGAGCCTCATCATACCATCCTTCTTCTTCACAAACAAGACTGGCGCGCCCCATGGTGAAAAACTCGGGCGAATGAACTCCTTGTCAAGAGGTTCCTGAATCTGCTTCTTAAGTTCTGCCATCTCTGTCGGTGCTAATCGGTACGGTGCTTTGGAGATCAGAGCCGTACCTGGCATAAGCTCAATAGAAAACTCCACCTCTCGCTCGAGTGGCATACCAGAGACGTCCTTAGGAAAAACGTTTAGAAAATCCCTAAAAATTGGGACATCGGAAGCTCCCTGACTGGGTGCTTCGGGAACAGACACAAAAGTCGCTAAGAACGCTCGACACCCACTATGCATGAGCTTCCTAGCCTGGACACAAGATATCAAACACGGTAAATGAAAGTACCTGTCTGGTTCGAATAAGAACTTCTCCATCCCAGGTGGTCGGACTAGAACGGATCTCCGCTGAAATTCGATTAAAACTCTGTTCCTTAGTAGCCAGCCCATACCCAGAATGATATCAAATTCTGGCATCGAAAAAACGATCAGATCCGCGTAAACAAGATTGTCATGAAGCTCGAGGTCTATGTCTCGGATCACATTAGTAGCTGCCAGCTCCTCTCCAGAAGACAATACTATTGAATAGGCTATATCTAGCCCAATGGTCTTGACCTTGAGAAAATTAGCAAGGGTCTCCAAAATGAACGAATGAGTAGCCCCTAAATCTATCAAGACTTTCGTAGGTGAACCAGCTATAAAAATTCTCCCTGAAAGATCGGAACACAAAGCTGAACCCAATAGTTACAAGAACTAAACTTATAGACATGCGAAGCCCAGAGTTCTTCTAAACTAAATTCTCGGAAATAACACTGCTTAGAGCATGCAATCCTATCACAAATTCTAAGTTCAAAATCTCAACCCAGAACATTAATTCCCAAATACAAACTTAAAGCTTAAAGGTATCTGTCATGAGTATGGTCTCCGGGTGCGTCTCCGCTGCATGGAGAGCAAAAACTCTGCCTTGGGTAGACAGACTCCCCTGCGGGCACTGCTTCAGCAAGTGGTCTGGACTACCACACTTGTAGCACTTCCCTGAGCCATACATACACGCTCCAGTATGGCGGCGTGTGCACCTAGGTTAGACTGGTTGCTCTAAAGTACTCGGGATTTCACGTCTCTACTGCTAACATCTGGGCGTTCATGTCCGGTGAAGGGGTGGAGGTACATTCCTTTCCTGCCTCTGGTTCTCGCCGTCCTCCTGGCAAGGCTCATCATCTCTCGTGCGCTCAAGAATACGTCTAGGAGGCATAATGTTCCATATATACAACCCATACGTAACCAACATGCTTAATTCCATTATTTCTTTAAATTTAAATAAATACTGCATAATCCTAAGCTTGACATAAAATATTTCATGAAAACATGCTGTCAAAATATTTCATACTTTAAACGAAATGTGTTAACGTAAAACTTACAGACCGAAGACGTGACTTCGTGAGCTTCTCGAGATCAGTAGTAGTACAACCCTTTACAAGAAGTTGAGGGATTATAATAAGTTGCTAGAAAATAATATGCAGCGGGAGAGGGATTACATGGGATGATAGCGAGGGATTTTTGCAGACGAAAGATGATATCTCACTGGATGAGCCCCTCCCCAGGGATAAGAGACGGAGACAGATTATTAGTGGTCTGGGAGAGGCATTAGGGAGCAGAGCTGTAGAGGCCCGTATTTCGTATTTGTAAATTTGCGGAATTATTTAAAAAATTTCTTTAAAAGTAAATAACTTGCCTCATTCATAAAATAAACTGATAAAAAGTTTAAATGTTTAAAGTAGCAGTGAAAGTAAATACTGTTTTTCAAAACAACAACTTAAAATAATTCATCGTAACAAAATAAGTTTGAGCATAAAATGATAAATAAACTGAAACATGAGGTTCTCGGGTTCCTACTACTGCCGACCCAAGATGGCTCACTGGTCCCTGCCCTCGGTCCCGACCTCATCAGTACCTACAACAATCAATTCTAGTGATTCTAAAGACCCAGCATGCATATATCGTGAATAACAAGTAAAATATATCATAAAGTTACATGCCATGTAAAGATATCATATCTAAAACGTAACGTGAAAATCGTGTCATGAATAATTATAAATACATGCATAACTAGAAATCGTACGTAAAATGTTTGCTCGATAGAGCCTTGTCATAAAATAGCATATCATAATTTTTTGTTGAGATAATGTTTTACGCGAGTGGCCCATAACATAACATGACTCGTCTGATCAGACTAAACCACAGTATACTGGGCGGTAGAGATCATCACAGCCCTTGGACTGGATATCCGTACCCATACATGAACCGGTCGTAAGTCACCGGGTGAAGTAATAATCCCATAAGCTGCAATCACATAAGCGTGAGGTGGCCACAAGACATATCGCATGTATCTCAAAAATAAACTTATTATATTTTATGCATGTATTATAATTAAATTCCTGAGCTATTTTACCAATTGAGTTGGATCGTTTCCAGGCTCGCTGCTACCTAATTCTAATATAAGAGACATGCAAATAACTTAACTTGAGAATAACTTCGTAATGGAACCAAAAAACGGGGCCAACTAGACCAACAAATTAACTTATAACCATGACCGCATACCAACCCAAAACAACAACGAACCATCGTTTAATCATGGTCAAAATACGCTTAATATGATGAAATAATGCTCCTAAGAATTGTAAAACTCGAAATTTGGTGAATGGAAGCCAAAATCGTGAAACGCTCTTTCGATAGTCACTTTGGCACGTCGCATCGTAAATTCTCGTACGACCTCTAAACTTAACCAAATCACAAACGGCCAAAAACATGACCTTCCTAACTCATTGAGGTACTGTCTTGTCCAAGGCCATATGCTAAAAGCCAAGCAAGAACAAGCCCCTGAACCGAAGGCGAAGTTACTGTAAAAAAGTAACAGCAACAACTGTTGTGCTTCCGTGCTTCCTTTTCGAGACTATCGGCCATTGGGGCTTGAACCACCGACCAAATCCTCTTACCAACATCCTAAGGTATGGTTTGAACTATGGCTAAGAGCCCTAGGCTAAGCACAATCCAAGCCAACACCTACGAAGATCCCAAGCTTCACCCGAGAACACACATGGCACGTGTGGGGGTGTTGCTTGTTTTGCTGTCATGGATCATTCCAGTGACCATGTGATTGACCATGGCATAATCTAGACATCATGAGGCATTGTGTGAACCATGTATAAGGGCTAAAAAGCTAACCAAGATCCACACCAATCCTCAAAACCAAAAACTACTCACACAACTCGAAAAAAATGAAAACCTTGGGGCTGTCTTGTTTGTTTTAATAATTCGACGGGGCCATGAACCAAGCCATGAAGGGTCATCTTGGTCACGTCCTAGACATGCTAAGGAAGTGTTCAAACCATGGTTATATGTCCTAGGCCAACCAAGATCCGAACCCTCGCCTTAGACAAACAAGAAGAGAAATCGAGACTCAACAATTGCAACTATGAGAGTTGATGTCAAATCTCTTCCGTCAGCGTGTAGGGGCTGGAACCAATGGACTACCATGACTCTAACATGCCCTAGTACATGTCTAGATGCAGCCTTGCATGCTTGGAACCGAGCCAAACCCTGAAACCGAAAGATCAATAACAAACGTGAAGCATAGGGGGAAACCGAAAAAAAATCTGTACACCATTTTCAAAAGTTGTCCGAAAATAGGTTTCTCTCTATGAATCATGTACATATAATGTTTTAAAGTATTTATATAACTTGATTGAAGAGAAAAGAAACGTATATACATGCTTGAAATTTGTTTGAAACGAAAACAAATCAATTACGACGAATACGGCGCGGTGGAGACGGAGTTATTTTTCTTACTTGTTTTTCTCTCTAATTTTCCTAGAGCAACTCACGATTTTTGTTGCTGAAATGCTCAGAATTTTCGAGAATATGGGGAGGGAAATGGCTTGGAGATGAATGAGAAGTTTACTAATAGATGGGAGATTTGAAAGGCAAGATAAAATCTTTCTATCTTTTGAGTTTGTTAGATAGGAAATGATTTGATATCAAGGGATTTGAGGGATATTTGATAGTGAATGGCCGATTTCTCCTATCAATTGTGGGTAGGAATATTGCTTAATTAATAATTATTGAGGATTTAAAATGAGAGAATTAACTATACCATGAAAGGATTAAGGAATGATATCAATAGAGAGTTACTAAAATTAATCAAATCCTCAAAGTGTGGTGGCCGAAATTTGCTAGATAAAATGGGGTAAAATATTTCTTAAATATTGAATTTTATCTCCTTAAAGTTTTAAATACTAATTATGTATTTTAGTGAAATAGTAAATTTAATTTAGGATGGTAATTTCTTGCATACATGGAAAATTCTTTAAATTAAATTTCTAGCATGTTAAGTTACAATTTTTTTTTTTTAAAAATAAGCCTAGGTTAACTTATCTCAATTGGTCACACATTTTAATTTAGTTTTTTAATTAAATTATTTGACATAAAAGAACTTATTTACTACTTATCTCTAATTAAATCCCTAAACATTATTTTACCTTAAAATAAATTATTCCTTATCTTAAATTAAGTCTAGGAATATTTTCTTATTATTAGAATTTATCTAAATATTCCGACTCCGATTCGGCCTCGCTTATTTAACTGAAGAGATAATAACTAAACTTATGCGATTTAAAAATAAAAACAACTTTAAAATGCCTTAAATAACAAAAAGATCATTTTTACTTTAAATACTAGAAATTATGCATAGCTTATACGTAGTCTGGTTTAACGGGTTCTACAAGAGCATAGCCACAGCCAGCCCCACAGACATCACATGCATGACAAGCAGGGACCGGCAGCAGACAGACCACCCACGAGCGTCTCGATGACTTAGAGCGTATGATGAGAAGACAGTGGCGGATCACACGAGAGCACATGGATTACATGCACGATTTTACTCGTGTGCTTGCACAGCGCTTCCCTGCGACCGGTCCATCTGATGAGCCATTCCCACCACCGCCAGAGTTTTCACACCAAACTATTGAGGATGATGCCGAGTATGATGATGAGGAGGAGGCAGAGCTGTCAGGCGAGGACAACAAGTCCTGATGCTCACTATATGAGGTACGCGATCCTCTATTTCTCTTGATTTATTACTGTACATTGGGGACAATACACGTACTTAATTTTGGTGGGGGTTGTTAATTCTACTTTACTTTGATTTGTTTAGCTCATTTGAGTTTCAGTTGTTAATTCGATTTGAGTAACTGCATGCTTAGTTATTTCCTGCACAGTGGAGTCTGGTCGAGTCTATTCGTTTATAAAAAAACCTTCATTTTGATTTATTGCATGTTAGAGTCGTTAGAAAGAGTCATGGATAAGTCATTGTGTGGCTGATGATGAGAATGAAGTGCAGTTCTGAATAAATTTGTTTATGATAACATGAGAGTCACATTTTTATGCACTGTCATGTTTTTTGATACTATCGTTGCTTAGGGACAATTTACATGCATGTGATGCTAAATAGAAAATGGAGATATGATTTTTAGTAATTCTCGCATGACATTGACTGACATTTTTGCAAACACAGAGATGACATAGACAATTTTTTCCAATATCTTTTGGCCTGTTTTCGTTGTTTATTACCAATTGTTAACCAATTGAGCCTCGAGTTTATTGAGATGCTTGGAATTTTTTGTATGCCTACCTCAGTTACCATTTTGATTGAATAGTGCAAGTGATTGGTTTGTACGAGATAACATGTAATGCCCGGAATTTGCTACGTTATTAATCTGAAATGATGTGTTAATTAATTGAGGTGATTATGAGATGATTAATCGGGACACGGTTTGAATTCAGCATGAAAAGATGTATGTGCGAGGATGAGCTCTCGCGCATATGCGCGACCCAGCCGGGCGCATATGCGCGAAATGTCAGAGAGATATGCGCGACATGAACCCGCGCATATGCGCGAGGGTACCCGAGAGTTGGGTAAAATGACCAAGGGGCTCGCGCATATGCGCCGAATGAGGGCGCGCATATGCGCGAGGTTCTGTGCCGTCAATGCGCCGAGACATACTGTCTCGCGCATATGCACCGAGACATACTGTCTCGTGCATATGCGCCGAGGAGTGTCGCGCATATACGCGAGACGTGTTCTACAAAGGAGTGAGCCACTTGCCCCGTGCATGCATGTATATATATATATATATATATATATATATATATAAATATATATATATATATATATACACATCATTACAAACGTTTCTTCAGAAGGAAAAAAGGAAAAAACGAAGCCAACTTCACAAATTTGATTTTGATTTTAAGTGTGCGAGAATCCGGCCGTTCAATTTTGAATCCGACTTCGGTACTGAGTTTCTATCAACGCAGGCTACAACCGGACGTAAGTTTTGTTACGTTCTGACATGTTTTGAAATTATGATATTGTTGGAATCGAATACACTTCATATATGATGTTCTTGGCATGTTAGACATCGTAGAATTGAAGTCAGATTGAGAAACGGATTGATTATGAAATTGTTATGATTTTTCAGAATACATCGATTGATATTGGATAGATTTGAATTATGGATTAATTACCGATGATATCGGATATGAGTTATGATTTGTAATTGATGTCTGTTGATATGGTATTGACGGGGATACTAAGATATGCCGTTATGCCGTGATTTTAATTAAATCCAGATTAATCAGATTCAGTGTTGAATTGAGAATAGAATATTGATATTGTGATTCTCGATATGTCGTTGTAGATTTATAGAGACAGTATTGAGTTCAGAACGGTTATTGCTTCAGACCTAGACTACAAACGAAAGGTATAAGTCAATGTGGTATTGGGAGATCAACTCAAGTAGGATATACTTGAGTTTCCCTAAATCACATACTTATTGTTATTATATGCATTGATTTGATTTGATGTGCTTGTTCTATTGATTTGTAAGAAGCATGTATTAGATGAGTATTAGACGAGTGATCGTGTGACAGAAGTGCCTGATAGTGGTGGGATCGCCATGGGCACATTGCACGATGTCACAAGATAGTAAGTCTATCATGTATAGGTTACCAGACGATTGGATATCGATGTGGATAGAATTGGAATTTCTTCTATTACTGGTGATCGATACCATATCGATGTGGATAGAATTGGAGTTTCTTCTATTACTGGTAATCGATATGGAATGCCAACGTCTGGAAATCGGGATCCCTAGACTAGGATTGAGTCTAGTCTGAGTCGTGGAGTCACGAGTATGATTGACAGTTTAATATGAATTATGTTTCAGATTTTGATTTATATCTGTTTCATGCTTTAGATTGATTATATGATTGCATGTTCGTTGATTTATACTGGCATTATACTTTCACCAGAATTATCCGGCTGTTGTCGTGTTTGTATGGGTGCATGACAACAGGTGGGACAGGATCAGGGTCGAGGAGATGACGAGAGATCAGGATTAGATTGGAGACCACAGACTTTGATGTTGCTGTAAATAAGGTTTGAACACTTGATAGCTAGTTGTTGAACCTTAGTCTGTTTTGAATGTATGATGTACAAGACTTGTACCTTATGTTATACTGATATGTATAATAGTATGATTTCCATTACGTTCCGCATTTAGAAAAAAAATTTAGACCCTGTTTATTATAATTTATTAAATTGTCCTAATAATTGATTAAGAGTATTATTAGCGTCCGGGTCCCCACATAACTAATGGATTGACGGTAATCTAGAACTTGCTTAAACATTTTTCGAGGCGAAATACGGATAATATGTGACATAGGAATGATTTAGGCAATCTTTGTAACTGTTTGAGCCTTCGAGCCTACCAAATGAACATGAAATATCCCTAGTGTCCCATTTTGAGCATACTAAAAATCATGTGGTGTGTGTCGATGACAAGCAATTAGCCCCCACTTGCATCGATTTTATATCCCCCAACAACTACCAAATGAAGCTTATACAAATATTATCATACTTAATTTTGAGAGAAATAAGTTCATTGGTGTTGAAATGATTCAAATACTCCTTGGGAAAAAAAAATAAAAACAAATGTGTATAAATGGAGTTGAAAAAGAAACGAAACGAAAAGAAGAAAAATTATGAAAAGAATGAATCAAAAGTGGTGAAGAAAAACAAATATGGGAAATGAAGGATATGAATGATGAGAAAACAATAAGTGGATGGTGAATGAAATGAGTGAAGATGAGAAAAATTCAAATATTTCTCTCAAATTTTGATTTCCATACCTTTTATTGTAGCCATGAGTCATAGCCTAACGTTACAAACCTACAAGACCTATTAACCTTGTCACATCTATCCAATATAATAGCGGATAAAAATTGTTCAAGTCAAGCTTATGAATACCTGATAAACATGGTTATCAAGTATGAAATTTAATCATTTGCATGTCATCATCTTATTACGTGACATCATTTTTGGGTGTAATCATGTTGAATATCTTATATGCCAAATAATCAACGATAAAGTCCTTTGTGATATGTGTAAGTGAATTTGTATTTTAATGAAGTGTGAGTTGAACTGAGCTGAAGTGTAACGTCCCGAAAATTTAAAGATCCACGTAAACCACATGCACGCAAATTATTAAATTCCTTTGTATTTTAACTATATGTTTTAATTACATAAGTTAATTATGTTGTGCATATTTACATGTTTAAAATGTGTTTTTCTACATGGTTGCATTAAAATGTATTTTAAAATTTATTCGAGTTGCGATCGAGGAACGAATACCGATGGCGGAAAAATAGAAAATGTTTTTATTAAATAATTGTTTTAATTATTTAAAATATGGGTGTTGATTTTTCATATTTTTGAAAATAAGTGGCTTTGAGGTGATTTTATACGTCGGGGCGTAATTTTTATCGTTGTTGGATTTTCAACAAAAATACGAAATTTTTGCAACCCGGCTAATAAATTCACAAACCTATTTTTACCAAAACGATTTTAATATTCTAATAAAATCATAATTAAGACTAATGAGCCTAAATTGTTGGCTTAATAGGCCTAAAGTCTTGTTAGTGATTTAATTAATATATATTATACAAAATCCTTCCCTTAACCCTATTTTCCCACGCCACTTTTCAGAATTTTGTTCCCCCAAAACTCACTCATACACACGACAACACACACCACAAATTGAAGAGGAAAAATCGAGAATTTCCAAGGGACTTTCAAGCCAAGGTTCTTGCCCCGTTGTTAGCCATCGTCAACAATTAATCGTGCGTTAAATATGCAAAGGCACGTCATATTCTCTCCTTCACTCATCTATCACACCATAATATTTATTTGAACATGTTTTGAATGAAAAGAAATTACACATCATGAAATTTTCGTAACTATGCTTATGTGTGTGGTAAACTCTTGTGTTTTGGTTCAAAAATCATGTTTAATTTGTGTCAAGTGGCTGCAATGGTTAGGGTATGGATTAAGGGTGTTTTACACAAAATTTAAGGCCCTAGAAACACACCAAGTAAGCTGCAAACATGAATAACAAAAGCTGGAAAAAAAACGTAGGCATCAATTAAGAAGGAACCGTGAGTTTGTTGGATTTGTGCAAAATTCATGGGACTCAATCACTGTGCATGGGGGCTTGGGGTGGTTCGACCAGGTCTCAAGGGGGGATCGTGCTGGATGTGGGTCAGGGTCAGGGTCATGATAGTACCCCTGGCGCGCAGCTCTGAAGGAGTCCCATGCAGCAGGGACTCTTCACGCGACCAGGTTTCGGGAGTTGCTGATAAAAAGGGCTCGCGGCTGGCCTGGGGGCGAGCCACGTGGGTCCTATAGGGTCCAAGGGAGTTGGGTAAGGTCTGGGCTAGGGGCTGGTGCGGCTGGGTCGCTGCTGTCTCGAGGAGAAAGAGGGAACCGTGGGGGAAAGCCATCAAGCGCGCAGGCTACTGTCATCTGGTTAAGTGCTTCGTGCATGGCTTCCTGCGTGGCTTAGGGGCTTGGGCTGGGTGTGGCTCAGGTCTGGGCGTGGTCCGGGGTCGCTGAGGGTCCGAGGTGATCGTTCGTTAAGTGGCTAGAGGTGTCCTAATCGGCTAGGAGTCTTGGGCTAGGGAAGAGTAACACACTGAATTTTTCTGTTCTGTCCAGGAGTGTTTCGAGCAACCTAGGGGCAAGTTCTTGGGCTTGGGGCTGGTCAGTAGTATTCATAGATGGGTTGGCTTGAGGTGGCTCAGGCGTGGCTCGATTAAATTGGGAGATGGCTCGGGTGGTTCATGGAGGTGTCAATTTCGAAATTTTAAGAACAAAAATTGAATACATGGGTCCACGGTGGTGGCTCAGTGACTTGGACGGGTAGAATAAATAATAAAAATTTTATGTTTAAAATTTGGGATCAAAATAATGAGTTTTGGATTTATCGGAATTTAATCGCCGTACGAAACGCTAATTAACGAATTAATTGAAACGCCTAGATTTTACTTTAATAAAATTATGGAAAATTATTTTTAAGCTCAAATAATTATTAAAAGTCTAAATTTTGAATTTGAGAATTTTATATTAAGGTTTGGTTTAATTCGTGATTAAAACGCAGTAACATTCTATATTTAAAAAATAAATTAAAAGTCCTCGATTTATGCAAAATGAAAATATGAGAAAATTCATGTAGGCTTAAATAATTATTTGGGACATGTTAGGGTCAATGAAATTAAGTAAATGTCAAAAACGTAAAATTTTACATCTAGAGGTAAAACAGTCATTTTACACCTGGTAATTAGTAAACGTCATGGCAGTGTCCTGAATGTTGTTCTATATGCTAATATGATTATTTTCAATGATTATGGATTTTTATGAATTTATATATGTTAATATGTCAATTTTAAATGTTTATGAATTTTTAAGATGTTAAAACGTTTATTTTAAATGTTTACGGATTTTTAGTATGTTAAAATGTTTATTTTAAAATGTTTATGATTTTAATATGTTAAATTATGATTTTTAAATGTTTATGGATTTTTATGATTTAATCTTGAAATTTAAAAGACATGTTGTATGCTTGGTTTAAAAGAAAAACGATATTATATGCATGGTTTTATTAAGTGATGGAAATACGAAATGTTGAAAGACGTGAAGAGATTGTGACTAAATATGTTGAAATATCGTAAGGGTTATGGTCCCAGTGAGAGCCTGACGATCGTATTTCCGTTGATACGAATAAGAATACGATGATATAATAATATGAATGGGGATATCGTGAGGGGAGAAGGCCCCAGAGGGAGCCCATTTACGAGAAAAGGCCCCAGAGGGGAACCCATTTATGGGAAAAGGTCCGCGAGGGAGCCCGTCTATGAGAGAAGAGCCCCGAGAGAGCCCCGACGATCGCATTTCCAGATGAGGATATGTTAATACATAAGGCCAAGGCCCAGTTGACCGGTGAGAGTGTTGCTGGTGTTCCCTGCCGCCCAGTACTGTGGTTACATGTAGATGGATCCATCGCCCAAAACGTTTAAGAATACGAGTCACAATCACGATCTGAATTCAACAAACATAAATATGTAGATATGAATATGAATATATTTGTGTTTATTTAAAAATGTTTATGTTTAAAGTTGATGCATAAGATTATGAAAATGTTTTTATTTAAAAGTTTTATGCATCATGAAAATGTTTACGAAAATGTTTATGTTTATGCATCTTCATGAAAACGATATTTTAAGTACAAGTATTTTTCACTATGTATGGGCTGTATTTCTCAAATATATAGTTGGTTGTTTTATTTTAAAATGATGTCCAAAATATTTTATGTAATTTTTGGTGGGCTTTTTTATAATTAATTTTAAAATAAAAAAATTTCAAAATTAATTTAGATTTTATTTTTTTTGCAGAAATACCTCAATCCGTGCTTGGTAAGCACGGACGCCGCTCCACGAGAGCACGGTCCGCGCTTTCCAAGCCCAGACGTGCTCCAAGTTGGAACGTCCGCGCTCCGTAAGCGCGGATGCTCCTACGTGGCCCTTACCCCTTCTCCGTTATTCCTCCCCTCACATGTCTTATCCTTCATCACTCTTTCATTTTCATTTTCTCCGTTGTTCGGCCAGTTTCATTTGCTCTCGCTTTCTCCTTTTCTCCTTTTCAGAAGATCAACAACCTTTTTAAGAATGGCATATCATCGAACACCAGAAGATCCAAGTGTCCTCTATTTACAAGCGACATATGTCGTCAACAATTTCTCCCGTAACAGTTGATGATATTGTCAAAGATAAGAGGTCAGACAATGATTTGGAAAATATACACCAATAATTACATACACAATCGTGTACTTGCATACTTGATTGATATGAGTTTTATGGAGTTTTAGAATGTGGTTCACAAATTTTTTATAATCATTTGATTACTGCTCTTGTTGAACGTTGGCGACGCGAGACACATACATTTCATTTTACATGTAGTGAAGCAATAGTCACGTTTACAAGATGTTTCAATAATTTGGGGTCTAACAATTGATGGTGAAGCAGTCACTGGAATAGATATGTCACATAAAGTTGAGGAATGGCAACACATCTGTTTGGATTTGTTAGGATTTATGCCATCATCAAAACATTTGAAAGGTGGTCATTTGTCTATGACTGCACTATACGATCATTTCATATCTAACCTTGTTAATGATGATATTTCAGAAGTAGATGTTGTCAAATATACCAGGTGTGTAGCGTTAATGATTATTGGAGGAATAATGTTCCCTGATTATCAAGGAGGGTCTGCTAGACTAATATTTTTGCAACTGCTACGGGATATTGATAACGTGAAGTCGTATAGTTGGGGTAGTGCAGTTTTAGCATTTCTATACCGTGAATTGTGTAACGCTTCACGTGTAGAGAAGACTTCAATGGCTGGACCTTTATATATCCTGCAGGTATAATTAATGTAATGTGATTATGTATCCTATTTATTTATTAATATTTCATTTCTATATTAATGTCTCGACCTTTATATATCCTTTTTATTATTATAAGCAGATATGAGCATGGAGCAGGATTAAATGTGTTAACCCCGACCGATATGGGCTAACATTAGTTGTGCCTCCATTGATGCAGATGTTATTATTCCAGTTTCTCCGTATGGTGCATGGTAATATTTTAAAAGTATAGTGGTAATATCTAATTTATCTGTTGTAATATTTTGATAAGTAATTGTTTTTGTTAAATTGTAGGTGAAAAATTGGATTTAGCAACACACATTCGCCACACATTCTGTAAGAATTATAAGAGATTCTCTAGATCGCATGAATCATAATGAGGTATTATACAATTTTAATATTTAATAGTGATCAAACGAATTGTTTTTTGTTTTGATAATTGATTATGTAATTTGAATTTTTTTATTTTTTCAGTTTAATTAGATCATTTATCCAAAGAATGACATAGATGTGAAGACGATAATTGGTTCATACGACAACAAAATTTGGCATCAGAGTTTTTGCGGAAACGAAACAGAAGAAAAGAATAAAATTCTCAAATCTTGAACTTGTCTTTCGATCACCATCCCAGAACGCTTCCTGCTCCTCCTCATTCGGTTGTTCTTCATTGTTATCTGAAATTTGTAAGGGGTGAGTGTTTTGGGAAACACTCAGCAATTGGGGGTCAATCGATTCCAAGATACATATAGAACTTAGTTTTCTTAAAACGTTTTTTGAACAAACTTTCAAAACTTAATATCCTTAACTTAACATGACAGAAACGAATCGAATAAATGACAGAATTTATCAGATGATTCAAATCAATTCAGAAACAGATCAAATCAAACGGACACAACAATGTTACTCATCTCATTTCCATGGTCAAATTGTCTCCAATATGTTAGTCCTCTAGGGGGTGAGGCCAGAACATGGTTTTATACCCACCAATGGGGGCCACAACAGAATTACAACTCTCGTCCCATTTAAACATCGAATCGTAACAGTGCAACAGAATTCAAAGTAACAGACAGAACTTTTCAGATTTTCAGATTTCAGAGTTTTCATACGGACACAGCGGAATCAACGAATTTCGAAGCATAGAAGAATCACATAATCGATCGAAATTTTAAATAAAACAGACTGACATTTTCGAAAATAAGGACACACATACATGCATGTCATAACTTATATATTCAAGATTTAAAAATACAAACAAATATACATATCAAAAACCCACTTACCGTATTTTGAAGGTATAGTCCTAATACTTGCTTGGTTTTTGAACAGACTTCTCCCAAAATTTGGACAACACTTCGATTATTTCGTTGAGTAGACCGAGACTTGATTTTTGCAGCACTTCAACGCGAATTTCTGATCGCCTGCACTCCGAAATTTCCCTCCCTTCCTTGATCTCCTTTGGCCGAAATTTGAGAGGTATTGTGGTGTGCTTTTTCTCAACCAAGTGAGTGGTATTTATAGGGAAAAAAAGACCTTCCACCTAGCCCCTTTTGGTCGACCACTTGGAGCCCAAGAAATGAAATAATTGCTATCATAATGGTGGTCAAAGATATGCCAAGCACCAAGAGTCATTTCCTGCATCATTAATGTGTCCTGGTCTCCTAGCTCCTCCCTTAGCTCCTTCATGGATTATCTCAAAGGACATTTCTTGCATACTTAATTTGTGTTAACCTTTAGCTCATCCCTTAGCTTCTTCCTTGGTTATCTCAAAGGTTGCTTCTTGCACATTTAACTTGTCCAAGTCTTTAGCTCATCTTTTAGCTCTTTTTTTGGTCATGTTAGGACAAGCTTGGTTGAGCTGCTTTGAGCTGAAACATCGAGTCCTTGAGCTGGGGTTTTACTCCTCCAGTGATAACTCTTTGATGGATGCGATTACTTGCAGCTTGGCCTCCCATTGAGTTAGTCCCCGAGCTTTGAAGCTATTTTCTCGAGCTAAGTTAGCTGAAAATCTAAGTTCATATTTAATTTCTAGAGTTAGAATGAAAGTTGTTGAGCTTGGTTTAAGTTAAATTTCAAATTCAAATTTCTTACACGATTTGCTTCGGATCGGAAATTCCGGGTTCTCACATCCCTCCCTCCTTAACTTTCGTCGTCGAAACTTGGATCAGCTGGAGTTTGTGAACAAATAAGGGTATTGTGAACGCATTTTATCTTCGAGTTCACAAGTGGCCTCCCTTTCGGTATGATTTGACCACTGTACTTTGACGTATGGAATTGTCCGGTGCCTCAACACTTGGTTTTTGTGTCAAATATTCGGATAGGAACTTCTTCGTATTTGAGTTCTTCATTAAGATTTCCTTCTATTATCAGTGGTGTCATCTTGAGTACATGACTCGGGTCTGGGACATATTTCCTCAGCTGTGAGATGTGTAAAACATTGTGAATTCTAGACATATCAGGCGGCAACGCTAGACGATAGGCTAAGGTTCCCACATTTTCCAATATCTCGAACGGTCCCACATATCTTGGATTTAACTTTCCGGATTTACTGAATCGTACCACTCCTTTCATTGGCGAGGCATTGACAAAAGCCTTTTCACCGATTTATAATTCCAACGGTCTCTTCTTCAAATCGGCCCAGCTCTTTTGTCTATCCTGAGCTGCCTTGAGTCTTTCCTTGATCATGGCTACTTTATCAAAGGTTAATTGAACAAGCTCTGGTCCAGTAATAGCTTTTTCTCCGACTTCGTCCCAGTATAGAGGCGAACTACACTTTCGGCCATACAACGGCTCATATGGAGCCATCTCAATGAGAGCTGTGGTAGCTGTTATTATAAGCAAATTCTATCAACGGTAACTGCTCACTCCAATTCCCATGAAAATCCAATGCACATGCTCTCAACATGTCCTCGAGGGTTTGAATTGTCCTCTTGGTTTGGCCATCAGTATGAGGATGATAGGTTGTGCTGAGAGTGACTTTGGTTCCCATTGCCTTTTGAAAACCCTTCCAGAACCTTTATACAAATCTGGGATCCCTGTCAAATAATATACTTGCTGGAACTCCATGTAGTCTCACTATGTTGCCCATATACAAGGGGGCTAACTTATCCAAATTATAATTCATCCGTACTGGCAAGAAATGGGCAGACTTGGTCAATCTGTCAACGATTACCCAGATTCCATCATGACCTTGCCTTGATCTTGGTAGCCCTACAACGAAATCCATGGAGATGTTATCCCACTTCCACTCCGGTATTTCCAACGGTTGTAAAAGTCCTCCAGGCCTTTGATGTTCCGCCTTGGCTTGTTGACAGACTAAACACTTTGTAACAAAGACAACTATATCTTTCTTCATCCCGTTCCACTAGTAATTATTCTTCATCCAAAGGATACCATTCTCATCAATTTAAAATTCTGGAACTTTTCCTTCCTGGATCTGTTCTTTAATTTTAAGGATGGAGGTTTCTTGACTCTGCTTCAATTTGATGGTCTCTCGGAGACCTGGTTGTACTGATAGTGAAGATAATTTCACATTCCCATGGTTCATTCGGCTCAAAGCATCTGCCACCTTATTTGCCTTATCCGGATGGTAATTGATTGACAGGTCATAGTCCTTGAGAAGTTCCATCCACCTTCTTTGCCTCATATTTAATTCCTTTTGAGTGAAAATACACTTGAGGATCTGGTGATACGTAAACACCTCACATTTTACTCCATAAAGGTAGTGTCTCCAGATTTTTAACGCAAATAATACAACGGCTAACTCTAGATCATGCGTGGGGTAATTCAGCTAATATGGTTTCAATTGCCGTGAGGCATAAGCAATTACCTGACCCTCTTGCATAAGTACACACCCTAATCCTTCCTTTGAAGCATCATTGTATACAGTGAAATTCTTACCATCCTCGGGAAGAACTAGTACTGGTGTGGATGCGAGTTTCGTCTTCAGAGTTTCAAAACTTCTTTCACATGCTTCATTCCAAATGAATTTAGAATTCTTCTAAGTAATTTTGGTGAGTGGAATAGCTATTGAAGAAAATCCTTTCACAAATTTCCTATAGTAGCCTGCTAAACCCAGAAAACTCCTTACTTCAGTCACTGTCTTTGGTTGTGGCCAATCATTGATTGCCTCCACCTTCTTAGGGTCTACTGACACCCCAAATTCAGAAATTACATGACCTAGGAACGCCACACTTTTTAAACAAAATTCACATTTCTTGAATTTGGCGTATAGTTCTTTTTCTCGCAGTGACTGCAAAGTGAAATGCAGATGTTCTCTGTGTTCTTCTTCACTGGGTGAGTACACAAGAATATCATCTATGAAAACAACCACAAATTTGTCGAGGTATGGTTTGAACACTCGGTTCATCAGGTCCATAAATGTTGCAGGGGCATTTGTTAGGCCAAAAGGCATTACTGTGAATTCGTAATGTCCATACCTTGTTCTGAAAGCAGTTTTAGGGATATCCTCAGTTTTGACTTTCAGCTGGTGATAGCCAGATCTTAGATCGAGTTTTGAGAAAACTTTGGCTCCTTTTAACTGATCAAAAAGATCGTCAATTCTTGGGAGTGGATACTTATTCTTGATGGTTATCTTGTTTAACTCCCGGTAATCAATACATAGCCTCATACTTCCGTCTTTTTTCTTTACAAAGAGCACTGGTGCTCCCCACGGGGATGCACTAGGGCGAACCTGCTTCTTATCCAGTAATTCCTAAAGTTGCTCCTTTAATTCAGCTGGAGCCATTCGGTATGGTGCCTTTGAGATTGTTGCAGCACCAGGGACCAAACTGATTTCAAATTATACTTCCCTATCAGGTATCTCTTCAGGTAATTCATCGTGGAAAACATCTAGAAATTCTTTAACAATTGGAATATCTTCCAACTTTAGGACTTCTTCCACTTTGACTTCATTGATTACTGCCAGATAAATCTCTTCACCTCTTTTTATGGCCTTCCAGGTTTGTGAGGCAGATAGTAGAGATTTTCGTTCTTTGTATTTCCCATGGTATATGACTTCCTCCATAATTGGAGTCTGAAGTCTGATGTCTTTCCTCTGGCAATCTACTATGGCATGGTTTTTAGCTAACCAGTCCATTCCAAGAATGACGTCAAACTCAATCATGTTGAGTTGGATTAGTTCTGCCTCAAAATCATTGTCTACTGATGCAAATTTGACAATTTCGATACATTTTGCGGGTTTCAATTATTTTACTGGCAGGTGTTGCCACTCTTAACGGTTCACTAAGAATATCATGCTCAAGTTTAAGCTTCTTAGCAAATCTTTTAGAGACAAATGAATGTGTAGCACCACAATCAAATAAAGTATATGCAGGCATTTTGTTGAGTAAGATGGTGCCTGCCACCACTTCGTTGGTATTATCAGCTTCCTCTTGGGTTATTGCATAAACCCGAGCATTAGTCTTGCTTTAATGTTGTTTGTTGGGCCCCACCCCTTTGTCCTTGTTGTCGGGACAATCCTTAATTCTATGACCCACCTTTCCCCATTTAAAACAAGCACCTGTCTTCCGATAACATTCTCCAACATGTTTTTGTCGACATGTTTTGCACCACTTTCCTCCGGTGTGACCAGCACTGTTAAAATTTCCTCTTGGAGGCCCACCTGAATGATTCGGCTTCTTAAATTTGGGGCCATGTTGAGTAGTTTGGTTGACCAACGGTCTCTTATTCATATTTTCATCTTCTCGGCGCTTAATATCTACTTCCGCACTCATTGTCGCGCCCATCAAATCACAAAAGTTGTTTGGTTCGAACACCACCAAAGCCGATTGAATCCGGCTGTTCAGTCCTCTATTAAAACGATGCATCTTCAAGGTTTCATCAGACATAATTGTTGGAACGTAGGTTCCCAGATCATTAAACCTTGAGGTATTCCAGTACTGTCATATCCGGTGTCTGCCTGTAATTTTTAAATTCATTCAGTTTCTGCAGACGAAATTCGGCTGGATAGTATTGTTTCAAAAACTCTCTCTTAAAAATCTGCCAAGTGATATCTTCCACTTCGGCAAGAGATTGTGGCACGGGTTTTTCCACCATTTTCGTGCTCTGTCTTCAAGAAACGGTGTTACAACCTCTACTCTCAATTATTCAGGCAGCACTTCAAGTAGGTATAATTGCGATTCGACATTTTTGAGCCAATTATGAATGACTTCCGGGTCTCGGTTCCCGTCGAATGTTGGAACTCAATTTCTTCTGAGGGATTCATAATGGTATTTAATCCCACGCGGTTGTGGTTCTTGAGGTGGTTGGATAGCGTTAGCCAATGGGTTCACGAATCCTTGCAACGTCGCTGCTACGATAGTAGCTATCGCCATCTTATCTTCTTGACTGAGATTTACTCTTGGAGGTGGTTGTGGGTTTTCATCTTGGTTGGCGCCACGAGGGTTACGGTTGTTTCGGGGTGGTCTACCTGCCATTTCCTATAAACATGTATTTTATTAATTTGTTTGCCACAATATTTAATCAAAGAAATAATTTCATTAAATTGTAGAGATTTTTTATACAACCAATCTTTTCAAAACAAATGATTAATCAAATATTTCTAGATACAATTGAAGCCTAATCTTGAACTCTCTCTCTCTCTACTCGTCTAATACTTCTCCGTATCCTACTACTTCATTAATTTCTTCTTCCACATGGTTTTCTTCCAGTTGTTCAATGAGTTCTTCCATGTTGACCATCTCATTTTGTAGATGCTCGATGTAATTCTGCAATTGTGTGTTGTGGTGATCGAGATTGTTTACTTGATCCTGTAGTTCTTGTATTGTTGATTGACTTACCTTCTCATCGATTTCTTTCTCCCCAATTCGTTCTTCAAGACGGCGTTGCGTTTTGAGGAGACTATTATCCCGGATTTCGAGCGTAAAAATCCTATCTTGCGCTTTCTTCAACTCTTGCTTTGTGATCTCATGCTGACGCTCCAACTCTAGATGATAAGTAGCATAACGTCTAACGTCTTCGCGTAGTGCTTCTCTTCCACCCTGGCCTTACAAAGATCCTCCATCATGCACACGTTATTCCCGTCTAGCTGGAAGTTATCTCTCTCGAGTTTATCATTTTTTTCTTTCAGTGTTTTAATTTCTGACTCCTTTTCCTGAAGTTGTTTTCGAAGTTCATTTATAATACTTTGAAAGTCCATGTTGGTTTCCTATAAGATAAAAACATTTTTATAAATAAGATACTCATCAATTTTTAAATATGAAATAATATAAAGTTTCAAAATAATTTGGTACACATAATATGTTCTCAGTCACAAGTTTACTACAATCCAGATACTTTATTATAATGCTAATCTAATCGAACATCTCTCCGTCGTCGCTGTCACTGGCACTGTCGTCTCTGGCCACCTCCATCAATGCTACCGACTCTTCCTCCATGTTCTCTATCACCAAATGTAGGTAGTTGTTCTGCTCTTGAAGCCTCTCCATGGCGTCGTGAAGCTTGGAAATGTACCTTTCTTGTTTGGTGTTCAACTTTTCTTGACGCTGACGAGCCCTAGTAGCACGTCCTCTTTCTGTTTCTACTTTCTCTAGCAATTCTCTGTTCAGCGAAGCCGTACGCGCAATGCAAGCTGAATTGGTGGGTATCTAAAGAATTTGGCTCTCAGCCAAGTCCAGATGATGAGCAAGTCGATGTACGTCGGTCTCGAGTATGTACTTGATCTCGCTAAGCTCCTGTTTTTCCAGTTTCTCCCTCGCCAGTTGCGCCTTCAAAGTCGCAATCTTCCTAGCTTGATTATCTATGGTAAGCTGACGCATATGAAGAGCAGCCTGAGCGCGAGTACGTGGAGCAGCCATTTCTTAGGATAAAAATGGAAGTAAAGCATCAGAATCATATCAAAGATAGAAAGGCACAAAGTGGTCGTGGAAAATTTTTGATACCAAGAATTGCGAAGCGATTGAAGGGATAGATTTTTGAAGTTTATTCGAAATTTAGGAAACAAATTAAAGTTGTATTTCAAGAATAGATGTAAGTTGGACTCAAATTGGGATGCACTAGGCTTTTGCAAAAATTTGACGAAGTCAGTCAAAACCCGAACGGGAGTATGAACCTGGCGGTTCTGATATCACTTAAATGTCACGCCCCGAGTTCGAAGCATCGGCGACATCCGGCATTGTTTATCAATTACATTGAAAACAATAAAGCCTCGTATCAAATCAACCTGTCTTTTTCATAAATAAAACATTATCTTTACATTGACAATAGAATAGAAATTACATCAGAGTTTTTGCGGAAACGAAACAGAAGAAAAGAATAAAATTCTCAATTCTTGAACTTGTCTTTCGATCACCATCCCCATAACGCTTCCTGCTCCTCCTCATTCAGTTGTTCTTCATTTTTATCTGAAATTTGTAAGGGGTGAGTGTTTTGGGAAACATTCAACAAGTGGGGTCGATCGATTCCAAGATACATATAGAACTTAGTTTTCTTAAAACGTTTCTTTAACAAACTTTCAAAACTTAATATCCTTAACTTAACATGACAGAAACGAATCGAATAAATGACAGAATTAATCAGATGATTCAAATCAATTCAGAAACAGATCAAATCAAACGGACACAACAATGTTACTCATCTCATTTCCATGGTCAAATTGTCCCCAATATGTTAGTCCTCTAGGGGGTGAGGCCAGAACATTGTTTTATACCCACCAATGGGGGCCAGAACAGAACATAGTTTTATACCCACCAATGGGGGCCACAACTGAATTACAATTCTCGTCCCATTTAAACTTCGAATGGTAACAGTGCTACAGAATTCAGAAGTAACAGACAGAACTTTTCAGATTTTCAGATTTCAGAGTTTTCATACGGACACAGCGGAATCAACGAATTTTGAAGAATAGAAGAATCACATAATCGATCGAAATTTTAAATAAAACAGACTGACATTTTCGAAAATAAGGACACACATACATGCATGTCATAACATATATATTCAAGATTAAAAAATACAAACGAATATACATATAAAAAACCCACTTACCGTATTTTGAAGGTATAATCCTAATACTTGCTTGATCTTTGAACAGACGTTTCCCAAAATTTGGACAACACTTCGATTAATTCGTTGAGTAGACCGAGACTTGATTTTTGCAGCACTTCGACGCGAATTTTTGATCGCCTGGACTCCGAAAATTTCCCTCCCTTCCTTGCTCTCCTTTGGCCGAAATTTGATAGGTATTTTGGTGTGCTTTTTCTCAACCAAGTGAGTGGTATTTATAGGCAAAAAATACCTTCCACCTAGCCCCTTTTGGTCGACCACTTGGAGCCCAAGAAATGAAATAATTCCTATCATAATGGTGGTCAAAGATATGCCAAGCACCAAGAGTCATTTCATGCATCATTAATGTGTCCTGGTCTCCTAGCTCCTCCCTTAGCTCCTTCATGGATCATCTCAAAGGTTATTTCTTGCATAATTAATTTGTCTTAACCTTTAGCTCATCCCTTAGCTTCTTCCTTGGTTATCTCAAAGGTTGCTTCTTGCTCGTTTAACTTGTCCAAGCCTTTAGCTCATCTTTGAGCTCCCTTTTTGGTCCTGTTAGGACAAGCTTGGTTGAGCTGCTTTGAGCTGAAAGATCGAGTCCTTGAGCTGGGGTTTTATTCTTCCAGTGATAACTCTTTGATCGATGCGATTACTTGCAGCTTGGCCTCACGTTGAGTTAGTCCCCGAGCTTTGAAGCTATTTTCTCGAGTTAAGTTAGCTGAAATCTAAGTTCATATTTAATTTCTATAGTTAGAATGAAATTTGTTGAGCTTGGTTTAAGTTAAATTCCAAGTTCAAATTTCTTACACGATTTGCTTCGGATCGGAAATTCTGGGTTCTCACATTTACCCAACCAAGTGGATTTGCAGGAACCTCTAATACTATTCCGTGAGTTGAATATTGCAGGAACCTCTACTACTCGACCTGGTTTGTTCAGTGAGTCAGGGATTGCTGACTATCATTCATTTGGTCAGTAAGAATTTCGAACTCCGTATTGGCCGAACATACATAGTTTTACAAATTTTCTTAATGTTGGTCCTTAACATCTTTTGCATGACAGTTGACCCCAGAGGGATGTTATTTCACCTATCATTTTTCCAGGTTACTCGAACACGAGGAAAATCCTGAAAATGTAGGATTAAGTAGAGGGATGAGAAGACGCAATCCACCAGATTGTGGAACAGGGAGACATTTGTGTCATTTCAATTACGACGATGATTCTTCTGTTTAATTGTAACTATATCATTTTTTTGTTTAACCGTTTCCATTGTTTTATCGTGAAATTTTTATTTTTTGATTGGTATCATATTAATTATGACGATGTACAAAATAATTTGTGTCGGACAAAACAATGATACACAATTAAACAAAGCTAAAATAAAATGATACAAACAAACACAACCACAAAAAAGTTCTAATTGTTGATCACGACCCATCCTCATCATTTTCTGGTGGTGGCACTATCGAGTCATTCCTTGCTGCTGATAGTCATACTGAAAATGAAACGGAGGAATGAACAGCGGAGGTGGAGGGATGGTCCCTGGTTCAACGCCCCTGTGTATTAGCATTGTGTGCATCATGGACTCGACATAGGCGATATGTTCACTGTATTTCAAGTTGACTTGTTCCTGATGAGCCATAAAGGCAAGAGCCTCATCTATTTTTTCGTTTTGGGACTGTCTATGCGGTTGTGGGCGACGCGGGGCGGCGGTGTTCGATCCACCTGTATCTCCCGCATGCGTCCTCAATTCCGCCTGTTGTTTAGCGTATTTACACTGCAAGTCCTATCCACAAATGGGCTTCATTGGTTGCAGCCACTCCTCATCATCACGGAACACAACCCCTGCCATAACACACAACTCTGATATGATAGTAGGAAAGAAAAGTCCAATGTGTCTATCATGAATGCTCATCGTTATTTGAGAATAAATGAGATTTCCCATGTTGGTTTTGTAACCCTCACATAACGCATATAGCACCACGGCCCACTCTTTTTGTACTTCACTCTTGTGTGAGACCGGCATCAATTTCCTTTCCAAAAACAAATACCAAAGGGCATTATCAGTCGTAAGATACTTCTCGTCAAAACAACTCGGTGACCCCCCTACTGGTTTCCAGATAGCCCCTGGATGACACAGGGTGTCGATTATCACAGCGTAATCAGGGCCATCAACCAAAGCTTGGAAAGCGGAATCATCAACTTCGGGTGTTTCTAAAAAAAACATTGATTGTATCCGAATCAAACGACACAAGTTTACCTCGAACAAAGGCCTTTTCATCCGTCCTCTCACCCGCATTTGCATAAAATTCTCGCACTACTGATACCAGCGCTGCTCTAGGTTGATCTCCAAATTTTTCTCATCTCCGCCTCTCCAACACCACAAGCGGCCCTACGTATCGATCTTCAAATTGTCTACGAAATCTCCGCTCAGTAATCGGGTTTCTATGAATCTTGGCATGCTCATACCGAGCCCAAGCCGCCTCACTTACAAATCGAGTTCTATTGAAAGAAGAAAAGGAAGAGCTAGGATTACCTTCCACTTTCTTGGGAGCTATGTCGGTGAAGATGAGTCGAGTGTTGACGTGTGAATGACAAGGGATTGATGGAGAGAAAAATTTTAGAGAGATGGGGAGAGATAGAATGATGATTTTTTTGTGGGAATTTAGTGGTTGGGAATTGGATGAGGATAAGGGGAAGGGGAAGAATATGAAAGAGAGGGGAGGGGGTGTGGGGACTCGCGGTAGAAATCTACAACTGGAGCGCGAGGTCCGCTTGAAATTTTCCAGCGGACAAATCTACCGCCCGAGCGTGACCTGGCGCCCGAGTGGTAGAATTCTACCGCTCGAACACCAGAGTTGTGTTGTAATTTTTCCAGAGCACCTCGCGCATGTGCGGTAGAATTCTACCGCTCGGGCGCGATCGGTGCGGTAGAATTTTTCCATCGCACCTCCTAAACGGTAGATTTCGAGCTCATCTCGTGATCGAGAGGTAGAAAACATTTTATTTTCTAGCGCATTTTGCAACCGAGCAGTAGAAAACACTAACTTCACTCTACACATTTTATTTTATTCTTCTTAACAAATAAAAATCCAATTTTTGTTGAACATGTCCAAGAGTTTTTACGAATTTACAAAATGCATCATCGATGTTGTAACGCACATGGGCTGTTCCCGATTGGGTTTAAGTCCCATCATGGTTATCCCATTACCCATTATTCATAGAATTTCTCCAGCCCAGACACTGGAGGTTTTGCCTTCCCAGGATTAGAACCCAAGACCTCCTGGACTTATATAGATCTTGGCAGCAATCCTGGTACCAGTTGAGCTAGCCAATCGGGAACAGCCCATGTGATCTCAACTGGTACCAGAATTGCTGCCAAGATCTATATAAGTTTTTTTGTAATGCACATGGACTGTTCCCGATTGGGCTTAAGCCTCCTCACGGTTATCCCATTACCCATTACTCATAGAACTTCTTCAGCCCAGGCACTGGAGGTTTTGCCTTCCCAGGATTAGAACCCAAGACCTCCTGGACTTATATAGATCTTGGCAGCAATCCTGGTACCAGTTGAGATACTAGCTCAACTGGTACCAGGATTGATGCCAAGATCTACATAAGTCCAGGAGGTCTTGGGTTCTAATCCTGGGAAGGATAAACCTCCAGTGCCTGGGCTGGAGAAGTTCTATGAGTAATGGGTAATGGGATAACCGTGAGGGGACTTAAGCCCAATCAAGAACAGCCCATGTGCATTACAGATGTTGTCTCTGTCTAACTACCGGTCTGTTCATCTCATTTCTCATTTGAGTGGTTTGTCCCTACCAACTCTTCTTCTTTCGCGTCTAACCGGGTTGTGGTGCAACTAAAAATTTGGAGTATCCCAGTATCGCTCATCTGCTAGAGGTTGGAATCTCCCCTTGTACGTTGCTACGTACTCAGCGATGTTATACCATGAATGCACAAGTGTTTTCGGATCTAAGGAGTGCCACTTAGCGGTGCAAAAAGCATGGGAACATGGGATACGAAAAATCGTCCATTTACCACACAAAAAATCACTCGTTGATAGCTTCACCACCTCCATATGTTGGCCACAAATTGGTCTTCCAACAGTTGCAACCGAAGCAGTTTGCTCACGTACATCATATTTCGCAACACGCACGATGCCCTTATTCTATCAGAAATAAGACACACCATTTTCACCACGAACAACATGTCTGCCTAGGTTCTCCAAGAACCATTTCCAAGAATCTGTTGTTTCTTCATCAACAATAGCAAACGCAACATTTTGTGCTTGTATTTGGTATACAAGTGTGTTCCATCGACACTAATTACTTTCCGGCAATGCCGAAACCCATCAACACATGGCTTGAATGCCCCAAAAACATAGTTCATTGTCTTACTCATTTCAGTGTTTGCTTTTAGATGTTTCACTCCACAACTGTGCCTTGATTATATTTGGACAACGCACCCATATATTTTGGAAGTAATTGAACGGAGCTCTCCCATGTACTATAAGCAATTTCCATATCACGTTTCAAACTTCGTCATGCCTTCGTGTACGAGATTTGATATCCATATTTATCTTTCACATTTTCGATGATATACTTAATCTTGTACGAAAGGTCACATCGAACAACTCCCAAAAGCGTATGTGCCACCATATCACTGTTCAAGTTCTTATTGTCTATACCAACAGTGGTAGATATACATGTGTGAGGCCCGCCATATTTCGTTATTTTCCAATAACCAGTCTTGGCCTTCAATGAAGCGCGAAGTCCCCATCGACAAACGACCGTAGCGGAATTATTTTTGCACCGTAACTTCCACAAAATGTGCGTGCTATCCACGACACGGTACTCACGTCTGACCACTCTGACTGAATAATCCTTTACTGATGCAATAAGATCATTCTTATCTTTCAGTAACATATTAACGCATTATTCACTTTTATCCGGATTGTAATAGCTTGATTGCATGCCAGAAGGTACATCGAAAGAATCAGGAATCTCTTCTCCAAAAAATTTATTGAAAAATGATGGCATTTTAGAAGTGATTGAAAGAAATGGTATTGTATGCCTCTGTAATGTGCCACGAGGTTGTTATTGAGATGATGTCCCCTCATCGGGATTCGTAAAATTATTAACTTCATCATCATTATCATTCACTTCTTCTTCTTCAGACTCGCTATATGACATATCAGGTTCTGAATCAGTCCTCCAAACATCATCATTATTGGCCAGATCCAGACAACGAGCACTGATATCTAATGTCAGATTCGGCCAATATGGAGCATGATTTTGTTCCGACGAAACATTAATATATTGATCCCAAGACCCACTTATATCATCGAAATTTATATTACCGAGTCCTTCAGTAACCTGTGGAACATAAGATTCTTGATCCTGGAAAACACCATATGTAGAGGTAACGGGTTGATTATTTAAACCCAAATTGGATGCATGTGGAACGTAGGATTCATGATCATCAAATCCAACATGATGCTCAATTGAATTGGCTTCCACGTATAAATGCAACACGTGTATATTTTCACATTGCATTATAAACTATAAAGCATCATCATCAACGATATTGACTTGAATTTCATGCCAAGCTGATCTCTCCATGAATGAATATTTTGTTGACAACTTCATAGAAAAATTGGTTGGATCGATTCATAACATTTTATGCACAACTTCAAACAACTCCAACAAATTAATAGATCGTAATACTCGTATCGATCTAACAAATGGAATGTTATATTCAACCGATCCATTATCGATAACTACATGACCACCGAAATACAAGAGTACATCGATGTTAGACATTTTGCAAATGAAATTTGAGAGAAAAAATAAGATGAGATTGATGTCTCATTCGTCGATTTTATCATCAGTTATATATACATGTAGACTACTATTTATATTTGAATTAATTAATCAATCACGTGAATATTCAAAAATCACGTCAAAATTCAGAAATACAGCGTTTACGTTAAACGTTCAGAATCGAAAGTTCACGTGAAACTTGACGAAATGGACGAACAATGATAATCGAAAAATGAGAAAGAAAAAATATATTAAAATAATCAGTGTTTGTGCTTTGTAAGCACAGACGTCTCCACGTTGGAGCATTTGCGCTTCGTAAGCGCGGAGTCTCCAACGTGGAGATACATCCGTGCTTACGAAGCACGGAACATCTCCACATAGGTCATGGTTCGTGCTTCGTAAGCACGGATTGATGTATTTCTGCAAAAAAAAAAAAATTAATTTAATTTTGAATTTTTTTCTATTTTTTAAATTAATTATTAAAAACCCAATTTTTGGTGGTTCGGTCGATGCTAGGGAGGTTTTAAAAAAAATTCTTGTATTTTTTAAGCAAAACGAATAAGCAGACGTTTCAATTGGTATCAGAGCAAAGATCCTGTAAAGGGTTGTGCCACCATCAGCGCTGGAAGGATCAATCATCAAGCCTCAACTTTTAAGTTTAAATGCTTTATATGATTTTATGATGTTATCTGCTTAATTTTATGAATTATATGTTCACGTCACATGTTTCATAGCTTTATGATAACATATGATTTATATATTTTAGAATTTTTATACATAATACGATATGAAATAAGAAATTATTTGATTTCAACGCATGTTGGCTTTGTGGTGGAATTGGACTATGTTGAATTTTGGGTTTTAGTATTGACATTCTACTTTTTGGGCCATAAGTTAATCATGAATATTATGAATGCTTTGGGACACATAGATTTTCTAAGAAAATATTTATGATTCGTGGTTACTAGTCGAATTAATTTTTTGAAATTACACATAATTAATAATTATTCGAGGATTGCAACGACTTGGGAATATAAAAATGTATAAATTGGGATTTTAAATTTTGATGAAAGGTAAGATTGGTTATGAGAATTGATTTTTGGGTAAATAAGTACAAATTTTTGAAATTATGTTTTGGGAAACCTGTAGAAGGAAATGAAGAATACCAAAAATTTATGAGTTAATCGTAGGATTTTTGAAATTAAGGACCGATTAGGATGATTTTTGAGGAAATTAAGAATAGAGTTTGCAATTTTTAAGTGATTTGGAGGCTAGTTTAGCACTAAGAGAGAATTGAATGGGTTAAATGATAAGAATTTTCGATAATTTAGACTTTTAAAGATATTTAGAACCTTGAGATATCTGGGTTATAAGGTTATAAGAAATGTTAATCAAGGGTTTTAAGGATGAAACAATATTAGGTTTTAAAAATATAAGCGTTAGTGGATGCGATTGGGATTTTAAGATTGAAATTTGATAATTTAATGAATATTTTGGGGTATAAAATAAGGAGAATAATGTACAATAAGTATGGTCATCCATCTTTTGATATTGGGAATTGTAAGAAAAAATGAAACTCGAGGTTATAATAGTAATATCACTAAGTCATTATGGGTTTTTTAATTTGTGATTTGAAAATAAGGATTTAGAAGTAAAAATTAATTGAGATCAAAGAGACGTAAGGATATTCTAGAGCTTAAGTTTTATCAGAGTAGCGCAGAAGAAGCGTGTATATTTGGTAAACTAGAACTAAGTCTAAAATTTTAATTATTAAGGATAAGCGAATTTCGAGGACAAAATTCAATTTAAGGGTGGAAGATTGTAACGCCCCGAAAATTTAAAGGTCCATGTAAAACACATGCACGCAAATTATTAAATTCTTTTGTATTTTAATTATATGATTTAATTACATAAATTAATTATGTTGTGCATATTTACATGTTTAAAATGTATTTTTCTATATGGTTGCATTAAAATGTATTTTTATGGGTTATTCGAGTTGCGATCAAGGAACGGAGACCGATGACTGAAAAATAGAAAATGTTTTTTTTATTAAAAATAATTGTTTTAATTATTTAAAATATGGGTGTTGGTTTTTCATATTTTTGAAAATATGGGATTTTGAGTTGATTTTATACGCCGGGGCGTAATTTTTATCGCTGTTGGATTTTCAACAAAAATACGAACTTTTTTACAACTCGGCTAATAAATTCACATTTTTACCAAAACTATTTTAATATTCTAATTAAATCCTAATTAAGACTAATGGGCCTAAATTGTTGTCTTAATAGGCCTAAAGCCTTGTTAGTGATTTAATTAGTATATATTATACAAAACCCTTCCCTTAACCCTATTTTCCCATGCCACTTTTAAGAATTCTGTTCTAACTCATTCATACTCACGACAACACACACCACAAATTGAAGAGGAAAAATCGAGAATTTCCAAGGGACTTTCAAGCCAAGGTTCTTGCCTCGTTCTTCGTCATCATCAACGATTAATCGTGCGTTAAATACGCAAAGACACGTCATATTCTCTCCTTCACTCATCTATTACACCATAATATTTATTTGAACATGTTTTGAATGAAAACAAATTGCACATCATGATATTTTCGTAACTATGCTTATGTGTGTGGTAAACTCTTGTGTTTTGGTTCAAAAATCATGTTTAATTTGTGTCAAGGGCTGCCATGGTTAGGGTATGGATTAAGGGTGTTTTACACAAAGTGTAAGTGTAATGCCCGGAAATTTAATCCTAGTAATCTGTAATTATTGATTTATAATTTGATATGATTACGAAAGGATTAATCGGGACACGAAATAAGATTTTACATGAAGGGTGCAATTTTTGGACAGAACTAGTGGCACCCGAGCGGTAGAAAATGACCGCTCGAGCGCCAATGTTCATTAGGAGCATGTTCGGGCAGAAGAAGTAGCGCCCGGGCGGTAGTTTGTGACCGCCCGAGCGCCAATGTGTAATCCGAAAGGAATCAGACAGAGGACGCCGCGCTCGAGCGGTAGTTTATTACCGCCCGAGCGCCGACCGAAATTCAAGGAAACAAGCCACGTTTCGTTAACCGACCAACTTGATATATATATATATATATGCATATATACGTTCAATTCTTTCAGAAGAAAACGGAGAAAGGGTCGAGGGAGGTTTAAGAAAAATCCTTACGCCTTTTCTGAGAAATCCGTCCGTCCAAATTGTAATCTGACTTCAGTACTGTAATCCTATCGACGTAGGCTACAACTGGACGTAAGTTTTGCTACGTTTTGACATGCTTTGAAAATATGCTATTGTCAGAATTGAATGGAATTCATATATGATGTTCTTGATACGTTAGACATCGTAGAACCGAAGTCAGATTAAGAAACGGACTGATTATGGAATTGTTATGAATTTTTAGGGTATATTGATTTATACCTGACATATTTGAATTGTGATTGGATCACGAATTGTATTGAATATGGGTTATGGATTGTAACTGTTATCTGGTGAGGTGGTATTGACGGGGATACTGAGTTTGTACCGTTATGCCGTTGATTTTGAATTAAATCAAGATTGATCAGATTGTTATTGATTTGAAAAGTATATTGACATAAGATTATTGATATTGTCATTGCCAGACAGACTGTGAATTCAGGACTTCGACTGAGCCAGAAACTGACGAAAGAAATGTATAAGTCAATGTGGTATTGGGAGATCGACTTGAGTCGGATTAGACTGGAGTTTCCCTAAATCACATACTTTACTTTATTGCATTGATATTTGCATTGATTTGACTGATGTACTTGTTCTCTGGAACTATAGATAGCAGGTATCAGATGAGTTATCTTGTGACAGAAGTTCCTGATAGTGGTGGAATCGTCACGGGAACATTGCACGATGTCTCAAGATAATGATATTAGCGATAGAGCTACAGTCCATGACGGATATGTCAGGACACCAGATGTTTGGTTATATCGAGTAATAGGAATTGGAATTCTTCTATTACGGAATTCGATATAGGAACACCATATTTGGTTATATCGAGTAATAGGAACGGAGTTCCTTCTATTACGGAATTCGATATAGGAATACCACATTTGGAAACCGGGATCTCTAGACTAGGATTGAGTCTAGTCTGAATGATTGTTTATGTTTCAGATTTTGATACATATATTTGTTACCTGATTACATGCTTTATATGTGTTTATATGATTGCGTGTTTCGTGGATTTATACTGGGATTTATTCTAACCGGAGTTATCCGGCTGTTTTCTTGTCTGTATGTGTATATGACAACAGGTGGGACATGATCAGAGTCCAGGAGATGAGGAGAGATCGTGATTAGAGTGGAGGCTTCGGACTTGGATTGTATATAGGGGTTAAACACTTGATAGTAGTTGTGTTGAACCCTAGTTTTTACTGATTGTAGACGGTACAGGACTTGTACTTTATTATATACTGATATGTATATTAGCTTGATTTCACTACGTTCCGCATTAAAAAAAAAATTTAGACCATGTTTTATAATTGATTAATTAGTCCCAATGATGATTAAGAACTTGATTAGCGTCCAGGTCCCCACAGTAAGGCCCTATAAACACAACAAGTAAGCTGCAAACGTGAATAACAAAAGATGGAAAAAAACGTAGGCATCAATTAAGAAGGAACCTTGAGTTTGTTGGATTTGTGCAAAATTCATGGGACTCGATCATTATGCATGGGGGCTTGGGGTTCGACCAGGTCTCGAGGGGGCTCGTGCTGGACATGGGTCAGGGTCAGGAAGGGTCTTAGCATAGCTAGGACCCCTAGCGCGAAGCTCTGAAGGAGTCCCATGCAGCAGGGACTCCTCGCGCGACCAGGTTTCGGGAGTTGCTAATAAAAGGGGCTCGCGGCTGGCTTGGGGGTGAGTCAGGTGGGTCCTATAGGGTCCAAGGGAGTTTGGTAAGGTCTGGGCTAGGGGTTGGTGCGGCTGGGTCGCTGTTGGCTCGAGGAGCAAGAGGGAACCGTGAGGGAAAGCCATCAAGCGCGCAGGCTACTGTCATCTGGTTAAGTGCTTCGTGCAGGGCTTTATGTGTGGCTTAGGGGCTTGGGTTGGGGGTGGCTCGGGTCTGGGCGTGGTCCAGTGTTGGTGAGGGTCCGAGGTGATCGTTCGTTAAGTGGCTAAAGGTGTCCTAATTGGCTAGGAGTCTTGGGCTAGGGAAGAGTAACGCACATAATTTTTCCGTTCTATCCAGGATTGTTTCGAGCGACCTAGGGGCTGGTCAGTAGGGTTCATAGATGGGTTGGCTTGGGTTTGGCTAGAGGTGGCTTGGGCGTGGCTCGAGTAAATTGGGAGATGGCTCGACTGGTTCATGGAGGTGTCAATTTCGAGATTTTAAGAACAAAAATTGAATACATGGGTCCACGGGGGTGGCTCATGACTTGGAAGGGTAGAATAAATAATAGAAATGTTATGTTTAAAATTTGGGATCAAAATAATAAGTTTTGGATTTATCCGGAATTTAATTGCCGTACGAAAAGCTAATTAACGAATTAATTGAAACACCTAGATTTTACTTTAATTAAATTATGGAAAATTATGTTTAAGCTCAAATAATTATTAAAAGTCTAATTTTTTAATTTGGGAATTTTATATTAAAGTTTGGTTTAATTCGTGATTAAAATGCAGTAACATGCTATATTCAAAGAATAAATTAAAAGTCCTAGATTTAAGCTAAATAAAAATATGAGAAAAATCATGTAGGCTTAAATAATTATTTGGGACATGTTAGGGTCCATGAAATTAAGTAAATGTAAAAAACGTGAAATTTTACGTCTAGGGGTAAAACGATCATTTTACACCTGGAAATTAGTAAACGTCATAGCAGTGTACTGAATGTTGTTCTATATGCTAATATGATTATTTTCAATGATTATGAATGTTTATGAATTTTTATATGTTAATATGTAAATTTTAAATGTTATGAATTTTTAAGATGTTAAAACGTTTATTTTAAATGTTTAGGGATTTTTAATATGTTAAAATGTTTATTTTAAAATTTTTATGGATGTTTATGATTTTAATATGTTAAATTATGATTTGTAAATGTTTTTGGATTTTTATGATTTAATCTTGACATTTAAAATACATGTCGAATGCTTGGTTTAAAAGAAAAACGATATTATATTCATGCTTTTATTAAGTGATGGAAATACGAAATGTTGAAGGACGTGAAGGTATTGTGACTAAATATGTTGGAAATATCGTGAGGGTTATGGTCCTAGTAGGAACTCGACGATCGTGTTTCAGTTGATACGAATACGAATATGATGATATGATATTATGAATGGGGATGTCATGAGGGAGAGAAGGCCTTAGATGGAGCTCATTTACGGGAGAAGGCCCCAGAGGGAACCCATTATGGGAAAAGGCCCCTGAGGGAGCCCATCTGTGGGAGAAAGCCCCCGAGGGATCCCCGAAAATCGCATTTCCATATGAGGATATGTTAATACGTAAGGTCATGGCCTAGTTGACCGGTGAGAGTGTTGCTGGTGTCCCCCGCCGCCCTAGTACTGTGGTTACATGTAGATGGATTCATCGCCCAACACGTTTAAGAATGTGAGTCACAATCACGATCTGAATTCAACAAACACGAATATAAATATGAATATGAATATGTTGATATGAATATGGATATGAATATGAATATGTTTATGATTACATAAAAATGTTTATGTTTAAAGTTGATGCACAAGATTATGAAAATGTTTTTATTTAAAAGTTTTATGCATCATGAAAATGTTTACGAAAATGTTTATGTTTATGCATCTTCATGAAAACGATATTTTAAGTACAATTATTTTTCACTATTGTATGTGATCTGTATATGTATTATTTGTTATCAAGGATATTGTGGGGACCCGGGTTCTAACTTGGTCTTTGGGATAAAATGGATCGTTAATATAAAAGTGGGTCAAATTTTTTCGCTTTTTAATATTAAATCTAAGGTATATAAACAACATACATGCCTTATTTAAAATACAAACATAAGGTACAATATGTCTTGTTCCAACTACTCTGAACAACTAGTAATAAAATACAGTACATGTCAAAGTACAACTACTAGTTTTTCTGCTAAGCCCGAGATCACCACGCTATGTCCATCTCTCATCCTCTGCGTGACCCAGATCCAGCCCCACCTGTTGTTATGCACACATACAGACATAACAACAGCCGGAAAACCTGGTGAGAACAAATCCCAGTATAAACATGTATACATGCATATAATCAATTAAACATGAAACATGTTATCATGAATGACATCATATGCACATGCAATGCAATGCGAATCAAACCATGTCTGGACTCGACTCGACTAGAACTCTAGGGATCCCGGGGTGAATAAGACGTCACTACCTACCCTCCAATCGGGGTAATGTACGTCTCATTCCTAGACTTCGGTCTGAGCTGTATCAACGGCGGCAATAAGAGTAATGCCTACTCCTATGCTGAGATACACCGAAACGTCTAGATATTTGACAATGCCTGTCAAAGACTCTCCTATCTCAAATGCAATGAATATCAATATGTAAACAACGTATAATCATATTCATGGCTGAATATCATACTGATCATACATGCTTGAATACAATTCTGAAATCAAAGCATAACATGTTAAAAGATTGAATATAATGCTATACACAATTCATAAACATGTTACAAAATATTTAATAATACTCGTATGTGATTTTGGTTGGGAAACTCAAATAATATCTTATTTGAGTTACATCTCCCCAAACAAAACATGACTCATACCTTTCGTCGTACACTATCTGTCGATGCCAATTACTCGATGTCAAAGTCGTCGACACCAATCTGAAATAGCAATGTAATCTGTGTTTCATCAATTCCTAACCCAATCAATACATATACTATCAATTCACTAGTACATTTCAACACCATTGACGGCATAACGGTGTATTTCTCGATACCGGTCAATCCAATTCTCCCTAATCAAAATTGTATCATTCCTCAATTCATAATCATCACCAGATCCAAGACAAGATCTCAAAATCTGCATATACTTCCTTCTATACATGCTGAAAAATCATAATAATAACATACGATATCCGTTCTTCGATCCGATTGCGTTTCTACGATAACAATTCTCTCAAGAACACATATATATAAGCATATCAGCATTTCCCCAATATGTAATTCTCAAAACATGCTAGAATTGAACAATACTTACATCAACTTGTAGCAAATAAAGAGAGGAGTTCAACCCTAAAATCGGATTAAAGTTTGGGTGGCTAAAACTTGAAAAAATCACAATACAAAGCCTTGAAGAAAGTTGGAAGCTCTTCTTCCTCTGAAATCACGATTTCTGTTGCTGAATGAAGGGAATTTCGAGGCCAATCTATATATATACTTTGCATGTTTTCGTACACATGGCAAATCCTTGGATGTACATCTCGGGCGGACATAAATTTCCGCCCGGGCGAGAAACTCTCGGCTCTGGACTAATTTACACGCTCGCTCGGGCGAGCAAAAACGTCCGCCCGGGCGAACAACTCTCGGCCTTCGCCCATTCCAGCAGCCTCGCTCGGGCGGTCAAAAACATCCGCCCGGGCGAGTGACTCTCGACCCTTCTCCGAGGCATTCTCGCTCGGGCGTCAAAAGCGTCCGCCCGGGCGAGTCACTTTCGCCCAAAAATTTACATATTTAACTTTTAAATCTCAACATAATCTGGTTGCATTCATATCTCAAACTAACGTGTTATAAAATCTTGGGCATTACATTTCTCCCCCTCTAAGACATAAGTTCGTCCTCGAACTTGATATAAATCAATTAGAGTATTTAAAACAGCATTATCATCTAAAACTGGATAAATACTCACATCATTGAAATAACTCGGGGTGTTTCTGTCTCATGCTGGCTTCTGTCTCCCAAGTCGCTTCTTCGATGCCATGACGACTCCACTGAACTTTCACAAGTGGAATAATCTTCGTTCTGAGTTGCTTATTTTTCCGATCAAGAATCTGTATCGGTTGTTCCACATAGCTCAACGTCTGATCAAGTTCAGCTTCGTCAGGTTGAATGACATGAGAAACATCTGGCATATATTTTCGTAACATTGATACATGAAACACGTCATGTATTCCGGATAGAGAAGGAGGAAGGGCAAGTCGATAAGCTCGATCGCCAATCTTTTCAAGAATCTCGTAAGGACCAATGTATCGAGGAGATAGTTTCCCGCGTTTACCAAATCGAACAACGCCTCTGAATGGAGAAATCTTTAAGAATACTCTATCTCCTGCCTCAAATACTAACGGTCTACGTCTGATATTGGCATATTTGGCTTGCCTATCCTGTGCTGTCTTCATCCTCTTCTGAATGAGTTTCACCTTCTCTGTCATGTCACGAATCATATCTGGCCCCAGTTCTGGTACTTCTGAGATATCATCCCAGTATAGCGGAGATCTGCACTTCTTGCCATATAACGCTTCAAACGGTGCCATCTCAATGCTCGTCTGATAGCTGTTATTATAGGAGAATTCACAAAGAGGTAGGGAATCTTGCCAACTAGTACCAAAGTCTAGTACTACGGCTCTCAACATATCCTCTAATGTCTGGATAGTCCGCTCTGACTGTCCGTCTATCTGAGGATGATAAGCAGTACTCAGGTGTAAAGTCGTACCTAAGGCCTGCTGTAAACTGTGCCAAAAGTGTGAAGTGAATCGTGGATCACGATCTGATACGATAGACTTCGGCACACCATGTAATTTGACTACCTCTCGAACATATATCTCCGCCATTTGATCATGTCTGTAAGTCATTCTATACGGAATAAAACAAGCTGATTTGGTCAGTCGGTCGATAACGACCCAAATCGCATCGCAGCCTCGAGAAGATCGGGGTAACTTCGTCACAAAATCCATGGAGATGTGGTCCCATTTCCATTCAGGAATAGACAAACTCTGAAGTAACCCTCCTGGCTTCTTCCTCTCGGCCTTCACTTGTTGGCAATTCAAGCATTTAGATACAAATTCCGCAATGTCTGACTTCATCTGCTTCCACCAGAACTGTGTCTTCAGATCATTGTACATCTTTCGGCCACCAGGATGAATACTAAACCGACTACAATGTGCTTCAGACATAATCTGATGTCTCAACTCTGAAACATCCGGCACCACCAGACGGTTATTTACGTACAACACATTCTCCCGCACCCGATATTCTGATACGTGTCCTGTTCTGACCATCTGAATCGATCTCTGCACATTCTGATCTGTTCTTTGTGCTTCTTTTATTCTTCTGATCAAGTTTGGCTCGACTTGAATAGTAGCAAGTCGTAGTGGCTTCCTATCTGTATCAAATTCTAATCCAGCAAAACAGCAATTTTCAACGAGTTTCGTAACACCTATCGTCGATAAGGATAAGGCACATACCTTTCGACTCAAGGCGTCTGCCGCTGCATTTGACTTTCCCGGGTAATATTTGATCTCGCAATCAAAATCTTTTAACAGATCAAGCCATCTACGCTGTCGCATATTCAACTCCGACTGAGAAAACAAGTACTTTAAGCTTTTGTGGTCTGAATAGATCTCGAATTTCTCGCCATAAAGATAATGGCGCCAGATCTTCAGTGCAAATACAATAGCCGCCAATTCAAGATCATGAATGGGGTATCGCGTCTCGTGAGTCTTCAATTGTCTCGAGGCATATGCAACCACATGCCCTCGCTGCATAAGAATACATCCCAAACCTCTGTGAGAAGCATCACAATATACAACAAAATTACCCGTACCTGAAGGAATCATCAGGACAGGTGCGCTGGTCAGCCTCTTCTTCAATTCCAAAAAGCTAGACTCACACTCCTCAGACCATAAGAACGGTGCATTCTTCTGTGTCAATTGCGTAATTGGCTTCGCAATACGGGAGAAATCTTGGATGAATCGTCTATAGTATCCCGCGAGACCCATGAAACTGCGTATTTCAGGTACAGAAGTCGGTCTCGGCCAACTAATCACAGCTTCCACTTTACTCGGATCTACGGAGATACCATCTCCCGATATGATATGTCCCAAAAAGACAACTCGGTTCAACCAAAATTCGCACTTTGACAATTTGGCATACAATTTCTCATTTCTCAGTGTTTGCAACACAATTCTGAGATGTTCTGCATGCTCAATCCTGTTCTTAGAATACACCAAAATATCATCGATAAAGACAATAACAAAATCATCCAAATACCTCTGAAAGATTTGATTCATCAAGCCCATGAATACCGCCGGAGCATTTGTCAAACCAAAAGGCATAACAATGAATTCGTAATACCCATACCTGGTTCGAAATGCTGTCTTCGGTATGTCTACATCTCGAACTCGAAGCTGATGATATCCGGATCGTAAATCAATCTTGGAATATACAGACGATCCTTGTAGTTGATCAAATAGATCATCAATTCTAGGCAATGGATATTTATTCTTTATCGTGGCCTTATTCAGTTGCCTGTAATCGATACACAGCCGCATCGATCCATCTTTCTTTCGCACAAATAGCACTGGAGCACCCCAAGGAGATACACTAGGCCTGATATATCCCTTGGCTAGCAAATCTTCCAACTGTGCTTTCAGTTCTTTGAGTTCGATGGGTGCCATCCTATATGGAGCTCTCGAAATAGGGACGGTACCTGGTGTAAGATCAATACTGAAATCTACCTCACGAACCGGAGGTAATCCTGGGATTTCATCTGGAAAAATATCAGCAAATTCCCGCACTACTGGTATTTCTGCCAACGCCGGGCTCGACTTCTGCATATCTACAGCATAAATAAAGAAACCCTCTGCTCCTTTCTGTAATAATCTGTTCATAGTAAGAGCCGAAATCAAGGGAATCCGAGATCTGGAACCCTTCCCGTAGAATTTCCACTCGTCGGTCATCTCGGGTCTGAATCTGACAATCTTGTGGAAACAATCCACGGTGGCTCTATACTTCGTTAGCATGTCAATACCAACTATACAATCAAAATCAGCTAGACCCAACACTATACACTCTAGGTCAATCTCATGCCCCTCAAACTGTAGAATGCAATGTCTAACCGTAGTTACAGATATCAATCCACTTCCCAACGGAGAATTAATAGACACAACATCTAGCAAAGACTCAACAGGCAAAGAATGCAACAATGCAAATCGCTCTGAAATGAATGTATGCGATGCACCCGTATCTATCAATATATAAGCAGGATAACCGCAAAGGAAACAGTTACCTGCAATGACATCATCTGGGGCATCCTGTGCTTGCTCTTCAGTCAAGGCAAACACCTGAGCCTGTTGTCTCTGAGGCTGACTCCCTGGCTGGCCACCTCTGGCTCGAGGCTGGGTCTGTGCTGGTGGCGGCTGAAATGAGTGAACAGATGAAGCTTGCCTCTCAGGCTGAGTCACGGAGGCAGACGATCCTGCAGCCTGAAATCTCGATGCACCACTCCTCTGAGGACAGACCTTGGCATAATGCCCCTGTTGTTTGCATACGTTACACCTGCCCACTACACCTTGACATTGTTCTGTGGCATGCTTACCTCCACAAATACTGCAATATCCACTTGCCACCTCTAGACTCTGGCCAAAACCTCTCTGTCTTGACCCGCTGGAGCTCGAAGAACTGCTCCCTGCCCTCTTAAACTGTTTACCCTTTGCTTTCAATTGATCTTTGCGTCCGCTGCTGCTACCACCACTTTCGAATCGAGGAGGAGGAACTTGGGATGGAGGTAGTGGCGGTCTCGGACTCGGAGCCACATACGGAACACTTCGTTGTCTCAGCAACCCTGCTTCTGCTCCTTTGGCACGATTCAATGCATCCGAGAAATTATCGGGTCTCCCAGTATTGACCAACGTAAAGATATCTGGATTTAGGCCATTTATAAACTGATCCGCCATGGCCTCATCATTACCGGAAACGTGAGGTGCAAAACGAAGCAAAGAAGAAAATTTAGCAACGTACTCTTCGATATTCAGTTGCCCTTGCCTCAGGTTTGCAAATTCAGCGCCTTTATCTTTCCGGTAGGATACAGGGAAGAATCGCTGATAGAACTCAGTTTTGAACACTTTCCATGTAATCTCAGTGCCACGCTGTTCTAGTGCTCTTCTCATATTCACCCACCAATACTTAGCCACGTCTTGCAGTTGATGGCCAATGAGCTTCACTCTCTTCTCATCACTGTACCCTAGAGACTCGAACAACATCTCGATATCCTCCAACCAGCTTTCGCATTCAATAGCATTTTCTGTACCCTTTAAGGTCGGTGGTCGGAATGACTGGAATCTCTTTAATAGAGTCTCCATGGGCGTAGCAGTGACATCCATCGTATCTCCGGATGTGCTACCCTGCTCTGGCGCTGGTGGTCGTACTGGCACAACTGCTCTTTAGGAGGCATGTATCTAATAATCCAACTGATTAGAATACAAGATATACAACTATCTCAGCCCTCCTCTAGTCAGTTACCTCTGATCTAGAATCGGTTCTGATTCAGTTTATTACATGCTGTAATCACATCAGATACAATACAACACATAATAGGGAAAGCAATAATCATGCTAGCACACAAAAGCAAGGAAGATGACTCGATCTACCCCGCTCATTCTACTCTATTTCAGTCTACAGAACCTAAGGCTCTGATACCACCTGTTGTGGGGACCCGGGTTCTAACTTGGTCTTTGGGATAAAATGGATCGTTAATATAAAAGTGGGTCAAATTTTTTCGCTTTCTAATATTAAATCTAAGGTATATAAACAACATACATGCCTTATTTAAAATACAAACATAAGGTACAATATGTCTTGTTCCAACTACTCTGAACAACTAGTAATAAAATACAGTACATGTCAAAGTACAACTACTAGTTTTTCTGCTAAGCCCGAGATCACCACGCTATGTCCATCTCTCATCCTCTGCGTGACCCAGATCCTGCCCCACCTGTTGTTATGCACACATACAGACATAACAACAGCCGGAAAACCGGTGAGAACAAATCCCAGTATAAACATGTATACATGCATATAATCAATTAAACATGAAACATGTTATCATGAATGACATCATATGCACATGCAATGCAATGCGAATCAAACCATGTCTGGACTCGACTCGACTAGAACTCTAGGGATCCCGGGGTGAATAAGACGTCACTACCTACCCTCCAATCGGGGTAATGTACGTCTCATTCCTAGACTTCGGTCTGAGCTGTATCAACGGCGGCAATAAGAGTAATGCCTACTCCTATGCTGAGATACACCGAAACGTCTAGATATTTGACAATGCCTGTCAAAGACTCTCCTATCTCAAATGCAATGAATATCAATATGTAAACAACGTATAATCATATTCATGGCTGAATATCATACTGATCATACATGCTTGAATACAATTCTGAAATCAAAGCATAACATGTTAAAAGATTGAATATAATGCTATACACAATTCATAAACATGTTACAAAATATTTAATAATACTCGTATGTGATTTTGGTTGGGAAACTCAAATAATATCTTATTTGAGTTACATCTCCCCAAACAAAACATGACTCATACCTTTCGTCGTACACTATCTGTCGATGCCAATTACTCGATGTCAAAGTCGTCGACACCAATCTGAAATAGCAATGTAATATGTGTTTCATCAATTCCTAACCCAATCAATACATATACTATCAATTCACTAGTACATTTCAACACCATTGACGGCATAACGGTGTATTTCTCGATACCGGTCAATCCAATTCTCCCTAATCAAAATTGTATCATTCCTCAATTCATAATCATCACCAGATCCAAGACAAGATCTCAAAATCTGCATATACTTCCTTCTATACATGCTGAAAAATCATAATAATAACATACGATATCCGTTCTTCGATCCGATTGCGTTTCTACGATAACAATTCTCTCAAGAACACATATATATAAGCATATCAGCATTTCCCCAATATGTAATTCTCAAAACATGCTAGAATTGAACAATACTTACATCAACTTGTAGCAAATAAAGAGAGGAGTTCAACCCTAAAATCGGATTAAAGTTTGGGTGGCTAAAACTTGAAAAAATCACAATACAAAGCCTTGAAGAAAGTTGGAAGCTCTTCTTCCTCTGAAATCACGATTTCTGTTGCTGAATGAAGGGAATTTCGAGGCCAATCTATATATATACTTTGCATGTTTTCGTACACATGGCAAATCCTTGGATGTACATCTCGGGCGGATATAAATTTCCGCCCGGGCGAGAAACTCTCGGCCCTGGACTAATTTACACGCTCGCTCGGGCGAGCAAAAACGTCCGCCCGGGCGAACAACTCTCGGCCTTCGCCCATTCCAGCAGCCTCGCTCGGGCGGTCAAAAACATCCGCCCGGGCGAGTGACTCTCGACCCTTCTCCGAGGCATTCTCGCTCGGGCGTCAAAAGCGTCCGCCCGGGCGAGTCACTTTCGCCCAAAAATTTACATATTTAACTTTTAAATCTCAACATAATCTGGTTGCATTCATATCTCAAACTAACGTGTTATAAAATCTTGGGCATTACAGATATGACGTGTTGAGTCTTTAGACTCACTAGATGTCATTGATGCAGGTGATTATGATAATAATGTTTATGGATGTCTTGATGGTTGATTTTGCTGGACTGAAGGTGCACGTAACCCGAGGACCGACGCTAGTTTTCCGCACTAGTTATGATTTATTATTTCAAGTTATATTAAAAATATTTTAGGACTTTTTATTTATGTTTTGAGAGGTTTTTGAGAGATTATAGTATGGGCTGTATTTCTCAAATATATAGTTGGTTGTTTTATTTTAAAATTATGTCAAAAATATTTTATGTAATTTTTGGTGGTTCGGACGATGCTAGGTAGGTTTTAAAAAAAATAGTACTTTTTAAGCAAAACGAATAAGCAGACGTTTCATGAAGAGTTCTCGAGTTTATAAGGCGATTGGGTATTGTAAATTTATTTGAGCATTTGATTGGATAAATGAACATTGACATATTACACACACACGTGACTCTTGAGTAATCATAAATTACATGAAAATGGATAAGTCGGAGGCCAATATCAATGCTTGCATATCTATGACTTCTAGTTGTTAGAATTAATATTTTGCCGAGTTCTTATTTTTATTTTGCTCGGGACTAGCAAAAGTTCAAGTTTGGGGGGTTTATATAAATGCAAGAATATAACTTAATTTATATGTTAATCCATTTTAATTATGTTAGTTCTAGACATAATTACGCTTGGTATTTGTTGTTTTTTGTGTCGTGCAGGAGATAAACCATTTTTTGACGAATGATGGCGATTAGGGGCATGTTTTGATTGTGAATTGCGATGGATTAGAGCGACATCGCCAAGGAACCATCGCCGCAGTGCTAATATCCCACACCAAAGAACAAGCGCCTAGGCGCTGTGTACAACGCCGCGGCTTCAGAATCACCGTACAGCTAGCGCTCAGCGCAGCGGTGCCACACCCTCGAGAAACAGGCGCCTAGGCGCTACTTACCCAGCGTTGCGGTGCTAATGGTGGCGAAACTCACCAAATGGGCTTTCAACTTACGGTCCGAACAAAAATAATAAAAAAGAGGACCTAGGTCAGACTATAGGAGAGCCGTTTTGGAGAGAAAACAGTGAATAGAACAAGAGCAAAAACAAAGAAGAAGATCTGGAGTGCGAAGATCGATCACAAAGACGAAGAACGACGAATCTGGGGACAGAGATGTCACTTCTGATTTGTCTTCTAATCTTTCAATTCTTCATTTTTAGTGTTGTGATGTATAAAACTTCAAACATGTTTTGTCTTTGCTTAGATTTCGTTATGAACTAATTTTCCAGTCTAGATGATGATGTAGCTTTATAGACACGATGATTTGACGTGGTTGTTTATATTATTGAATTCTGTTTTGGTTTAATTGTGTTTCTTGTTTTTATCGATTGCAATTTACTGGCCATAAATTGTTTTTGTCTGATTAATCTACAACTTGGGAGAGGGATTGGATTATAGATAATTAGAAAAACATCGTTGAATGTTTATATCGTTCGGAATGTGTATAACTTTAGCGAGGCCTGTGTAAGAATATTGGTTGTATTTATCATTTAAATTTAGATTTTTATTAGGAATGTTTGAACCGATGTCCAGGAATTTAATTCACATAACCTGAATGCATGCAATCTAGGGTTTATTTAAATTATCTGTTTAATTATTTTTATGAATTTTATGCATAATTATTGCATGATGGGATTTATTTCATGAAATTTTAGAGGTTCTGCATTAAAGATTTTTAAGTTGCATTTCGTGCTCGAAAGAGGATCGGAGACCGGTGAATTTTTAGGAAAATTATTTTTACTACATGATTAATTTTTATTAATTAATATAAGATGTTTTAAATGTAATTTTCAAGAAATGGACTTTGTTGGGTATTTTTACCCGCCAGAGCATATTTTTCAGCGATACGCAAATTTTATCGAAACAGATGACTTTTTGAAGGTTCGACTAATATTTTCAAAAACTTACCAAAATGAAATATTTTTCGAGATTGTGTTTGGGCTTAAAGGGCCTAAGTTTAAGCTTATTGGGTCTAAAACTTCTTTATAAACTATTATGTGACAATTGAGGCTCATTAACTTAATTTTTAATCTATATAATTATACATAAACACTCCCCTTAACCTAATATCCTTGGCAAAGCCGACACCTCCCCATCCACCATCAGTTTTCCTTCGGTTCTCAGTAGCTCCATTGCTGCAACTTTCGGCCAAGCTCATTTCTTCAAGAAAATAGTCTCTAACGCTTCCCCGACGATCGCTTCTTCGAAGTTCTTGCGTGGAATTCATTAAGGCACACCTTGTATCACTTCTTTACGCCTCACACTTGTTTTATATGCTGATGTGTTTTTTCATGAAAACTTTCGATCCAATCATAAGAGATTTTGGGTTTCATGTGTTTTTCTTGCAATTCATATTCGTTGTTCACGGTTTTTTCTGCATTTTTGGGCAAGGGCTGCTAGTGCTCGATGCTAAGTGCGGTACATGGTGTGAAGGGGTTGTCTCAAGGTTTAGAACCGTCGCTGGTCGCTGCAGGTTGAAGGGCCGAGAGAAATGTTTCAATGGGGGTGGCTCGGTTCTTGGGATAATAGCGTGTATGGGTCATCTACCAACACATGGACATAGACGAGTCTGAGACCATACCTTGGTGGGTTTGAGACAATGCTTGGAAGGGCTTGGGACATTCTGGAACCACCTGATTTAGCAGACCGCAGGCGTGGAGGAGAGGGGCCCAGATGTGGGGACTTCGGGTTCTAGTGCTCTTTTCAGTCGTGTAGGCTGCATGGGCCTGGTTCCTTGAGTCTGGTAGGTCCCTTAGGATCTGTTCTAGGTCCTTGAAGGCTTGGTATGTGGCTGGTGTGAGCTGGTGCGAGCCGAGGTGTGTTAGTAGTCGGGGACTGCATCGTGGGTTTGATATGAGAACTAGTTGAAATTTTACAGAAGCGTTGGGAGCTGCTTTACGTAAATTAGAGGCCTGGATTTTTGTGTTTCTGGACCTTTAGATGTTGTTAAGGTATAATAAAGAGTTTGGAAAAATTCGGTTAAGTTTCGAGTCGATTCGGGTTAAAATCGGGACCCCAGTCCAAGTTTTAAAACGAATCGGTTAAGTTTTGTATTGGGCTCTACATCTAGGAATTTTTATAAAAATGTTTTGGGACATTTTAAGGAGTTTGGTAAGCTTCGGGACAAATTTTAGAGGTCCAGGGGTAAAACGGTAATTTTGGGTTTCCAGGGGCAAAATGATCATTTTGCACCCGATGTGAGATTTTGGTCCTGGCAGTGCTCTGAGCACAATTTTATCATGTTTTAAATGTTTATGCACCGTGATCATGATTTTTAAGATTTTATGAAAATAAACGTTGCATGCTTGGATTTAAAGAAAAGTGCATATGTGCATGATTTTTATAAGTGATGAAAATCATGATGTTTTTAATGATATGAATTAGTTGTTGCTATCAAAGTATATGTAAATGCATAAGACATATATGTAAATTGTGATGATGAGGCCTAGGCACAGTGGATGGGTAATCCTGTCACTGATGTCCGACAGCCGCCGGGTACCGCGGTTCTATGTATGATGGATCTATCATAAATGATGATGTACGATAGTCACATCTAATGAACTGGATTAACTTTATGATAAACGATAAACGATAAATGATTAATGATGATTAAAGATGAGCTGTTTTGACATGTCATAATTTTATACGACACGTTTATGTTACACTTTTAAAGTTCGTGAAAGATATGTTTAGTATGTTATTTTTCACTGTTGTGTGCCATGTATATGTACTTGTTATTTATGGTGCTGGTGAGTTGAATTTTTAAACTCATTAGGCGTGTGTGATGCAGGTGAGTTCGATGTCGAGGGGACTGGAGGTGCTGAACTCTTAGTCGGCAGACTTGGTGGGCGACACGACCCGAGGACCTCATGTTTTTATGCACATTTGCGATTTTATGTTATTGAGAGGATATGCTTATTTTTATATGATGTTGTTTTCATTATTGAATGTTAGGATTTTTATTCGCTTTTGCTCCATTATAATTTTTTTGGTAATTACTTATGATTATTTTTAAAGGATATTTTGAAGTAAGACTGCATGCATGCAACTTATTTAAATGCTTATTTTCAAAATGTGTGAGCATTATAAAAAAAAATATTTCCGCAAATTTTAAAACGGTAGGCGCTACATATATACACATGAAAAATGTTGGTTATTCAGAATGTCAAAGATTATTTGAAAGTTCAATAAAGCAAAAGTTATTTAACCTTTCGATAAATTTTATTTGAACTTTTAGAAATCTAAAGTTTATAAAGCTCCTTCTGTGCCCCCAACACTACTATTCATTTTTGTTCTATCTTCCTAGCGAGTTTTTCCGAGCCAAGGGGAGCGAACTTTTGGCATTTAAAAAAAGCAAAATTTATTAAACTTTTGAGAATACCAAATTTCATTCGAATTTTTAGAAATCCAAAGGTCATTTGAAACCTACTTTATGTATATTCATCTCATTTAATTACAAATGATATTGTAAGGTCCAAAATTAAAATCACGTAATCCAACTGCATGCAAATCTATGGGAAATGTAAAATAGCTAATTAAATAGTTTTAATTGCATAAATTGAATATGATGTGCATGGTTGCATTTATAAAATGTACTTTCTACGCAAATGCATGTAACTTGTATTTATAAAGGTTATTCGATATGCGATCGAGGAACATAGACCGATGGCTGAAAAAGAGAAAATATTTTTATTAAATAATTGTTTTAATTATTTAAAATAAAGTTGATGCTTTAGGATATTTTTAAGAATAAGGAGTTTATACGCCGAGTCGTAATTTTTAACATATTCGATTTTCGACGAAAATATGAATTTTTTGAGAACTCGACTAATATTTTCACGAACTTTCTTAAACGAAATATTTTAAAAATGCACTAATGAGCTTATTGAGCCTATTTTTCCATGGTAATGGGCCTAGGCTTGCACTAGGAGTTATATAACAAATAAATAAGCCTAAACTCTACCCCAAAACCCTTACAAACTCACGCCTCACACACCTTACACACAAGGACTCTCCCCTCCCCCTCAAATACAGCACATACAAAAATTTCTTCAAGGGAAATCATCGGTTTTCTTATGGTTTTCAGTCTAGGAGTTCGTCGTCGTCGTTTTTCGCATCGTCGATTCGTTTTCGTGCGTGATATATGCAAAGGCACGCCATAAATCTCTTTTTTCTCATCTATCACACCATATTACGTGTTTGATTATCTTTTGCATGAAAAACATGATTTCCTTATGAATATTTTCGTTTTTATGCTTGTGGTGTTACTAAAGTATGATTTCATGTTCAAAAAACTGATGTTATGATTACATGAAGGGGCTGCCATGTTAGGGGATCTTGGAGGGACGTTTTTCCATGAGCTTAAGGGCCATAAGATTCACAGTTAAGGCTGCACACGAACTAGAATAGGCTGGAACAAAAATTTATTTCATGTTGGGTTCTAAGGTTCGGGCAAAGGAAGAACTATTGCATGGCTCGGCCAGGGCTTGACCAGGGCTGGGACTGGACGTGGTTGTGTGTGAGGATGATTCCTAGCAAGCACGGCGGCTTGGGAAGAGTCCTAAGCAGATGCAGGTTGGATTGCGGCTTGGCCTGGGGTCAAGGCTAGGTCTGTCAGGGTCTAGTTAGGGTCCAGAGGGTGAGGGCTCGGTGGTGGCTCGAGGGTATGAGTCCTAGCCGAGTTTCGAAGAGTCCTAGGTTGTGTGCTAGGATCGCGCAGCTTCTGTGCATCGTGCCTGGGGCTGCAGTGGGTTAGGTCCAGTCCAGGGGGTTCAATAGGGTTCCTAGAGGGGCTGGGCAGAGGTTGGCTACAGATGGCTCTGGCGTGGCTTGATAAAACCGTGAGATGGCTCAAGGGATAAACCTAGGGTTTGGTTTTGGTGTTTTAATGGCTAAGGGTTCAAACCATGGTCAAGGGGGTTGAATCATGGTCCATGAGGGTAGTTTAGGTATAAAAAGTCTATTTTTAAAATTTGGAAATTTAATAATAAAGTTTGAATTAATTCGAGAATTAAACGCTCTACAAATTTATAATTATGAAATAAATATAAAGCTTCGAATTTAAGCTAAATAAAAATAATAGAAATTTAATTTAAAATTAAATAATTATTTGATATGGTTTATAGTCAATGAAAGAAAGAAAAAATCAAAATCGAGATATTTTATGTCTAGGGGTAAAATAGTCATTTTACACTTAAAAATGGTTAGACGTCATGGCAGTGACCCAAATGCTGTAATATATGTTAAAAATCTTTATTTTAAATGTTTAAAGAATTTTCTGATAAAACGTTAATGCTAAAAGATATGTTGCATGCTTAGTTTAAAAGAAAAAATGATTTATGCATGCTTTAATTTTTATAAAGTGATGAAAATATGAAATGTTGAAGGAAGCGTAGTAATTGTGACTAATATGATGATTATGATGATACGATAATATGTAAGGCCAAAGCTCAGGTGACGGGTGAGAGTGTCGCTGATGTTCCCGCTGCCCAGTACTTTGTTAATATGTAGATGGATCCATCGACCTTCAGTTAATACAAAAGTCACAATTAACGATCTGAATTTAACGAAAATGAAAACGTATACGTATATGATGAAAAAGAAAATGTTTATGATGAAAGAAAAAATATTTAAGTTTATGCATGTTCGTGAAATGTTATTTTAAGTAAAATTAATTTCACTGTTACATATGAATGTATATGTAATATTTGTTATTATGGTTACGGTTTGCTGAGTCCACAGACTCACAAGGTGTGATCGAAGCAGGTGAGCATGATGTTGATGTTGTTGAGGGATTCATGGTTGATCTTACTGGACTGAAGGTGCACACAACCCGATGACCAGCGCTAGTTTTTCCGTATTTATGATTTAAAGTTCATGATAAATATTTTTATGACTTTTATGATGCTTTTTGAGTGATTTTTGAGAAGTTGTTAGAGCTAACTTTATTTTGAAATATCGCTAAGCTTAGGTTTGGTAAAACGAATGACGATTTTATGTTTTGAATTCTTTCCTTTGAATTTTCAGATTTAGTTGGTTTTTATTTTAAAATAGTGTGAAAATATTTTACATGTATGTATATATATGTTTCGGCCAAATTTGGAAGAAAAAAATTTGTACTTTTTAAGAAAAACGAGTAGCGGACGTTTCAGATATAATCCAAAGTCCATTAAATGAGATATTTAATTTTTCATTTAATATATAAAAAAAATTCAACTAAACTTCAACTGCGTCATGTTAACGAAAAAAATAGTACTCTAACAGTTAGTACACTAACTTTGGTAACTTTACGATTTCCAATATATGAATTAAACATCTTGGTTTCAATTCAATGTGGTTGCTTTCAACGAGTCAAGAAAAATCGTTGGGTAAGCCAAAGTCATATATTGTATATGAAATGTCTACTGAAACATTTTTTTAAAAAAGTTATGTCGGAAAATACACTAGCTCAAAAACATTTAATAAGCTAACCAGGCGTTTTAAAAGGTTATCCAACCTCCGAATAAAAATAACTGAGTTAAAAACAATTGAACATCCTCAAAACCTTAGAATGTTGTTTAAAAGAATTCAAGCGTACCATTTCAAATCCTGCTAAATCATCAACGTAGTAAAAGATGAAAATGTATAAAACAAACAATGATCATCCATGACCCATATACATATAGTGCGGAAGAAATGCAAGGTCCTCAGGTTTTCACGTACGGCCCCAGCTCAGCCTACTCAGTCTTCAGCGCCTCCAGTCTCCACATCAACGAGCTCACCTGCATCAAACACATTTAGTGAGTCTAAAGATTCAACACACTTGGACCGTTATAACAAATACATATACATATCATGCAGCAGTGAAAATTACAATAATTAAAATACCTTTCATGATCTTAAAATCATGAACTTAAACATATCGTGTCAAATAATAACGTGTCCAAAACATGTCCCAACATATCAGCATATACGTCTTCATTTTTTTTATTTAAATTTTGTTCATTAGTTGTGACTTTCTTATCATCGTATTAGTCGATGGATGCATCCACATATAACCGCGGTACCCGATGGTGGGGACATCAGCGACAGTATTACCCATCCATTGAGCCTTGGTCTTACATGTCATCGTATTATCGTATCATCGTATTAATTACAACCAAATCCTTTCCTCCAAAAACATATCATCGTATTCATCGCTTAAAAAAATCATGCATATGCGTAAATTTTATTAAAATCAAGCATGCAGCGTATTTTTCATATTTACATAAAAATTCATGTTCGAGATTACATGTACATTTAAAACATGTCAATTTGTGATCAGGGCGCTGCAAGGACTGCTAACTCGACCCGGGTGCAAAATGATCATTTTCCTTTGGAAACCCTAATTGATCGTTTTGCCCCTGGACCTCAAAATTTCAACCAGAAGCCCACCAAACTACTCAAAACACGTCAAAACATATTTATAATCGTTTATTATTCATAAACTCGAGCCTGTTCCATAACTTATACAATTCGTTTTAGAACTTGGACAGGGATCTCGGTTTTAACCTGAATCAACCCAAACCATGACCAAACTTATACCACACCTTAAACACACCCTACCAGCCCATAAAAAACTTGTTTCAGACCATCTAGGACCCTCGGAAAAATCCATATAGCTGCTGGAAAATTCTGCCCTTAGCCACCATCAAACCCTAGTGCACCTACTCCTCAAATATTCGAACCTAGCCCACACTAAGCCGGACCAACCACGAACCAGACCACCCTAGGACCAAGACCATGCCGTGGACCCTCTCTTGGACCAACCAACCCACGCCCACAGCCCCCGTGCGCGCGGATGTGCATGGCTCCTCCCAACAAACCCATGTGAGCCACATTCGAACCAAGCCTTCCCTATCTATTCTCGGCACACAACAGCCATGCTTGGGCCTCCCTAGACTACGGATTGGACCAACCAGGGTCTGGGCCATGGCCTGGTTCAGCCCCACATGACCGTGCACCTCCTTTCTCCTCACCCGATCGACCCAACAACACTATCACTCAAAGTTCCGATCGGCCCTCCCTATAGCTCGTCCTTATCTGACTCCAGCGCCTTCACGCCTTAAATTTCAACATGTACAGCTCCTTAAAACCGAGATTTAGCACCCTTTACACAAACAAGTCAAGAGCGTGAGTTACATGTAAAGGAAAAATGCATATTTCGTGTCAAAATCGTATAAACCTTCACGACAAGATACACTGTAAAGTCTAGGGCTGATCAATTTTTTTATTAACTGTCCGAACCGAATTGCACGCAACATTTTACATAATATTTTTTATAAAAACCATGATTAAAAATATTAATCATAAACCGCACCACATACGCGGTTCGGTTATTTTTTTGTCAAGAACCACACCAAACCGCACCGCCTAAACCGCTTACCATAATATTGGTCCTAGAATTATAATAATTTATCAACAAAATATTCAAATAAAGAAGTCATCATTCATTATATCTCAACTCTTTTTAAAATTATTATCCTTACAAATAAAACTTATTTTTTCTTAATTATTCTTATTATTAGTCTTTTATTAAAGTATTTATTTATTTTGCTACAATATTTTGTTTGAAGTTTCAAAGTAAAAAAAAAAATAAAATTGTGTAAATGTCATTTTTGTTGTGAATGAATGTGTTGTGTTGTTAAATTATTAATTTAGTTTTGAATCTTGATTATTGTTTTATCTATTTTGATTTTTATATGATTTGAATTATATTTTATATTTGAAGACAATATATTGTTTTTGTTTTCAAATAAATTAGAATATATGTTCTAATATTTTTCATTAAAAAACATCAACCGTAAATCGACCGCAACCGCTTAAAATCGCAAGGCTAATTTTTCAAGTAAAACTGCGATTGATTTTTCAAAATACTAACAGACCGCATATGACAATTTGGTTTGAATTTTTTAAAAAAAAAAACCGCAAAACCGCACCGTGATCACCCCTAGTAAAGTCCATGAAATTTAAACTTCGTAACCTGAATGCATGCAATCTAATGTTTTTATTTAAATAATGTGTATAATGATTTTATGCATAATTATGCATGATTAGAGTTTATTTCACGATTATTTTAAAGTTTCATGAATTAGGGTTTTAAGTTGCATTTGGCGCTCGAACGATGAGCGAAGACCGAAGATAATCAAGAAAAATATTTTTATTGAATGATTAATTTTAATTAATTAATATGAAGTGTTTTTAAGAGTGTTTTCAAAAAATTGGGTCTTGATGGGTATTTTTACTCGCCGGGTCGTATTTTTAACCGGTACGCAAATTTTATCGAATCGGTGGACTTTTAGAGGGTCTGGGCAATATGTTCAAAAACATACCTAAACGAATTATTTTTTGGGATTGGTTTTGGGCTTATTGGATTTTTTTAATGCTTAATTGGCTAAAAACCATTCTAATCCTTTTAAAATTCAATTTAGTGCTGTTGTTGGGTCGAGCCACGCCCGAGCCACCTCATGCCCAACCCGAGCCAACCCACCTAGGGAACCTACTGACTAGGCGCAACCCATTAACCAGCCCTTAGAACCAAGTTACAGCCCCTGAACCCTGGACCCGAATGCATGCTTGTGTGCGTGTGTTAGTATTTTAGGTGTATTAGGTTTCCTAGTTGCCTAGGACTCTACCAGCCCTTAACCACTTGACCCCTCATGACCCTAACTTTCCCTGGACCACGCCCAGACCAGCCCAAGCCCCTAAACCCGAGTAGTGAACCCCTGAAGCTTGACAGCAACCTCACGCAACACCCTTGCTGCCATGCACCTTCCTTACGTTCCTCGAACCAGCAGCCAACCCAGCCGTCCCAGCGCCTAGCCTAGCCTTTGTGCACCCTCCTAGGACCCTAAGGACCTAGCCTAACCTAGCCCAGACCCCCTGGCCGAGCCCCTTCTTCCTGCATAAGCTACTAAATCCGCGCTTCTCTTTGATAACTCTCTCGGGTGGAGTCCTAGCTTGCTAGGACTCCTTCCCAGCCCTTGGTCTCGAGTCCTAGCATGGCTAGGACTCTTCCCTCGGCTCAACCACTACCCTGGCTAGCCCTAGTCCCAAGCCAAGACCAAGCAAAGCCACAAAACCCAAAAGCCGAACCCCACCACGACAACAACATGTTACCAGCTTGTTTCCTTTGTTTTTGCAGCGTGTGTGGGGTGTGTCTAAGGCCTCAAACTCGTGTAAACTTTCCCTATATCATCCTAATTCAAGGCAGCCCCTTTAGGCACATAATAAACATGTTTTGGGATGAAAACTCAAGACTTAAAAATCACTTATGAAGCATATGCGAAAATATAACATTATGGCACTTGATTTTTATGTAAAACACAATTAAACTATGGTGTGATAGATGTTTGAAGAAAAGAATATGGCGTGCTTTGCGTATTTAACGCACGATTATTCGTTGACGATTGTGAAGAACGACGACGACAACCTTGGCTTGATTTTTCCTTGAAGGCTTCGACTATTTTCTTTCAAATTGTGGTGTGTGTCGTGTATTTGCTTGTGAAAGAATTGTGATGCTTTTGGGAGTAGGGGAGGCGTGGGGTTTTTGGCTTTTAATGGGGTAGAATTACATATTATATAGTTAATTAAGTACTAACCAAGCTTAGGCCCATTAATCATGTTAATTAGGCTCATTAGTGCTTAATTAAAATATTTAAAAATATTTTTTTTAATAAAGTTTGTGAATTTATTAGTCGGGTTGCCAATACGTTTTTATTTTTGTTGAAAAATCAACACCGATAAAATTTACATTCCGGCGTATAAAATAACCTCAAAACATCTTTTTAAAAAATATGAAAAATCATCATCAATATTTTAAATAACTAAAAACAATTATTTAATAAAAACATTTTACGTTTTTCAGCCATCGGTCTCCGTTCTTCGATCGCAATTTGAATAACCCTTAAAAATACATTTTTACTGCAACCACGTAGAAAATATATTTTAAACATGTAAATATGCATATAATAATTAATGCAATTAAAAATTAATTAAAATACAAAGAATTTAATAACTCGTATGCATGTGGTTCGCGTGGACTTTTAAATTTTCGGGCGTTACATATATGTTGCTTAAGGTCTGGATTCGAGTAGAGCTCGTGATTTTGCATAGGCTGAGGGGTGCGTCTTGTTTGATTAAACCAGGTGTGGCTAGATCTGATGGTTTGAAGGCATCGGTTGTGCAAGGGTCGACCCTAGCCCTATACCAGACCCTAGTGGGGATGATTCGTGGCTTAGGGTGGCTCGAACATGGCTGGAGTTAGAGGATAATTCGATCGAGTGTGGGTGAGCCGAGTAGGGTCACGAGTAGGGTTTCCTTGGTGGCTCGTGGCTGTTGGCGTGATGCAGCGTGCATAGGGCTGAGTCCTTGATATGGTTTGGTCCAGTAGGGTCCTAACGTGGTCTAGGGAGGGCTGGTCCAAGGCTGGTTCTCGAGGGTTAGGTCTAGGGTTGACAAGACGACGAGTTGGTGCGACTAGGGTTTTGGGTCGTTTGTGCGATGATATTCCAGCAGCTATTGGGTCTTGTTTCGTGGGTCTTAGTGGGCTGGAACGTGTGGTTTTATGGCTGGTTAGGTAGGTTTGAGTCATGGTTCGAGTTGGGAAAATTTTGTTATGTTTCGGGTAGATTTGGGTTAAAATTGGGACCCTGGTCCAAGTTCTAAAACGAATCGATTAAGTTTGAAACAAGCTCAAGTTTACGTCTAAGAAATACTTTTAAATACGTTTTGAGGTGTTTTAAGGAGTTTGGTAATCTTCGGGTCGAAATTTTGAGGTCTATGGGCAAAACGGTTATTTTGGGTTTCTAGGAGCAACATGGTCATTTTGCACCTGAGTCGAGTTCGTAGTCCTAGATGTGCCCTAAGCACAAATTTAACATGTTGCCCTAAGCACAAATTTAACATGTTTTTGAAATTTTATGTATCACATATATGATTTTTATGTTACAAAAAATACGATGCATGCTTGATTTTAAGGAAAAATTTACGTATATGCATGATTTTGTTAAGTGGTGAATATGATGATACGTTTTTTTAAGGATGTGAGTTGGTTGTGACTAATACGATGTGTATATGAGATATTGTGAGCTGAGGCCAAGGCTCAGTGGGCAGGTAATGTTGTCGCTAATGTCTCCGCCGTCGGGTATTGTTATATTAGATGGATGTATCGAATAGAGCTGATACGAAAGTCACAACTAATGAACTAAATTCAATTAAAAGAAATTGTATACGTATATGATGATATGATGAGATATGTTTCGACAAGATATTATTTTATACGACATGTTTACGTTTATGCTTTTAAGTTCATGAAATGTATGCAGCTTACAATATTTTTTACTGTTACATGTTATTTATATGTATTTGTTATTATGATACATGTGTGTTGAGTCTTTAGACTCACTAAGTGTGAATGATGCAGGTGAGCATGTCGTTGAGGAGAGGTTGGAGGTGCCGAATTCTGAGTAGGCAGGGCGGGATGTGTGCACGTGACCCGATGACCATATTTTCTGTTGGAAAATAAATTTCAGTGATTTGACAAACTAAGCATCGAATTTATTGAACTAACTGATCAAATAACCAGGCTTCGCAAATCAACTGTTAGTTTTCATTAGCTGAAGATTAATGCGTACCAGCTAAATCTTATCTACGTCGAACTGATCATTTGGAAACTGATCAGTTGAAGCAGAATCTAACTGACTGATCAGTTGAAACAGTCAGTTATGAGTTTTCCAACAGAGTATCCTTCAGCTAATCTCTCACTTGTACACGTCATCAGTTGAGAAAGGCAACCGACAAATAGTGCAACACACTGCAACTCGTAGTGGAACGCCGCATTTCAGAGTCTACAATGTACGAATGTCAGAGAATATTGACGTGGCAATCAACGGATATATGGATTCAAATATTATTTAATATTATCGTTGAGAGGGAAGCCTATAAATAGGTGAAGATGGCAGGTGAGAAGATAACAACACGAACAACTATTCTATTCAAGCTTGTTGTTACTCTGCTAAAATCACCACTCGTATTCAAATATCAAGAGCTCACTCTTATCAGATATATCAGTAGCAATCAAGGTTATATTTACGAGATTTTTAGCATTTTGAAATCATTGTTAGATTCATTCAATTGTGTTAAATTCAGTCACGGACTGTAAAAGTTATTGTGAACTAAGAGTTTCAGTTTTGGTAGTGTTAAGTCCAAACTGAAGTGGGTCAGTACAACTTTTGTATTCAATCAAAGTCTTTTAGTGAAAATCCTATCTTCGTGATAGAAGGGGTGACGTAGAAGCTATTCTATTCTCCGAACATCTAGAAACAAATCGTGTTCATTTTATTTCAGTTACTATTTTCAGGCAGTTATTCTCTCTCTCATTCAGTTTACTTCCGCAACTGTTTTTCAGTTAAATTGATTGTTATCGACTGACGAGATACCGAGCGTCAGTTTTTCATTAAACTGAACCCAATCTTCGAAAAGAATTTATAATTCGTGAGTGTTTATTCAACCCCCCTCTTCTAAACACTTATCACTTTCTAACCGATCCTTTCGAGTGGTATCAGAGCGGTTGTATCTCCTCTCAGAATAATTCTACTCAAACTGTTCATCATGTCTTCCTTCGAAAAAATCCCTATGTTTTCCAGAGAAGACTTCCATGATTGGAAAATCAGGATACAGGCTCACTTAGCTGCACAAGACGATAACATTTGGTATGTCATCACTGAAGGTTTGATGAAAATATTGAAAGCCAACACAGCAGTTGCAATCACTGATGGGGCACCTCATAGAATTGAAAAGCCCAGAGATGAATGGACTGCTGAGGATAAAAGAAAAGAAAATTTGGACAATGTGGCAAAGGATATACTGTACAAAACGCTGGATAAAATAACTTTCAGCAAGATCAAAATGTGTAAGACAGCTAAAGAAATTTGGGAAAAGCTGATCCAGCTTTGTGAAGGAAATGAACAAACCAAAGAGAATAAACTTTCTGTTGCTGTTCAGAAGTTTGATAACATCAAGATGAGAGCTGGTGAATGATGCATGAGTATGATGAAAGAGTCAATTGTATCATCAATGAGCTAAATGCACTTGGAAAAGTGTATACCAACACAGAAGTTGCCTTAAAAGTGATCAGAGGTCTTCTCAAGGAGTTAGACGTTAAGACCATGGCAATGAGGGAGTCCAAAGATCTAAACAAGGTTGAGTTTAATGACCTATTCGCTGATCTGAAGGCCTATGAGTTTGAGCTGCAAACTCGACAAGGAGAACCTTCCACTCCAGCAGCCACAACTGCCTTAGCTGCTGTCAGAACAGAACCATTTGGTTCAGTCGAGAAGGTTGCTGATCAACTGAGCAATGATGCTATGTCATTGTTCATCAAAAAATTGGAAGGTTTACGAGGAAAAATCGAGGAAACTTCCAGAAGCATTATCAGATAAACAATTCTAAAGAGGAATCAAATGCTTCCTATAATTGTGGCAAATCCGGTCACTTCATTGCTGACTGTCCCAAACCTAAGAAGGATAGTAAAGGCTCGACTGAAAGAAAGAATAAGTCATATGAGCACAAGAGGAGACCCAAGGATGATAAGAAGTCTTTCAGGAAGAAGCATGAGGTGTTCTTAGCTGAAGAAAGTAAATCAAAATGGGCAGAAACTGACAGCGAAGAATCAGAGCCAGAAACCTCATGCAGTTCCAGTGATGGTGAAGAGGAAGTGAAGTGTCTAATGGCTGGTGATACAGAAGTGGAGTCAAGAAGTCAACAGGTATTTGACTTCAGCTCAACTGACTTCACTAGAGAAGAACTCATTTCAACTCTTCATGACATGGTTAATGAGTACCGCAAGCTTTCCTTCTCTTTTGAAAAGGCCAGAGCAAAGCAAACTGAACCCATAGACAAAAAACTAAAACTGATGAATCAGTTGATGAGTTGAGTCTAAAAAGGGAGATTGCTGAGCTCAATGCTGAAAGAAGCAGGATTCAATCAATGATTCAGAAGTTGATGCTTGAAAATTCAAAGCAAACTGAGCTTATTCAGGCTTGGAACAAATCATCTGCTGCATTAACTGAAATAAAGAGCTCACAGAAATCAGTTACTGATAAAAATGGTTTAAGGTTCAGTAACCAAGATGAAATGTCTTC